>NC_140967.1:96274138-96379138 GCF_056783735.1 Eptatretus burgeri
AATTTACTGTGACCTCGTCGGGCGAAGGAGGAATGCAAAGCATCATGGAGAGGAGGGCAGGACCAACAGAAAGGGGATGGAGGACCTGGTTACCACCAACGTATTTGCAGTGAGTGGGGAAGGGTCCTGTGCCTTATCCTTCAACCAAACTTGGCCGAGCGATAAGTCTGAGAGCCTCAGGCTTCATTGCCTCCGGGGGGGGGGGGGGAGGGGGGGGTCAAAATGAGATGCAGCCGTATCATTGGCCTACAATGCGAAGCAATATTCTCCACCTCTTTTGCCAATTTCATTTCCCTTTTCCGTCTTGTCCTTTATTACCAATATTAAAAATAAATGTCATTTCGAATGAGGAATGACAAATAGGTTAAAAAGATAAATACAATTATACAGGTCCACCAAAAGTCGTGAATGTATTTCAAACAGCAACGTATGAAATAAGAAGTGTGTTTTACTGAATGTATAAGATGGACATGAAAGAACACACTTTACAGATTGTTCACATTTTATTTCGTGAAAATCACTTTGAGTAAGTGACCGCCATGGGCATCCACACAAAATTGTGCCTGCTGCACAACACACCATCACTGATGACAATGCTTCCAACTGAATGTTAAGGATTTCTCTCTGAATGTTGTTCTTTAGTTCCTGTGAGGTCCTGGGTTTATTATGGTATACCCTGTCCTTCCGTTGACCCCAGTGAAAAAAAAAACGTCTGGGGCTGTTAAATCTGGAGATCTTGGAGGAAAAGGAAGGTCTCCAAACCAACAAATCAGCTGGCTGGGGAACAGTTGTCTGATGCAAGCCATTAATTCCCTTGCAGTGTGGCAGATGGCACCATCTTGTTGGAACCAAAAGTTCTTTTGGTGATTCAAGGTCATGTGCTCCACTGCAGGTGCCAGGATTGTGGTGATCATTTCTCGATAACAGTCACCAGTGACAGTAACTGCTGCATCAGTTTCATCCTCAAAAAAGTAGGGACCAATCATATTTGTTGAGCACATCCCACACCAAACTGGGACATGCTGGGGGTGCAGTTCTTTCTCATGACGAGCCATCGGGTTATCAGTTGCCCAGATTCTGCAATTGTGTGTGTTTGTGAAGCCATCCATATGAAAGTGAGGTTATTGTCATTGGTGGTCATCTCCAAAAATCGCTGAGCAAATGTGAGATGAGCATGTGCATTGGTGGGCAACAGTTTATGCACAACTTGCACTCTGTATGGATAACACCCATTGTTCTTTTTCATAATCTGAACAGTGAAGTATCGGAAAACTGCATTTCATGGGATCGCCATTTGCACGATTTCTTCGGGGAGTGCACGACTTCTTCCGGGACAGCCACAATGTTTCCTGCAGTTCTCACTGACCTCGGACGACCTCAACCTTTTGCATCTGCCACTGAATCGGTCTGTCAGAATGCTGTCACTCATCTCCTTATGGCTTTGTCTGTTGGTGCTATTCTCACACCACATGCTCTTCGGAATTCATGCTGTGCACACGCAACACTGCAACCATTTCGGAACTACAGCTCCACAATCAGTGCCCTCTGCTGAAATGTCCACTTATGCATGATAAATTGAACTTATAAGATGAACCTGCAACAGAAAAACAAACAGTTAGCACATTGACTTCAGCACAATTTACAATGCAAATACTGTCATGACTTTTGGCGTACCCTGTACATGGAATAGAAATCCTAATGTAGGTAAAGACGGACTGAAAAATGTGAATCTAAATAATGTTTTGAGTAAATGTGTTAGATAAATATATGTGTGAAAAACATTTACTAGTCTGTACGTCTCCAAAGAACAGGGTACAAAAGAGGACCTTGTGGAATGAAAAGAAACGGCATCTTGCATGTACATTCGCCAGATGATTTTATGATGTTTTCGACACAAGAAGAAGAAGAATTACGAGCTTCTGCAATGCATGTACCGGCATTTTCTTTTACGAGTCTGATTTCAAATGGTTACAAAGCACCGAGACTACCCTCCTGAAAGTCACTTGATGTACAAAATAGATAAAGGATCAGCTACAATTCCAATACTTCTGAATCTATCAACTGCCTTTGATATTGTATAACCATAAAATAATACTTGTGTCTTAAATACTGTTTTAGTATCTCTGAATCAACTAGCCTGGTGTTGGCTTAGTGGTTAGGGTGGTGGCTTGGGATCCTAGGGTCCTGAGGTCAAGCCCCGTTAGTGGTTACGGTGGCGGCTTGGAATCGTAGGGTCCTGAGTTCAAGCCCCGTTAGTGGTTACGGTGGCGGCTTGGAATCCTAGGGTCCTGAGTTCAAGCCCCGTTGGCTGCTGAATTTATACACCAGGGGGTTGACTCGGCCTGGCATCCTTCCGAGGTTGGATCTCTGAAACCACTCCATGGAAATTATTTTTTTGGATGTTATTGGTGGCTTCGTTGTGACGTCATAATTGCAGACGTGGAGCGCTTTATCCGACAAGTGTGAAAATTTTTGAGAGTCATCTAAGGCTAAATTGTATGGGGGGGGCGGGGGGGAATTGATAACGTCATCGGTCATGTGGTTTGGCAGCCATTTTTTTTTTTTTTTACGTAAAAACCTTCAAAAAATCTTCTTCGAAACAGCTGAACAGATTGAGATGAAACTTTACAGGGATGATCCCCTATCCATGAGGAGCAAAAATTTCTCCACTGATGACGTCATCGGTCACATGGCTTGGCAGCTATGATTTTTTGAAGAATAAACTTTTAAAAAGCTTCTTCTCTATGGCTTGACAGATCGAGGGGAAACTTTACCCACATGTTCCCCAAGCCTTGTGGGTGGTGCATCGTTTATGAATAATCAATATGTCACATGGTCTGGCAGCCATATTGGATTGAACGAAAATCTTAAAAAAAATTCTTTCTCTTGAGCCGCTTCATCAATCGACGTGAAACTTCATTGTTATGATCCAGTAGTGATGGGGAATATATGTTTTAAATTTCAACTTGACCGTAGGCATGGTTTGGCATTTATAATTATTTAATGTTTTGAATCTGGGTTCAGGGATTTAAATCAAACTTGATACAAGTATGTATAATGATGTAATAATGCGGGCAGAGGCATATCTGTCGATGTCATGACGTCAAAGAGTGCCGTTCCAGTTAAATTTAGCTTTCATCTTGCATCCAACTCTTTCTTGCATTCCGCATGTTGTTAAAATCTCTAATTCTGTTTTCTTCCATCTGCACGATATTGCCTAAATCAGAAGACTATTCAAACTCTGGTTCATGTTCGCATCCCGTTGTGTTTGGATCACTCTGCAACTCGCTGTTGGTAGGCTTTCTGCTTCTCTCTCCCCCTCACAACTCATTCAGAATATGGCTGCTCGGCTTGTTGTAAATTTGATCACAACACTAAAATTCTTAAAACACTCTACTGGCTCTCAATAACACCAACAAATAGGTTTTGTAATTTTCCTGATGACCTATAAAGCCAGACATAAACTGGTTCCTCTCTGTATTTGTGACCTCATCACAGAAAGCCTTGATCAAATAACAGCAATCTCATGATAGTTCCTTGCTCGAGGATAAAGACTGGTGGAAATTAATAATTCTTGAATTAAGCTCCTCAACTGTGGAACTCATTGCCCTTTAATATTCACACTGCTTCCTGCATGATTGTTAAGATGCCATTTTCAGACAGTTGCTTTTCATTGTTTGTTTATTTATTTATTATTCTCCTGACTGTTTGTTTCCTTTCTTTGGTAAGTGGTTTGGGATTTTGCTTTTATATGAAAATAACAAGCTGGGTTAACAAAATGGCCGAGAGGTACACACACTCACCTCTAAGCTGTCCAGCCTGCGTTTGAATCCCGACCCAGCTAGAAACTGTCACTCTGGTATTTCACAGGCAGGGTGATTCATCAATGTGTGCCGTCCCTCAGATGGACATTAAACTGGGCATCCTGTCTGCTGGCATTGGATGTTAAAGATCTCATTATGTCATTCACGAAGAGTTGGTGAGCTATCGCCAGCACCCAAAACAAATTCCAAATTCCTGCCCTAACTACTTTGTTGAACATCACGCCTGGCCAGCTGGTTCGTGAAAGACTTGGGCCAAAAACATCCCTCGACGAACTCCACAAGAAAATGGGAATAATTGTGGCCGTTAAAGAAAGACGAAAATAAAAATCCTGAAATAAAAAAAAAATCGATTGATTCTCTGATTTTCATTCTAAAACTATTATTATCATCAAAATAATTCCCAGCAATTACTTATTAACTTGTAAATGCCACCCGGCGCTTTGCTGACGGGAATACGAGAGGGGGCAGGGAGAAAATGAGGGGGGAAGAGGGAGAGAGAGTGGGGAAAGGAGGGAGGAGAAAGTAGGGGTGGGGGAAAGGAAGACAGTGTGAGGTGAGAAGAAAGGAAGGCAGACATGCAGTGGAGCATTGATTATGATTCATACTTTTTCATCAAAATGATTCTGCATCGAATAACAGTGAAGATGGAAACAAAATAATGTCTGAAATCCATTTTCTGCCGGTCATGCTATAAACATGGCCCAGAGACAAATAACGTCCGGAGACAAAACCCGCCGGACGCATCTGGAGCCAAGCCGTCTGGACACAAACTCCCGCCCAGATGCGTCCAGAGACTAACACCACCCGGACGCATCCGGACTAACTCCCATCCGGACATACACTACCTGGACACGTCCGGAGACGAACCCTGCCTGGACACGTTTGGAGAAAAACACCATCCAGATATAACCGCTGTCCGGATATGTCCAGAGACAGACAGACAGAGAGTGACAGGTTGGAGTCAGTGTGATTACCAACTGCAGTACTTACTGTGTACAACCCAAAATCCTTGAGTAGCGTTCACCAAAAAACAACGTTGCATTTATATAGACATTTCAGGGATATGTTCACAAACATTAATCTTTATAAACAGCTGCGTGTGACGGGTGGAAAAAAATATTTGGCTCGGTAATTTAGAAAACACGTTAATATGGCAAACGGCTCAGAAATCGAGTGTTATTTCAGAACTCGCTCAGGGAGATGGAGCAGAAACCACTCACTCAGGGCGACGGAGCATGAACCACTTGCTCTGAATGACGTGGCATGGCAAAAGCGTCCGCAGGGAGTGAACAGTTCATTCAGAATGACGTAGCGGGGTACCGCAATTGACAATCCATCCATTAGGACCATACTTTGTGCAGAGCATTGGTGCTGCCTAAGCAGTATCCTTGGCTATTGGGCACAATCCTGGATGGGTCGCCACTCCGACACAGGATACCAGCAAGCTGGCACTCATTTTGCCGACCACGGAAGGATGACAGGCAGAGTCAATCCCACCTGGTATAAATTCAACAGCAGAGTGGGATTTGAACTCAGGATCTAAGGATCCCAAGCTCACCATCCAAACCATTAAGCCAACACCAGGCATAATTGACAATGGGTGCTCGGTGAGTGACTTAAGCTGTTGCCTGCTCGTCTGTGCATGCTTCACGTGGTACATCGGTTCAGGGTCTGCGCAAACATTTAAACTTTTTTTTGAAACGTCCGTTTTTCACCAGATTTCCTTTGATGCCCTGTACAGCACCTCACGAAACCTCCAAAAATATAGACGCAGATCTGGCAGATGCTATGGATCGGCAGTCCCTCTGGAGGACAGGATGTGAGGTCAAGCAGTGAATGCATTAAATCATAAAGCTCAAGGAAGCTGGTTAATTTTGGCACGCTCCTAAAAAAATTTTTACACTCTATATAATTCTCCAAACAATAGAAAAAGATAAGTTTAATGCTTTGGAAATTTCACATTTTCTTGTGTGTTTATGGAGAAGGAGGGAACGTAGCATTGCTTGCTTAAAGTAAATAGGTGTTTAGGCTTAGTTATACAACTCGTTATTTCTTTAAATTATCAGATTTCACTCCAGATTTCGACACCTATTTGGTCTGGATGATATCTGATCCTCAAAGCCAAAATCATATTTCAATGATGTACTTTAATTCGTCCGTGAGAGTAGATCATGGAAAATCGCATCATATAATGCATGAAATCGCTCCAAGGTCCTAATTTCAAAACTATAGTACTTACAAAAGTGATGTATACAGTGATTCGTAAGTATGATGAAGTCATTCGATAATATGAGTGAGGAAAGTGGAGAAAGAAAAAAAAAAACCACTTGTTAAGAAATCGTTCTGGCTTGTTTCAAGTGAAGGCATGGTTGAGTAGGCGAAAAAAACATGGCGGCTTCAGACTCCAGCGAAGTTACTTCTGATACGCCTAAAGACCCCATAGGGAGTGGTGACCAAAAATGTTCCTGATTAAGGATCTAATTAAATAAGGCCGTTAGTTATCTTCAAAAGGGGTGTTTTAATTAACCCAAACACCCAATTTTCACTCTTGCACGTCCTTGGAGTTTTCTTAGTTTGCATGTAAAGTTTCAGGGTCCTTGGTTTTGTGGTTTTGGAGTTATGGAGGAGACACACTGATACACACACACACACACACACACACACACACACACACACACACACACACACACACACACACACACACACACACACACACACACACACACAAACATTTATTAGTATAGATGATTATTTCTTTATTATTATGAACAGTATTTACAATGTAATTATTACGTCTTAAAACTGTTTAAAAAATATATTTTTATTCTCAGCTTTTAAACGTATGGAATTACTATCTGTATTAGATCAATGGGGGATTGAATATTCTATTTCTACCAAATATAGCAAACAAGAAGAGGTCATTCAAAGTAATCAAAACCATTTCAAAGCAGTCTAATGCGTGGCATTTTGTACACCAAACTGAATATCATGAAATAATCAGATATAATTTTGCTGTTTCCTTTACATTATATAATGTATATGCACCGACGAGAACAGTTTGGATGTTGATACCTGAAAGACATTCTCTGTATGACATTCTTTGGGCATTAAAGGTTGAATAGTTACGATCTCAAAAATGAAATGCAAAGTTTTGAAACTGTTTTTTTTGTTGCAACTTATTGAGAAACAAATCGCTGTGCTTGCACTTCGTTTTTAAAAGTTATCATGAATATTTTCTGCAATTCTCAGGAAGTTCCAAACCCGTTTGATTCCATTTTTATTGCAGCGGAGCGAATGGATAATTTGGTGACTGCACAACATTTGCTGATAGAGAGGTTTAAGGAGGAATGCAATTTTCTCTCCACCTTGCTGGAAGCCATTACGAGAAGAGCCCGGTAAGACATCAGAAACAATTGGTTAATGCTGTTTTTGCAGCAATTCTGAAGTAAGATGTTCTAAGATGCAATCGCACAGGGAGTATGCCTCGTAACTTGATATCTATCTTGAAACGGATATTGCAGGTTGCTTTCCGATATTTAAAACTTAATTCTGTCTCCGGCCAACATGCTGTGACTCTAATACTGTTAGTTGCGCTTAACTTTCGATAGAATTAGCACAGAGGTGACACCGTTTTGGGGCCATCAAAATGATGGTGCCAAGTCCGAGAATAATTTCCTCACAAATACGGTGAATATTGATGTGCAGCAGCTTGTGATTTTGACATGATAGAACAAAGTTCTTTAATCCTTTTATATCCTTGGCTCTTAAAGTAGCTCGTATCCTATATTGGATTTTATATATTTTCAGGCATTTGTCATGTCATGCCATTTTTGTCAAAACAACCCTTTTGAAGATAACTAATAGCCTTATTTGATTATATCCAATATCAGGCACATCTAGCACTTATTCCCCCCAACTTCACTCCTTGACAGATGGGAGCACGAAGAAGCACTTCAGAAAACTGCTCAGGCATGGGACGAGGCAACGCAAGCCAATAAGAGTGCCAGTGATCTGTCGGCCCAATGTCTGCAGCACATCGAGCTCCACGAGGGTGCACGACGACGGTGAGGAAACGGCCAACCCAGCCATGAAGTTTGCTCATGGCATGTCATAATAAGGTTTACCACAGCAATGGAAACATGTATTTGAACAGTTATGTTGGAGAATTTTTATTGTGCTTTTGGTATTGTTATGGAAACTGACAGCGGCAGAAAATATGCATCTGCGATGATATTGCTCAGGGCAATTAATGAGGCACCTTGGTCAAACTTTGCGGAAGAAAATGTCCTTGAGGCGGTTATGAAGCTTATACTTGCAGAGAACAGTGTGGCAGTGTCAACTAAGTAAGCACACTTGAGATAGCCTGAACACAAGAGGACAATGGCTCGAGTCTATCTCTAAATGGAATGTTGGGGGGGGGCATGGGGGAAGGGGAGGGGAGAAAACAATACATGCATGAGAAGATTGATAGAGTTTGTATTGGAGATTCTCAATGCTTGTCTCTTTGGGTACAGAAGCTCATCCTTGCTGATTGAGAAATATTGTGGAGGACTTCTTCTGCTAATGCAGCACAAGGCTGCAGAGTAGCATTATTGGCTGACTGTGTGGCTTTGCCTCTGATACAATGCTCTCTGTTGGTTAGGACAGGAATTTGTAATTAGTTCAGGGTGCTGGCAATAGCTCGCTTACTCTTCGCGTAGGACACCATGGGATTTGTCACGTACACCAACTAATGCCAATAGACGGAATTCCCGTTTAACGTCCACCTGAATGACAGCACACCCATTGATGAATCACCCGACCTGGGAAACACTGGGATGACAGTTTATAACTGGGTTGGGATTCAAATCCAGGCTAGACAGCTTAGTGGCCAGTGTGCATACCTTCAAGCCATCTTGCCAACCTTGTGGAGGAATAATGAAAGGTGATTTAACTTGTTTTATTCTTCTTTTGATACACACATATCTGGAAGACAGATTATAAAAGGATGGATGACCTCTTATGTTTGTGCAACATTTTTCTTGTTGAAAAAGAAAAACAGCTCTCCTGCTTTCACCTCCATCATGTGTAATCAAGCTGCATGCTGAAATGTCCACAATGATCGTTTGATCAACAGGATAGCTCAACATGTAGTATGCTCATCACAGCCATATAGTTTATAGTTTTTAATTTAATTCCCAACAGGACTGGATCTCAATTCAACCGTTCTTTGGGTGCAGTACCAGCGTGTCGCCATGGTAGACATGTTATACAGTGTGTTGCCATTCAGAAGGGTTGTTAAATCTGCTTTCCAGTATTCAATGAGAATGTTAAATAAATAATCACAAGGAGTCTTTAGCAAGTGTAGCTGTCTGGCAAAATGGGAAGAGTTTGTATTTGCTCAGTCGTATTGCTGATTACCTAGCTGCATGACGTGCCTACGCACATCTTGCGAATGCCAGACAGCATCTTACTTCATCATCTGCTCGCCTGACTGCATCCGTCGTATAATTAAAGCTTCAGTGGTAGTTTCACAAAAATTGACTTTTTTGATGAACTTTAAGGTGTTTATTTTTTGTTGTTGTCCCCCCCCCCCCCCGTTAAAACTTTTACCCCGTTTCAAACCAATCGTTGGAATCCTGTCACTTAAAGTCAGGGACATAATACTGCTTTAGATCACATGTTTCTTACCTTTGGCACACTATTGATGTTCCTGTGTTTGATTGTGCAGTGCAACCCGGCTCTATGTTCTACCTTTGTTAAAAGAACGTGTTATATTGGCTGGTGTTTTTGCCAATGTTGTTGTGGTAAGATGATGCAAGCCAGACATATTGTTGTGGGCCGGGTATCGGCGGCGAGCACGACCGCTAGATGGAGCAGTGGAGTCGTCTTCACCGAACACCCGGAATCTAGATCATACCTTTCAGATAACTCTGAAGTTACAGGTCCCTTACATGACCGTGAATCGTCAATAATTCAACCGTGTGGGACAGGGTTATTTGCCAGACTTCAAAATACCTAGAGGCCCACGTGGTGAGCTCCCGAGGAATTCACACCCTCGACGGAGCTCGAACGGTGCGAGCCATTACCGTGCTCGACCCGTGCGTAACCCGAGCGGATGGTTACCGAGGTCCTGTCGGTCCAAATGCACAACTACGGCAGCAATGGCCTTTTTAATCCACCAACACGCACCGTGCCAAACCAATGAAGAAAACACAGAAACGAGCTGATACATTTAACAGGGGATTTATTTATAATTGGGGGAAAGGGAACACACAAGGAGCAGAGTTAAACCGACTAAAATAAATGCAAGTATGTACAAGGCACTCGAACAATTCCGACTTACAGACGGGGCCCAAGGACACACACACGCACACACAAATACCCGAAAGAAGTGATGGCCGCGGCCTTTATTGAAGGTTCCCAGCTCAAGGGAAGATGAGCTGGGAACCAGAGCTATCTCGGACCTTCCCGCCTCGTGCGGTCTTCGGCGTCCTGGATCGGCGGGACTCGACCCCGCAACTCGATGCCGCTGCAAGCACCGGGTGCGGAGGGCAGCGTCGGGCTCCCGCATGCTCCTCTGGCATGCGGCGAGACCAGAGCCAGCGACGAGACGAGACCAGCCGAACGAGACACCACGCCGTCCCATCTATTTATTTTTCTCTCTCAGCGTCAGGGTCGGGGGGGACGTGTCTCACCCCTCCGCACACCTCATTCACCGGGGAAATCGGTCGTCTCTCCATGATTGGTCGGGGGGCATGTCGAAGCTTCTCTTGGAGCTCGCGCTGCACCCATTGGCTGGAAAATGACGCATATCCTCATTTGGCGCCAGGCCAGAACAAAACGCTTCGAGAGCGCACGAAGAGTGCGGACAATGCCGCGAGCAGAGTGTCAGGATGGAGCGAAGGTGTAGACGTGTTGTTATCGTTGTTGATGTAAAAATGTAAAATAAAACCCTGACTATCAAAATAACTCTGCAGCGCACGAACATTTAATTCCCATTAGACTAGGGACGGGACCCTAACTAGAAACACATACCGATATAACTGTTCTATAGGGACCTGAATGTTGAGTGCAGTAAGCTTCCAAATTCGTAACAATATGACCTCAGCAGAAGCTTTCTCAATAAGTAAATAAAAACCCATTATAATGATGAGAGAAAGTGGTGATATACGACATGGGAAAAATTAATGTTGAACATTGGCCTTCATTTATTTACCATCCACTGGAACCATTTTCATTAAACACTAGCGGGAGGGCGGTGGGGATGCGGGAGGGGGGTGGGTGGGATCATCTGTCATCTGTCATCTAAGTGACACTTTCTGTACAATCTTTCATCTTTTCTTCACTAAATATTATCGTCCAAAGTGTCGAAAAAAAATTAAACTTAATGCTTTGCTTAAATAAATACACTTGGTTATAAAAAAAATCGCGAATTTGTTTAACTTTTCAGATTTCACTCCAGTTTTTTTCACGTGTGTCAGGTCAGGTCAGATTAGATCTGCGACTTTCTCTAGGTACCATGTAAACCTGTACTCAAGGCCCTGTCACACCTTGACGTTTTAGCCAGCGTATGCCGACGTATGGAAAATTTGGCGAATACGCTGGCACACGTCAAATACGTTATGGGTTAGTTTTGTATACGTTAAGAACACGCTGAAGCACACTGGCACACGTCGTAGTACGCCGAGCTCGTCGACAAATTTTAAGCATGCTCAAAATTTTTCGACGTATAACTCACACGTTCCGCATACGCTTGCTATAAGTTGTAGGCACGTTATGCGATCGTTGACACACGTCGACACACGTTACTTGTAAGTTACTCATAAGTCGAAACACGTCGAAGTAATGTCTAGCGTACCCGAAACTTATTTCTAACCTATGAGTGACGTGCTTTGAACCGATGTGTAACGTATCTCCAACGCATATTGACGTATGTAGACGTATTTGACATATTCGGGATGATCACAGAACTTACTGAATGTGTTTCTAACTTACAGCTACCGTATAATGGCGTATTGGCAGCGTTTAGGGGAATTGGTATAGAAAAATGGGCGTCACAGGAGGAACCCGTCAGTGTTCCAGACTCCATGTTTTTTTTGTTTTTTTTTCTTCGGCATGATGGTGATGTTGACACTTCAATTTCTAGTGCGGTTCTGATTTAAATCGTTGAGCGGCAGCCTATGAATAGGCTACGCCACGTGATCATCGGCGATACTCTGCCGCGCTATGCATAAGTTAGACTATCGTTGGGCATAGGTTGTGAACGCCGCCAACACGCTAAGCATTCGTTGGTACAAGTTATCTATAAGTTATCGAAACGTTCTGTGTATGTTACTAATACGTTATGCATACGTCCAACTCGTTATGAATATGCCCAAAACTGAAGAAAGAAACATCAATATTTCAGCGTACGCCAGCGTTTTACATACATTTTGATACGTTGCCATACGCTGGCTAAAATGTCAAGGTGTGACAGGGCCCGAACCTGTTCCATGGTTGGGTTGTTAGCGACTAAACCGTCTTCCCCACCAAGTTTCTTGTTGAGGAGGGTGTATGATATGGACACCCAGCAGGATGAAGAATGAAACCTGTCAAAGGGTGGAGAAGTTCCTTGTGAGCCAAAGGCCATCCATATCTCGTGCCCAACTGTGTCTGCGGACATCCTCCTGCAGTTTGGTTACTTTTTATTAGGAGGTTGG
This sequence comes from Eptatretus burgeri, assembly GCF_056783735.1. Classification (NCBI taxonomy): domain Eukaryota; kingdom Metazoa; phylum Chordata; class Myxini; order Myxiniformes; family Myxinidae; genus Eptatretus; species Eptatretus burgeri. The sequence goes on from NC_140967.1 coordinate 96,286,644, forward strand.
TGGCAGGATTTGCACTCCGGCCACCGTAAAATCCTTCATTCTGCAAAACATTGTGAAAGCATAAAAAAATCTGAAAACCCACTCTGTGAGAGTACCTCCTGTGCAGCTTCCCTTCGTAGGGCGGCTCACCAGATTACGGGATTGGGGCATAGCCTTCGGGACCCCCAATCTTTGATAGGAGCAAAACCACGGGGTAATCTTCCTGGGTCAGATTGCGGTAGTGTGTGTCGGAGTGGTGCTGAGGTGTCGTCCACCAGACGGCGGTCTCCTTGGGTTAACCTGAGGCGGTCCCTTCGGGTTGGTGCATGTAATGTCCTATTCCTAAGAGAGAATGATCACCTGTCTCTTATCATCTGAGCTCAAGTGTTTGGACATCAGCATTGCAACACTCTCTGAGGTTCAGAGACCGGATTGTGGCGAGATCATGGCGGGTGGTTACACCTACTGTTGGTCTGGTCGATCTGATGGTTATCATGCCCAAAGAGTTTCTGTACCTGTGTTCAATAAGCGAATTCCAATGATAATTGAGGTCAATGAGCGTATTATGAGACAAAGGATTCGTCACTCCTTAGGTGTTATTTCCCTTGTCTCTGGATATGCACCGACTGAGGCGAGTGAACTCACCGTGAAGGACGCATTCCATGCCGCGCTCGAGTCTGTGGTTGATCAGTGCCCCAAGCGAGATATTCTTCTCATCTTGGGGAATTTCAATGCATCGACTGGAACTGATAGGGATGGTTATGAGACATGTGTTGGTCCCATGGGTCTGGAACTGTGAACTATAACAGCACTAAGTTTCTTGACTTTGCAAGAAGTCATGGACTTAGGGTGGCCAGTTCATGGTTTCAGCACCGACAGGCTCATTGCTGGACTTGGTATTCCAACGCTGGCGGTGTGGCAAAGGAGATTGACCTTGTGCTCGTTGATGGTCGCTGGAGGATGATACAGAACTGCAGGGTCTACTGGAGTGCTCAGTTCCTCAATACTGACCACCGGCTTCTTGTGGCATCTCTTAAGTTGCAGCTTAAATCGAGGAGAATGGTACCATCCCAGCCTTGGCTGGATGTTGGCAAGCTCAAGAATGAGAGGGTAGCTGAGGAGTTTGCGAACAGGATGAATGGAGATTTGGGGGGTCTGCGTGCTTTGTGGGATCCTGAAGAGTTGTGGAGTACATTCAAGACCACCATCCTTGATGTTGCCGGAAGATGTCTTGGAAGTCACCGTCGGGCGAAGAAGAATTTTGTCTCTCAAGGGATACTAAATACCATTGATCAGAGTCGCAAGGCCAGGCTGAATGGCAGAGCTGAGCTGTTCGGGGAGCTGAGGCGTAAAACTGTACGTGCACTAAGGGTGGACAACGAGGCCTATGTGCGAGGAACCTGTGATGGGGTAGAGCATCACCTGTGGTCAAGTGATTCTCATCCCGCTTACAGGGGAATTCGCGCATTGTGTTCATCCAAGCCCATCCCTCGGTGTACTGCAGTTAGAGCAGAGGGTGGTAGGCTCTTGACAGAGGAGTCCGAAGTGAAGGCCCGCTGGGCCGGTTACTTTCAGTGGTTGTACCAGGCTGATCCACCAGCTGTCGAGTTGGACGTCAGGGGTGTTACAATCACTGTTGCTGACCCTCCAATCAACTGTGGTCCACCTTCGCTTGTGGAAACACAGGCTGCGGTGAACCAGTTGAAATGGGGTAAAGCTCCAGGGATCTGTGGCATCCATGCTGAACTTCTCAAGGCTGGTGGAAATGCTGCACTCGTGTCATTGCATGCAGTTCTTTGCTCTGCCTGGAACACAGGCATCATACCAACTGATTTAAAGAGGGGCCTTTTTGTCCCTCTCTGGAAAGGGAAGGGTGATCGCCAAGACTGCAACAACTTCCGACGGGTGACGCAGCTCTCAGTGCCGGGCAAGGTCTTATGGTTCGCAACAATCTGCTTGAGCACCAGCATCCAGAGCAGTCAAGCTTTATACCAAAGAGGTCAACGATTGACCGTATCCTTGCTCTTCGAGTCCTCACCAAATGCAGATGAGAGTTTCGGCAGGGGCTGCTTGCAGCCTTTGTTGATCTCTGTAAAGCATTTGATTCAGTGAATCGGGATGCCCTCTGGAGGATTCTTGGTCTTCGTGGGGTGCCACCAAAACTGATCGATCTGATGTCTGAGCTATACTCTGATACTGAGAGTGCTGTGAGATGCGGTGATACCATCTCTGATTTATTTCCAGTTGTTACTGGAGTCCGGCAGGGGTGTGTACTGGCCCACACTTTTCAGCACTTGTATGGGCTGGATTCTGGGGAGGATTTCTGAGAGATCAAGCTGCGGTGTATTGTTTGGGAATGTCAAGATCTATGACCTTGATTTCGCAGATGATGCAGTCATCTTTGCCGAGACTCTTGATATCCTCTTGGGGGCTCTCGAGGTGCTGAATGAGGAGTCTGAGCCGCTGGGATTATGGGTTTCCTGGGTCAAAACTATGATCCAGGCTTTCAATGATATTGGATGCTGCTATCCTGTCTGTATCTGTTTGTGGCGAGGATGTTGAGGTCACAGAGAGATTCACTTACTTTGGCAGTGATATTCATGTCTCTGCTGGCTCTAAGCCAGAAGTCATCAGACGTTTGGGTCGGGCCTGGGGAGTCATGGATTCACTGGATCATGGGGTGTGGCGCTGCCGGTACCTGTGCGGGAGGAAGAAAGTCTGATTCTTCAGGACCTTGGTGCTTCCAGTCTTGCTCTATAGATGTAAGTCTTGGACTCTGACCAGGGATCTGAGATGGAGACTTAATTCCTTTGGTACCAGGTCTCTTCGGAGAATCCTTGGCTATCGCTGTTCTGACTTTGTGTCCAACGAGCGGTTGCTGAGAGAGACTCAAATGAGATTTGTTACCTGCATAGTCCGTGAGCATCACCTGCGGCTGAATGGACATGTGGCTTGTTTTCCTGATGCTGAACCTGCTCACCAGATTCTCTTGGTGAGGGAGCCTCATGAATGGAGGATGCCAATGAATGGGCCGACCACGTGCCTCGTGGTTGCAGCAGGTTTATCGGCATCTCAAGGAGATGGGGATGGGCCAGGCCTCTGCCTGGGGGATGGCCAGATGGAGGCCTCTGGAGTACCGGTGGAAAGTCGACGCAGCGATGCACTGCTACGGCGCATGTTCCCATACCTGACCTGACTCCAGTTTTCGACACTTATTTAGTCCATGAGATGCGATTCTCCAAGGCAAGGCAAGGTTTGAATAGGCTGATTTCCAAGGCAAGGCATGTTTCAATAAGCTGAATGAAGACACCTGCGAAGCGAATTGGAGCTGACCAAGGATGAGCCTTTCATGGAGGTCAGCCATTAATTATCTTCAAAAAGGTGTGTTTCAATTTATCCAAACACCCAATTTTCATTCATGCGCTCCCTTGAAGTTCACTTGGTAGGCGTGCAAAGATTGGGGCACCTAGGTTTCATGATCTTGGAGTTATGGAGGAGACACATACACAGATTTGTGAGTGTAGATTAAACCACTCAACTGTACCTTACTCTTAACAGGGCATTGATGCTGCCCAGAGTACTTCCTGGGCAAAGGTTATGCTGGCTGGTTTGCCGTTGACTTCCCAGCGAATAGTACTGTACAGGAGTTTTGAATTTGTTCAGGAAGCCGGTGATAACTCGCCATATTATTGGTGAAAGACACCGTGGGATCTTCAATGTCCACAAACCCATGATAGCTGAAACGGGACACCCGGATTAATGCCCATCCAAGAGATCGCACACATTGATGAATCGCACACATCCTGTCTGTAAAACACCAGGATGACAGTTGATAGCTGGGTCGCGATTCAAATCCAGACAAGACAGCTCAGAGGCGAGTGTGCTTACCTCCATGACATCCTGCTTAGCTCCCTTATTAAACATCATAAAGACTATAACCATCATTACGCGATGAATTCATGGACCGGTATGTGTTTGTTTGTGTGTTTGTCACTCTACTCCTCCTGCAGTTGTGGGCCGATTACATCCAGATTTGCCACATAGGATCAGCATGACTCCAATTAGTGTAGAGGGGTGTTTTTATCTTTGCCGGTGGTCTTGGGGTTGGGGTGAGGGGGGATGCAAATTCTCGAAGTAAATGTGTATCGTGTAATGCTGCTCCTGGTGGGAGAGGGTATTACAACTCCCACCCTTTACAGTGCAGTACTGTCGGACCTCGATATTCGTGGTTTCGCTCTTCGTGGACCCCGAGTATTTGCGGTTCATATAATTTGACCTCCTTCTCCATTCGCTGCTCAATGTTTTGTGTATTCACGGGGTATTGTGTTTTTTTTTTTTTTTGTCGTGGGCGTATTTGTGGTTTTTCTGACCTGATTCTCCATTCATGGTTTTTCATGGGATTTTTGATTTTCCCTTCTGAATCGCAAACCGCCGGTACAGATGGAATCGCAAACCATAGTATAACATGTCCGAATCAGATTCGGAGTGAGCCGAGCGGAGGGGTGCAAAAGTCGCTGCATGTGCTGGCATGCATGCAAGCAGGTGTTTGGCACGTAGTTAGTGTTTGGTTTTAATACTCCCGCCCGGTTTTATATAGAACCTGGCGGGTTAAAAAGATGTTGCTATTTGGGCGCATTTTATCGCCCTTAGCTTCCCTTCCCCTCACGCCACCTTCTCTTACCTTCCCCTCACGCTGCCTTCTCTTCCCTTCCCCTCATGCTGCTTTCCCCTCATGCTGCCTTCCATCCCCCTCTCCTCACGCTTACCTCCTCCCAAACCCCCTTCCTCTCCACCCCCCTCCCCATGGACATCTCCCGCACCCCATTTTGTTCAATCCCGTACTACCCCCTCCCCCATTCTCCACAAGTCCCACCACCAAACACAAGTCAAGAACCCCCCCCGCCCCTCATGCTTACCTCCTCCCAAACCCCCTACCCACTTACCCCCTTCCTCTCTCCCCCATCCTCCACACTCCCACCACCCTCCCGGAATGTTTTTAGCAAAGTTTGGTGAGGTGTCGCTCTCCCCACTCCCCCACCCCACTTTCCTTGCTATTCTCCCTCTTCCTTACCCTGTCCGAGCTCCCCTACCCCTCCCTCCTCTCTCTCTCCCCCTCCCCTCTCTCTCCCCCTCCCCTCTCTCTCTCCCCTCTCTCTCTCCCACTCCCCTCCATCCTCTCTCTCCTCTCTTCCTCCTTCTCCTCCCTCTTATTCCCCCCCCCATCCCCCGCTACCCTTAATATTCCCATCAGCGAAACGACGGGTTGTATTTTCTCGTCTATATCATAATACACTTGTCACGTCTGTCCATCTGTCACGTAAAATATCGCAAGATTCCAAGTTACTTTAATGTTGTTTCGTCGTTATTTAATTTTAACCTTTTGTCGACATCATGAAGAAGATAATTAATTTAGGATCATTTATTAATACAATTAGGTTACACGCAATCACCTGAGAGCGGCAATTACACGGAATTTCCGCAGGACATATCTCGTGAGCGTGTGAATGGGGGAACTGAAGGTAGTTTGTATTATAATTGTTCTCATGAGATGTATCTCGGTGCTACCGACATTGTGAATGGTGTGAAAAGAGAAATTGGGAAGGTGGGAAAGCAGGTTGAGTAGGTTGGAGAGATGAGGTTGGCAATTGCATAACATTAAAGTAGATAGGGGAGGGGGAAAGAGAGTTAAATATTCCACCATTTTAATGAGGTAATGAAGAAAGAATATGTAATGATGTAAGGATGTTTTCTTGCTTTGAATAATGGGAAGAAACTGGGGGGGATAGAGAGTTGGGAGAGGGGGTTTGAAGTCTTGAGATTGTTTGGGGGCGGGGGGGAGGGGGTGGGAAGTTGAGGACTTGAAGTCATAATCTACATTACATGGAATTTCCACAACTACCTACTCGTGTCTTATCTTATCATCTAAACCTGCGGGTGTAGTGTACAAAGCCTTCATCTGCAGTGTCATGGAGTTTAGATGTCTTCTGTGAGCTTGAGCTGTCAGATGTCACCTCTGGAAGCTGTTTAATCCAAGGCCATGACTTTAATTGGTGCATTCAACAGGAGGCTGAAACTCAAGGCAACATGCCCCTCTGCCACCGCAGACAGGTATATGGCCGAGCAGTTTTTATCGCCTCGTTTCTGGTCTCGCCTCATCAGTCCTCCCAGCTATTTGTCCTTGGTGAATTCCGACCAGGCCGTGCTCGCTTTGCTTGCAACCCAAACCTTGTTATCCTCCCCCAAATCCATGCTAACTGCCCACCTCCACTCTTTTCTTCCCCACCGTTCTCTCTACTGTGGAATTGTCTCCCTGAGTTTGTTTTTTTTTCAATCATCTCATTCTCTCCACTCTCATTTAAAGTGGTGAGCTATCGCCATCTCATTTTATCCACTATATTCGTGATTTTTATTTTTATTTTTTTTAATCCCCTGTCCACCCACACCTCTCCACATCTACCCTGTTTGACAGCCTTTCCCGTTTCCTTTAGACATTCCTAATACGCTGAATACATTCAGTTCCCGTGTCCAGTGTGCATGTTCTTACTTATGGTGCCTGTGTCTGTTCCTTCCCACATTTCTCCATCCTACCTTGTATGTCAGCCACCTCTACTCCATCGCCGCATCAGTGTCACCCCCTCAGTCTTTCAGCTCTTCCGTGAGCCTCGACCTCTGCTATAAAAAAAAGCGGTCAAGTTTGTGTAATTCGGGGCAACCTCTACTATCTGAATCCATAGCATTGCGTGGCAGCATTTCTCCGATTAATTGATCTCTGGCTGCGTTTTCTGTGATGCAATCCCCCCCACGATGTTTTCACTTTAACCCTGCTATTACAGAGAAGGAGCCTGCCTCACAAAGACTTTAATCCAGGCTAGATATCCGAAGCACCGAGCTGGCAATAAAGCTCGTTATAAGATGATTTGCTGCCGGGAGAGCGGCTGACACCTGGGATGAGCAGGAGGACGATTGTGCACAGCTGGCCGGGACGTGCGAGTGGCAACCACGTGCAGCTGTGCGCCGCTGCGCAGGCTGTGCGGTTCCCCAAGCAGCGCATTGCTTTGTTTGCACTGTGAGGCTCGTAGTCAGTCTGTTGGCAAGAGGACTCGGATCACAGCAGGCTCCGCCCACCTCTCACCATCCGGAATGGCATTGCCCTGATCCGGAACCGTCCAGCATGCTTCGCCTCTTGGCCGTGTTTACGTTGTACTAGTCCACGTGGTTTGGTGCCAACGTCGCCCCACCCTGGAACCAGGCAACCACATAGCAACTGAGGCAACGTGCTCTCTTTGATTTAGTATCGGGTTCGATTCCCGACAACGTGTACCCCCGCTCAAACTCACATGATGCTGTTGCGCCGGCAGAGGGCGACGCACAGTGCAGCACTGTTATTCGGAGTGCATGTCAAACCTGCTGTCCGATTTGCAGCCACGTGATAAACGTAAATAACATCGCCTTGATGTCGAGCAAGCTTTCGCCCATGCAGATAGTACCGAAGCAGTTTCTTGGTAAGGGTTAATATACTGGGTCTCTGTGGGTTGCAGCTGCCTTCCCAGCAGTAGTTATGGAAAGAATTTGTCATTTGTTCAGGGTGCCGGTGATAACTCGCCGACTCTTAGCGAAGAACGCCATGGGATCTTTAACATGCACCAACGAATGCCACCAGATGGAATGCCCATTTTAACGTCCATCTGAGGGACAGCACACACATTGGTAAAACACTGGGATGCCAGTTTATCGCTGGGTCGGGATTCGAGCCCAGGCTGGATGGCTTTGAGACGAGTGTGCGTACCTTTCAAACATCCTATCCCGAATGCGTACAACCCGATGCCACGTATTGTTTTATGGAAATGTGATGACTCGGTAACAGGGTTCTTCTTTCATGAGTGTCGGATTTCAGACCTCTTGCTGCTGGAGGTCTTGCCAGGTGTACCCGCAGGTTGACGCATGCAGAGGCACTCTGTACATCTGGCCGGGTGGTGAATGCCCTTTATCAGCACCTCCTGCACGCAGCCCTCTGGCCCGTTGGCAACAGTGCCTCCTAATAAGGGTGGCACCACGGGCATCGTCGCCAGCCAGTCTGGATGCCCGAAGCTTTGCCAGCTCTCAGCTGGAAATGTTGCAACAGCAGTGCATCTCCCACCCCCACCCGCTCTCTCTTTTACCCCCACACCGCATGTCCTCCAGCCTATCCTCGGCGCAGCCGTTGCCAAAATAAACTTGTATACAGAAACCCGAAGCTCGTTGCGGCACAGACGTGCTTTCACGTGGTGTGCCTAGACTTTGGGACTCCTTTGTGCTTAGTGCCTTGGGGAATTGACCCATTGAGCTCGTACAGGGCTCCCTGCCCACTGCACGGCCACGTGATCGGGCAAAGAAAGCCTGGAACATGACCACACTTTCCTCTTAATTGAACAACGAATGATGAGAAAACTAATGTCTGAACCCTAATTATTGTATCCTTCGCTTGCAAAGGAACTATCGCTGTGGGTCGATTGCCATGTATGGGCTAGTCTGCGACACCACGACATGACCACGAATGTTGCTCAACATCCAACTTCAGCGACAGGGTTGGGTCCGGTGCAGTTTTATGGACCATTGCACCTTGCAATGACCAAAGCACGCTTTTACAAATCGGACGAAATGCCCACTTGGACCACCACCGAAAAGGAGCAACGTGCAATGCTCTCATTGATCTCACCAGCTGACATTTACAGTTATACCAGACACCACAGGCGCCAGCCATCGGTAAGGCACCAGACAGTTGCTCACACTCTGATGAGCCACCTCTGCTTGTTGAGTAGCTTCTTGCCACCAGGGGGTTGTGATGTGTTCCTTTACTTTCAAAGGAGTGATCATTGCGAAAGATTTATGAGATCCTTCTGAGGTTTGTCCTTTGTTTGGAATCTGTTTGGGTGGCAAATGAATGTCATTTGAACAGCTTGGTGCTTGTGCTGATGACTCACGTTTACTCCCCTCTCCAGAAGGAAAACTAATCACCACTGTGATGTTAAATTACTGGTCGCATTTGTGCATGTACCACTACTGTATCATCGAACAATCATGTGAACGTGAGATGGCCCATCCAAGATGGACGTGAACATGTGTTGGCCCATCCAATATATTTGGCTTTCTTTTCCCAAATGCAGTCTGAGATCATTTCCCGTATTTGTAAGAGGTAGCACTTGATGAATATTTAATACATTGAAGGTGTGCCACACACAGAGTGCAAGTTTATCGCAAACTTTTTATGACTCATAAGCTCTTTTTTTTTTTAAAACGATGATCGAAGGTTCATGGTGGAGCATATACATATCAGGAAAAAGACAAGGACACCATGAGATGTCTGCCTACTTATACATTACTTTACAAGAACATTAACAGCTGATGGAAAAATCAAACACGGACCTCGGTACCCGAGCATCACGAGTCAAGTGCTCGGATGGGACTTCCAAAGGAATTGATTGAAAGAATGGTTTTGGCCATTTATGAGGAAAATGCCATTCACAAATTGAGTCCTTCAAGGAAGCTGATGTGACTGTTCCAATATCTGAGGGCAAGGAGTCAATGGTACTCCTGGAATATTTTTTGGTGATTATTTATTTATTATGGAGTATATCAAACTTGGCTCATCTCCCATGTGGTTTTGCACTGTGCTTTCATTGGTGTGTGTGCACAGACTGTAAAACCAAGCAAAACCATTACCTCGTGTGTACTGTGGGATTGTTCGGTGGAGTATGGCTGAACGCTATGTGTCCTGCCCGTTGTAAAGCTGTTTTATTCACCCTTTTATCTACCCCCTACTCTTTCCACAAAACGTCCAAGATTTCTACAATCCAGTGATTTGAGACTTTGGTGTCTCTTTCCCATTCGTGCATCATTGTTGATCTTCCATTCACGCCACACTGACACGACAGGCTAACATGCCATAGTTCTGCTTTCTGTCCCTGTTATCTATTGTGTCATGTCCCCATTGGAAGGGTGGGTGTTGGGGGTGGAGGGGGGGGTGAGGGATTCTGTGTGTACACCCTCCTTATCTATGATTAAGTCTTTTACAGACACAAAGTTGGGACTGTATTTCTGCCTCACTTTCCACTTGCTGCCTTTCCGTCAATTGAGAGGGTCTGTTCTGAGATGTAGCTTTGCGACATGAGTTGCTCTGTTCAGTATTTCCAACTGAGCCCATTGGTTATGTGTCGGTTGTGTGAAACTCCACTAATCACGCAACCCCCGCGTCACCATGTCCAATCTCGACACGAACCCAACCATGTTCGTGCCACTGAACACGAAAACAAGAACTACAAAGCATCTCAAAATGCAAACCCTGGCCACATCCGCTTTGTATTCAAACTAAACTTGATCACAACGAGTTAATAAAAAAAAATGTACATTTTATTCATCTGTGTTCTCCCATATTCTCATAATGAAAGTTTCTTAAAGATTTGATGACAAAAGCTCAATTGGTAAAAAATATTCATGCCTGGACAAACACACTGAAGCTTAATGGTAAATAAATGAAGAAACACAAGTGATTAAAACAAAACAGGGCGTCTCACGCTTGACGCCGCTGCAGCAGAGCTAATATGGGCTATTTATTGTCCCAATGACTTTGCCCTTTCACATTTTGACCCAATTTTTACTCATTTTATCCATATTCTCATAATAAAGGTTTGTTCAAAATTTGATGACGAAAGCTCAAATGGTAAAAAAAAACCCCAAAAAAAACCTGTGGGTTGGACAGACGGAGGTGTAGACTTGCACACAAACAATTGCAAAACCCTGTCTCCTGCTATGTCGGGGGACTGGCTAACAAGCGCACACACACACACACACACACACACACACACACACACACACACACACACACACACACACACACACACACACACACACACACACACACACACACACACACCCATTCACCCCCACACATAGAATACCAGATCACGAGTTAATAATGAAAAAGATCAAAGCAGACCATCGATGATGTGATTGACATTTATTGCTTAAGGTTCGGCAAAATAAAAGCACTCCTCAATTTACCTCTCGCAACAGCACGTGACCAGTAATTAATCGTCGCGTCCGGAGTAAGAGCGGACACGTGCTGAGGCTCGGGATTTATTGCCCTGAGGAAGCTCGCTGGGAAGTGGGTGAAATCCTGGCACCCTGCCCTACTCACCAAACTCTCTTCCCATGGTATTCAAGTCCATCTCCACTCATGGCTCGCAGACTTCCTCTCCTGTCGCAGTCAACGTGTGGCCCTAAATGGAGTTCTTTCATCCCCTCTTCCTGTGCAGGCTGGAGTTCCTCAAGGTAGCGTTCTGGGCCCTGTTCTTTTTCTGGTTTTCATCAATGATCTCTCGGACTCTGGAAAATCCTCTATTTCTCTTTGCCGACGACTCCACCCTCTGCCGTACCATCTGTCATCCCTCAGACCGGCAAGCAGCAGCTTCTTCACTCACTGCAGATCTGGATAAAATCACAAACTGGTCCAACACGTGGAACATGTCTTTCAATCCAGACAAATCTCACACTCTCACTATGTCTCTTCGAAAGGACCGTTTACAAAACCCCCCATCCACTTTCTCAACAATCCTCTGGAAGAAGTCTTTTCTTTCAAGCTTCTAGGTCTCACTATCTGCCATGACCTTTCCTGGGAAAGTCACATTTCCAACCTTGCCTCAAAAGCCAGTCGCCGACTGGGAATCCTCCGTCGTGCTAAGTCCTTCCTCGGCCCTCTTGAGCTCCTGACCACTTACAAAGCTTTTGTCCGTAGCCTGATGGAGTACTGCTCTCCCCTCTGGGCTGGTGCTCCTGCCTCCCACCTTTCTGGGCTTCACGCTGTCGAAACCAGGGCATTTAAGATCATCGGCATCTCCCGCAATGAAGCTGAGTCTTTGGGCCTCTCACTCAATCACCGCAGGTTGGTCGGTGGTCTTTCTGTCTTCTACCGACTCCTCTCCAGCCTTGCCCCCCTGCTCTCTCTGCGATTTGTCCCCACCACATTTCCACAGGGCGCTCAAGGTCCGCCAACAACCCCCTTCTGGTAAAACTACCAAAATCACGAATCACTGCTCATCTTCACTCTTTCATTCCTCTTTTTCCCGCCTTTGGAATAAACTTCCTCACTCTATTCTTTCCCATTCTTCCCTCCAGGCTTTCAAAACAGCTGTTCACCACCACCTCTTATCTTCCCCCATCCAAATCCTCGATCTTTTCTACCCCCGATAATCCACCCAAGCCCACTTCCTTCATTTCTCCTACTTTCCTTCCTGAAAGTCCCTGAAATGTCCATCTTCTCTTCGCCATGTTCCCCGTCCCATCCCCATCCCTCTCCCTTCCACAGTTCACCTAATGTGTCTGTTCCCCACTGTTTTGTCCCTTCCACTCCCGCCCCTCTTGTCTCATGCCTCCTTGCTGTGAGTTGTGTGTTAGCTCTCATACGAGCCTCGACCAAGGTATACAAAAAAAAAAAAAAATGTCATCTGAGACTGGGTCTGCTCTTGCTTATTACTTGAATTAGCAGAGTATATCTCGTTACTTTTTGGTTGGATGCAACTTTTCCTTAAAAAAAAAAAAAGTGTATCGACAGGGTGTCCAAATATGAATATACCAAAAACAATATTAAATCGTTTTATTGTTATTCAAGATACTGTCATAAATTTGATATGAGTACAAGCATTAGAGTTGTAAGTTTTAGTTTGTTGTGAATATTGATTGTTATTTTTTTTCTGTTTTCGGAGAAACCCCATTTTCTGACATAATGACCAGTCCTCAAGAGAAAGCAAAAATTGTGATATTTGTATGTGAATGTGGTTCTCTCATTCAAGCCCGATGGCGTTTTCAGCGTGAAATGAACAAACCAGCGCCTGAAAGACACTCCATGCGAAGATGGGTGGATCTGTTTGAGGCTACAGGATCTGTCCTGAAGGGGAAATCTGCTGGAAGGCCAAGAAAGTCAAATGAAAGAGCACGTTGTAGAGGCATTTACCAACAGCCCTAAAAAAATCAATCAGGAGAGCATCACTTGAGTTAAACATTTCAAAAAGCTATGTTCATGGTATCTTTCATGAAGAATTTGAGATTTAAATGTTATTAAATGCGAACAGTTCACAAACTTTTGGAAGAGAATTATGAAACGAGAGTAAATGTTTGAAAAGTATTAATTGAACGGATAGAATCGGCGAAGCTTTTTTAAAATTTAAATTCAACCTCATTTTTGGTGATGAAGCTACAGTTCACATGTCAGGCAAGTTGTTCGTCACAATTGTAGGATATGAGCAGAAGAAAATCCACGTGAATTGTATGAAGGGATTTCCCTGAAGTAAACGTTTGGTATGCCACATCACGTTTCCACATCTACTGGCCCTATTTGTTTAATGAACGTGCTGTCACAGGCATTTCGTACCTCAACATGCTATGGATGTTCTTTATTTAGCAACAACAAGAAAATAGCGATTTGTTACAAAGAGCCATCCTTCAACAGGATGGAGTACCACCTCACTCTGCTCAATAATATGAGTGAGGAAAGTGAAGAAAAAATATATTGTTAAGAAATCGTTGTGGCCTGTGTTTTGAAATCAAACTTTGCCAAACCGTTGGATTGGTCGAGGAGGACCGATGAAATGGCCTGTTCATTAACCCGACTTAACACCTTTAGATTTTTATCTCTGGAGATTTTTCAAAAGTAAAGTCCACACCAGCAAATCAAGAAACCTTGAAGAACTTAAACATCGTGTTGTTGATACCGTCAACAATCACTACAGCTGTGTTGGAAAATGTTTTGTCAGAATTTGAATGCCGAATTGGATTGATTATAGTGAATGATGGATGACATGCAAAATTTATTAATAATTCGAGAATATCGAAACAATACCATAAAAATCTATACCAATGTGTGTGTCCTCCATAAGACCATAACTACAAAACCATAAAACCTATCAGCCTGAAACTTTACATGCAGACGAAGAAAACTCCCAGGAAGTGCATGAGTGAAAATTGTGTGTTTGGGTTAATTAAAACACCCCTTTTCAAGATAATTAATGGCCTTATTTAATTATATCCTTCATCAGGCGATCCTCGGCCACCTCGCTCTATGAGGTCTTCAGGCGTTTCCTGGGTAACCTCATTGGGGGTCTGAAGCCGCCATGTTTTTGGCCTGCTCAAACGTGTCTTGACTTGGTACAGGCCACAACGATTTCTTAACGATAATTTTTTTTTTCACTTTCCTCACTCATTATCAAATGCCTGTTCATCATAGCTACAAATCACTGTATACATCGCTTTTGTAAGCACTACATTTTTCAAATTAGGAGCTTGGAGCGATTTCATGCATTATATGATACGATTTTCCACGATCTACTCTCATGGACTGATTAAAGTATATCATCGAAATATTATTTCGGTTTTGAGGATCGCATATCATCCGGACTAAATAAGTGTCGAAATCTGTTGTGAGATCTGATAAATAATAAAGAAATAACGAGTCTTATAACTAAGCCGATATACCTATTTACTTTAACTCAGCCGATTTACCGATTTACTTCAAGCAAGCAATGCTATGTTCCTTCCTTCTCCATACATGCACAAGAAAATGTGAAATTTCCAATGCATTGAACTTTTCTTTTTCTACTGATTGGAGAATTATATCGAGTGAACAAAAAATTTAGGAACGTGCCAAAATGAATCGGCTTTATTGAGCGATATGATTTAATGCATTCACTGCTACACGACGTGCCCTGTCCCGCAGAGGGACTGCTGATCCATAGCGTCTGCTAGATCTGCATCTATATTTTCAGAAGTTTCGCGAGGTGCTCTACAGGGAATCAAAGCAAATCTGGTAAAAGAAAAAAACAGACATTAAAAAAAAGTTATATTTCCGTGGACCCCGATGTACCACGTGACACGTGCACAGACGAGCAGGCAAAATGGCGCATTCTCTGCAATGTTTATTTCACGGCCAGTTATACTTTGTGATGTCTCCAGGGTTGTTCTGCATTAAGCAACAACTCTTTTTTTTTGTGGATAAAGTCATTTCATTTCCTCAATTCATTTTATTTCAATAACTGCTGTGTGCGTGGTGAAGACTGGATTTAAAGTTAAAGGGATCCTTTATGATATGCAGCGACAGCCTGGCCAACCGTTCCTTATCAACCATTGAATTGGAGTGCGTGCATGAGTGCTCAAAGCACTTGTCGATCACCCATTATCTATTGCGGTACTGCGCTACGTCATTATGAGCGAATCGTTCACTCACTGCAGACGCTTTTGCTGCGTCACCCGGAGCGAGTGTTTCGTGCTGTGTCAACCTTAGCGAGTGTTTCGTGCTGTGTCAACCTTAGCGAGTGGTTCGTGCTGTGTCAACCTTAGCGAGTGGTTCGTGCTCCGTCACTCTGAGTGAGTGGTTCGTGCTCTGTCACTCTGAGTGAGTGGTTCGTGCTCCGTCACTCTGAGTGAGTGGTTCGTGCTCCTTCACTCTGAGCGAGTGGTTCGTGCTAAGTCACCCTGGGCGAGTGGTTCGTGCTAAGTATCCCTGGGCGAGTGGTTCGTGCTACGTCACCCTGGGCGAGTGGTTCGTGCTACGTCACCCTGGGCGAGTGGTTCGTGCTACGTCACCCTGGGCGAGTGGTTCGTGCTACGTCACCCTGGGCGAGTGGTTCGTGCTACGTCACCCTGGGCGAGTGGTTCGTGCTACGTCACCCTGGGCGAGTGGTTCGTGCTACGTCACCCTGGGCGAGTGGTTCGTGCTACGTCACCCTGGGCGAGTGGTTCGTGCTACGTCACCCCGGGCGAGTGGTTCGCGCTACGTCACCCCGGGCGAGTGGTTCGCGCAACGTCACCCCGGGCGAGTGGTTCGCGCAACGTCACCCTGGGCGAGTGGTTCGCGCAACGTCACCCTGGGCGAGTGGTTCGCGCAACGTCACCCTGGGCGAGTGGTTCGCGCTCCGTCACCCTGGGCGAGTGGTTCGCGCTACGTCCTTTTTTCTTTTTGTATACACTGTCGAGGCTCGTATGAGAGCGAACACACTGAAACACACAACAAGGGGAGCAGGAGATGAGAGGGGTGGGAGAGGGAAGAGAAAAAAAACAGTGGGGAACAGACGCATGAGGAGATCTGTGGAAGGGAGAGGGATGGGGTGGGGTACACAGGGTAAACAAGATAGACACTACAGGGACTTTCAGGTCCTAAATTGAGTTGTGAAATAACACCCGATTTCCAAGCTGTTGCCTTGTTAACGTGTCTTCCGAATTAGAGCCAATTTTTTTTCCACCTGTCACAGCTGTTTATAAAAAAATAATGTTTGTGAACATATCCCTGAAATGTCTATTATAAATGCAACGTCGTGTTTTGGTGAAAGCTCCTCAAGGTTTCTGGGTTGTATGTAGTAAGTACTGTAGTTGGTAATCACACTGACTCCAACCTGCCGATTGCCGAAAAATTGCCGATATCGGCCGTGTGTGTGTGTGTGTGTGTGTGTGTGTGTGTGTGTGTGTGTGTGTGTGTGTGTGTGTGTGTGTGTGTGTGTGTGTGTGTGTGTGTGTGTGTGTGTGTGTGTGTGTGTGTGTGTGTTGTTCATAAACCATAACATATTCTCTCTGCTAACTCCCCTAACCTCACCCCTCTCTCCCTCTGTGTCCCATCCTTGCTCTACCATCGACCCCAATACAGTGCAGCACCCTACTCCCACATCTCCTCTCTCACTCTCCCCTCTCTCTGGAATGTCCAGGCAGGGTTTGTCTTCGGACCTGTCCGAGCGGTGTTTGTCTCCGGCCAGCTTAGCTACAGATGCGTCCGGCCGGTATTTGTTTGGACGGGAGTTTGTATGCGGACCATGTTTATAGTCTGACCAACAGACTTCAGAAATCCTTCCTCTTCTCCAATGGCTTGATTTCCAATCATCAATTTGGTTTCAGACCAGGTCACTCTACCCTGGATATGCTGCTTCTGCTCTCCCATCAATGGATGGAGGTCCTCAATGCCAGACAGGAAATCCGAGCCGTATCCCTGGACATATCACGTGCTTTTGGCACAGTCTGGCACCCTGCTCTACTCACCAAACTCTCTTCCCATGGTATTCAAGGCCATCTCCACTCATGGCTCGCAGACTTCCTCTCCTGTCGCAGTCAACGTGTGGCCCTAAATGGAGTTCTTTCATCCCCTCTTCCTGTGCAGGCTGGAGTTCCTCAAGGTAGCGTTCTGGGCCCTGTTCTTTTTCTGGTTTTCATCAATGATCTCTCGGACTCTCTGGAAAATCCTCTATTTCTCTTTGCCGACAACTCCACCCTCTGCCGTACCATCTGTCATCCCTCAGACCGGCAAGCAGCAGCTTCTTCGCTCACTGCAGATCTGGATAAAATCACAAACTGGTCCAACACGTGGAACATGTCTTTCAATCCAGATAAATCTCACACTCTCACTATGTCTCTTCGAAAGGACCGTTTACAAAACCCCCCCATCCACTTTCTCAACAATCCTCTGGAAGAAGTCTTTTCTTTCAAGCTTCTAGGTCTCACTATCTGCCATGACCTTTCCTGGGAAAGTCACATTTCCAACCTCGCCTCAAAAGCCAGTCGCCGACTGGGAATCCTCCGTCGTGCTAAGTCCTTCCTCGGCCCTCTTGAGCTCCTGACCACTTACAAATTGAATATTGAACCAATTGAATAGTTCCTGGTCCAACTCCTGATCCCTCCCAAGCTTGACCCTCTTCCTCTTCATCCCTTCATTGGAGTTGACAGTGACGATGAAGCTCTTGATATTCTCTTCATCCTTCAACCATCCTCTTAGAGTTGAACCGGTGATGCCTGTATCCTTGCTGATGGTCGCTTGAGTTTCACTATTCCGTATCCGTTTAATTATGTGTAGCTTTTCCTCTATGGAATAACACTTCCGCTTCGGCATGGCGGCGCTGAACTGAACAGAGCAAACAAAACTAACAAATTTGAAGATTTCTTGGCTGGTAGGTGATGAAGATGTCGAAGAACTGGTGGTACAGGATATGTAACGGGAGCTTCGATTTAAGTTGTTGACAACTCTTCCGAAAGGATGTGGGCGGTGGAGCACGCGAACATTAGTTAATCTTGTACAGTACAATACTGTACTTATGTTGTGTACTGTGTTGTATGGTGTTAGAAGGGAACATGAACGCGAGTTACAGGAGATACGAATGCTATGATGATTTGAATTGAATTGAATTGATTTTGTTCATCTCAGCTTCGCCATTTATACGGGAAAGGTGCGAGAAGATGACAGCTCATGAGTATTTTCACACCACATGTCAACTCAACACAGGGCGATGACGGCTTGAATTTTTTTCGCCACTTAGCGCTATTTTGGACTAACTTTGTCTTTATTTTCTTACTTTTTTGCTTTTAAACATGAAATAGTAGTATTTTTTGGGGTCCAAGGTGTACGAGCGTTATATCAGTACAAGCGCTATAACGCTTGGCGTTATATCAATTTTCCACTATATTTATAAAAGGCGGATCGCGAAGCCGTCCGCGCTCTGCTCCTTTTTTTCGCCTGCCTCCTTCACCTTCGTCTGTTTGCCTCGCCCTCTCCTTCGCCTCTCTGCTCCGCCCTCTTTTCACCGCTCCTCGTTGTCTGCCTGTCGCTGCTTCTACACGTTGGTGTGTGACAGACGTTCTTCTGGGACCAGTGTGAAGCACGCGTTTCCACGAGCCCCGGCAAAGTGATTAAGCAGGATATAACGCGCCGACTCTTAAGGTGGGATCGCTCAAGCGGAGCGTCCCCCAAAGCGTACTGGGTTGCGTGGTCGACCGACCGCTCCAGGTATTGCGAGGCCATTAGTCATCTGCTCTCCTTCCTTCTGGCAATCCAATCTTCCGTGTGTGTGTGTGTGAGTGTGTGTGTGTGTGTGTGTGTGAGAGAGAGAGAGAGATAGAGATAGAGATAGAGATAGAGATAGATAGATATGGTGCCTGCCGGAGCATATGTTGAGATTATAGAAGGGATGTCTGCTTTTGTAAATTGGATGCCACAAATTCCTTGCTATCCCTGCTGTCCATAATAATAAACCACATTCACTGTGCCACATACCTTTCCTTGTTGATTGTAAATAAATGCTTTATAGAGAAATGTTCCCAGCTCGTTTTCATCTTTTCTTTCATTGGTCCAGCATGGTCCGTATCCGAGCCGAGCTGGGACATTATTCCCTAACGATCTGTTTTCCTAGCCGGTACGTCCTTGGGCAGTTACGCTCGGCTGCATCTGATCCAGTAAGGTGATCTGGTTTGAACAAGGCGTACCGAGGGTGTCTCCCACGGTAATTAAATCACGTGACCATTAGGAAACCAGTATTCATTAGATGGAGGACCCAAAGTCATGTGGTTGAGTTATTGGCGTTCACGGTTGATTAGCGACCAGCCGCGTCACGGCCTGCGATTCCGGAGAGTCTGGTGGGAACCTGAGGTAGATTTTCTCCCCTCGTGGTTTTCTTGCCCCGACCCCGGGTCTGCAACAGTTATATATTATATATTGTATTTTATCTTGCATTATATATTATGTTACCCGCAAACATATTGTTGCGGGCCAGGGGTCGAGTGAGAAGACCACAAGGGAGGTGAAGCTATCTCGGCTCCCACCAGACTCCCCGGAATTGTAGGCCGTCGCACACGGATAATTCCATGACGTGGCGGGTCGCTTAACCGACTGTGGACGCCAATAACTCAACCATGTGACTTAGGGTCCTCCACCTCGTTAATTCAATGACTTAAAAATAACCACGTGATTTAATAACCAGGGAACACGCCCTCGGTACGCCTTGTCCGAACCGGATCACTTTACCGGATCGGATGCAGCCGAGCGACACTGCCAAGGACGTGCCAGCTAAAAGGAACGGGTTGTTGGGAATAAAGTCCCGGCTAAGCTCGGATTCGGACCATAAGTTGTTGGGCGAGACAAAAGGGAAGGGACTATCTACACGTATGTTCATGGAATAACTGTCTTGGGACCACTATCTGTTGGATGCATGCGGTTCCGAAAACCGCAACTATATATATATATATATATATATATATATATATATATATATATATATATATATATATATATATATATATATATATATATATATATATATATATATATATATATATATATGTATCTTCTTCTTCTTTTGGCTGCTCCCGTGAGGGGTCGCCACAGCGGATCATCCATATGATCCGCATAGTGATTTGGCACATGTTTTACACCGGATACCCTTCCTGACGCAACCCTGGTTGCCTCTTACAACACAGGGATCTGGTATACCTATTTTAACCGGGGTATACACCGGTCCAGTACACTGGTACTCATTTCGCCGACCTCGGAAGGATGACAGGCTGAGTCAACCCCCTGGTATTGTACGACTTGGTATATACATACATACATATATATTCAGTGGCCCAACGGGGCTTGAACTCAGGACTTTTTTTGGGGTCCCAAGCCGCTGCCCTAACCACTGCGCCAACACCAACACCAGGCTATATATATATATATATATATATATATATATATATATATATATATATATATATATATATATATATATATATATATATATATATATATATATATATATATATATATATATATATATATATATATACATATATATATATATATATATATATATATATATATATATATATATATATATATATATATACATACATACATACATACATACATACATACATACATACATACATACATACATACATACATACATACATACATATATATATATATACATACACATACATACATACATACATACATACATACATATACGTTACTGAATGATATGCAGTTGTGGCCAAACATATTGACACCCTTGCACTTTTTTCAAATAATGCACCATTTCTTCCACAAAATTGTTGAATTTTTTTTAATGTTTTGTTATCCACAGATGTGTTCCTTTGGTTTGCAGTGGAACAAAAAAAAAAGCTGAAAAAAAACTACAAAATCTTTGCTTATTCCACACACAAATACCCAAATGGCATGGACAATATTATTGGCACCTTTTAGAAGTTGTTTGAAATAATTAGATTTCAAGCAGGTGATTCTCCTTTACTTTGGAAATGAACTCACCTATGGTGAGTTGCAGGTGCCTGCAATATAAAAATCACTCATTCAACCAGTTTGAATCGAGAAAAGGAGTCATTCTGCTGTTTTGTGTTACTGTGTGCACCGCAATGAGCATGGAAAAAGAAAGAAAAGCAGAGAATTGTCTGATGTCAGAAACAAGATTGTTGCCAAGCATGGACAATCTCAAGGCTTCAAGTCCATCTCCAGAGAACTTGATGTTCCTGTGTCTACCGTACGTAATGTTATCAGGAAGTTTAAGGCCCATGGCACTGTCGCCAACCTCCCTTGACGTGGCCACAAGATAAAACTTGATCGAAGATTGCAGCGAAGTAGTGTTCGAATGGTGGAGAAAGCACCTCGATCAACTGCCAAACAGATTCAAGCTGACCTTCAGACACAAGGTACGACAGTTTCAACTCGCACCATCTGTCACCAACTCGATGAAAGGGGGTTCTATGGTCGGAGACCCATGAGGACCCCACTGCTGAGAGAGAGAGAGAGAGAGAGATGTAAGAAAGCCTGACTGGAGTTTGCCAAAACACACCTGAATAAGCCAACATCCTTCTGGGAGAATGTCCTGTGGACAGATGAGACTAAATTAGAGCTTTTTGGTGAAGTACATCATCTCTATGTTTACAGTAAAAAAATGAAACCTTCAAAGAACAGAACACCTTCCCTTCAGTCAAACCTGGAGGTTTAGTGATGTTTTGGGGGATGCTGTGCTGCCTCTGGCACTGGGTTCCTTGAATGTGTGCATGGCATCATGAAATTGGGAGATTACCAAGGCATTTTGGAGCACAATGTTTAACCCTGTCAGAAAGCTGGGTCTCCGTCGAAGGTCATGGGTTTTGCAGGAGGACAATGACCCCAAACACGCTTCAAGACAAAACGCTGGACTGTTCTGAAATGGCCAGCAATGAGTCCATATCGAAATCCCATTCGACACCTTTGAGGAGATCTGAAATCAGCAGTTGGGAGAAAGCACCCTTCAAATCTGGGATAACTGGAGCAGTTTTAGAGTGGGCTCACAAGAAGAGTGGGCCAAACTGCCGGTGGAGAGGTGTAGGAAGCTCATTCAAGGCTAAAGGAAGTGCTTGACTGCAGTTATTTTGTCCAAAGGCTGTGCTATCAAATATCAAGTTGAGGGTGTTAATAATTTTGTCAATGCCATTTCTTTTTTATTTTCTGATTTAAAAGGATATATTAAGTTCTGAATGAAAAACAAAGGTTCAGTAATATTATCAGTGAAATAAAGAATTGTGGAGACAAAATACTTTTTTCAATTTCAACTTATTTTGAGAGAAAATTGTGAGTTATATGAAAAAAGAAAGACTCACTCACATCTCTCACCTGTCAATGGAGGGAATAACAATTAGCTCTCATCTCATCAATTAAACCCAGGTGGCTAGGATTATATAAATAAATCGACTCATCCCATGCTCTTCTCACCGAAGAAGCTGCATAAAGCAATCATGAAAGGCTACCCAAGGTAAGTCATTTGCTGTTTCAAACCCTTTCCAGAGTTCCTCCACAGCTATAAGCACATTCACAAATAGTACATACATGAGAATCCAAATGCTACACACCCCCTCAGCCACTGGACGTAATTGTACGCTGTCCCGACCAAAGCCCCAAGCGCTTCAGTATTGCCACGCCCAAGGAGGGATTCTGACTTAGAGGCGTTCAGAGGGTAATCCCTCAGAGGGTAGCTTCGTGCCGCTGACTGCTCAGCCAGACTCACGCGCCAAGTGTCTGAACCCACGGTTCCTCTCGTACTGAGCGGGGTTGCTGTCCCAGTGACAAAAGTATCAGTAGGGTCAAACTAACCGGTCTCACGATGGTCTAAACCCAGCTCATGTTCCCTGTTCGTGGGTGAACAAGCCAATGCTTGGCGAATTCTGCTTCGCAATGATAGCAAGAGCAGACATTGAAGAATCAAAAAGCGACATTGCTGTGGGCGCTTGGCAGCCACAAGCCAGTTATCCCTGTGGTAACTTTTCTGACACCTCTTGCTTAAAACCGAAAAAGTCAAAAGGATCGCGAGGCCACGCTTTCACGGTCTGTATTCATACTGAAAATAAAGATCAAGCGAGCGTTCGTCCTTCTGCTCCATCGGAGGTTTCCGTCCTCCCTGAGCTTGCTTTAGGCCATTTGCGTTACCGTTTCACAGGCATACCGCACCAGTAAAACTCCCCGCCCGGAGTGGGTCGCACTTCGTCAAGCGGGCACAGCACACACACACACATAGCATGTGGAGGTGTGCCGCGCCAGCCAACCCATGGGCTTTGCACCAGAAACGTGGGACCCCCCCCCCCCAGGGGGCCCACACTTGCCCTTGGACCAGGGGACTCACGCTTCCCATCTCACCGAGTTAGGAACAGGAAGAGTAAGTACCTCATGTTGGCCGTCTTGAACGCAGTCAATTTGCATTATGAGCATCTCGCATGTCTTTCAACTGGATTTTCTTCTGGCACTTTTCCAGATAAGCTACAAACGGCTAACTGATTGTACTCACTGCTTAATCCCGCAGGCTCCAGGAACTGTTGGAGAGTGGCCAAGCGGGTGCTCGGCGAATCACGGAACTGCTCTGCCGGCAGAGCAGCCTTGTGCAGGAGAGGGACTTGCTCTCCAATGAGTTGCATTTCCTTTAGTCACAGGTATGCTTTAAAGGGATAATGACATTCTCACATCTATACGTCAGTAAAACTCCTCTCTGAGGGATTGAAGGAAAGAGTGAGGCAACAGACTAGGGGAGTTGGTTCCACACAAGATGGGAGGAAAGAGATAATGGAATTAAGGTGAGCATGAAACCTCTGGATAGGGAGGGGCAAAGATTGGATATCAGGTTGCATCCAATCTTTGTCCTCACCTGCCCATAAGTGGGCAGCCATACTCCATGGCACTTCGGATGAAGGCCTACTACAATGTTATGAGCTGAGAACAGCCAAGGAGGACTTTGTTCTAAATAATTTTGAGAGCAAACCCTTATGGAATATTTCAGCATGACGACCAAATCAACAAAGCCATCGATTATTCATTATGAGGGGGTCATTGAGAGCTCACTTGAGGGTTAACTTTGTCAGCAACTTGGCAAGTGTGTTGAAGTTCGAAGAATGTGGTGTTGAGGAAATAAATACATAAAACCGCAGGTGATGCCTTCTTGTATGTATCTCATTCTGCAAACATTTTGATTTATTTCCTTACATATGCAAGGACTGACGGTAGCTTGTCAGTCGTGTGGTCCCTTTTGTCTTTTTAATTCATCCCAGATGAGACAACTCAAAACTTTTGTTTGAGTGCTTCGCAGATAGGGTATCACACCATGGTGGATGCTGCACTTTTAAAGAGGATATCAAGTCGGCTGTTACAACTGCTAGAATGTGTGCACATTAGCGAGATCCCTCGGTGCCTTTCAGTAGGGGGGGGGGTGGCAGTGAGGGATGCAGGAGGTGGGTGTACCTTGTCCTGTTATTTTGACCAGATGATAATTCTTACATTGAGCAGTCAGGACAATGACAGATTGGTTCACTGAAGTTAGTAGCTTCAGAAAAGCTAAAGAGGACTTGTTGAAAGGAATCCCGTTGCCATCTTTAAGGAACATCGATCTAATTATTTATTTCATTTCACTTTTTTTTTTTTTAATGTATGATCTCTCCCATTTAAAAAAATTTTTTTTTACATGTGTGCCAATTGCAGTTGGAGTGAACAAGAGTGAAAACTGATGGAGGTGAGACGATGTGGAACCAACTGATACCGCGCATCGAGGTCTCATGAAACAGACGCCGAGTAACCGACAGTTCAAAGTGCCTGTGAGGACGATGTCACTAAAAGGTCTTGGAGCGACTGCAAGCCTGAGCACATGTGGGTTTCTACTTGATAACATTTGACTGTAATCACACAACTAAACAACAGCTTGTAATAACAGCAACATATTTATTGGTATTTTGGGTCATGTTTGGGAGAAGTAGGGTAATGTGGTAGAGTTTGCAGCTATTGGGGGAAAGGATGGACGTTTGGGGCTGGATTCTAAGGAGGATGATGGAGGGGTGGGGGAGGGGTTTGGGGCTTTACGTTTTACAGCATACAAAAAAGTTAGAGGACAGGCCTACCGTCTAGAAATAACAAGCCCGGTAGAGCTAAGGAAGTAAAATGTTGCCGATCCTTTTGCAAGTCCCGATGGCAAACAAAGCATAATGATTTGGGAATTTGCTGCAATGTTCATCCCACGATCGACGTAGAGCGACACAGTAGATCGATCCACTTCCATAAAATTGCCTTTTGTTTTTCCACGTGGATACACTTTCCAGCTCGGTACACTTGCAATCCTCGGTGCCGTACCGTAGCACGACTGCTTGGAAAATTTGAAGAGTAAAATCTCACGGTCACTCAGTCAGAGTAGGCATGAGCAGCTATCGTTGCTCTCGTGCAAACCACGTTTTTTGTCCGCGTCACGGCACGTCACCCCCTGCAACACCTCGTGGTGCCTTCCTCCAGCCCCGGCACCATTGTGCATGAGAACGGTGGAGCTAGGTGGCTTCTCACGTTGTCCTTGCCAATGTTCCGCAAGACCTACCGCATTACGTTTCAAATTCATTACGGCGAGAAAGGGTCCTACATAAGGCTTACGGGCTCTCACCTGAAAACTACGGAATAGTATACAGGATGACTAAAAGCAACGGCTAATGGCTCTTCCCCTTGCACGTAGAAACCAAAGGGATATGTACAGGACATGCATGTTCAAATTTAAAATAAGTTACATAAAAGCAGCGAGTGTCTGGAATAAAGCAGAAAAAGGCCTTTGAGGGTTGATACAGCTGGCATGCGCATTTAAAATGTCTTTGGAAGGATGAAGAGGAAGCGCACAAGTGCGACATGGTGCTGCATACGGACACTGCCAGCTCTTAGCTGGAGAAAGTTTGTGTATTTTGACAGTGTTTTGGCTTTTTGCTCTCTGTTACAAAAATAATAAGAAAAAAAATAAACTCCAAAGCTATCGCCATGCTGGTAAAAAAACAAAAAAAAAAACAAGTCCACGCCTGTACTTTCTGTGGTCTTTGAAAGCTTTGGACGTTGCGTATCCGAAAGGCTCTTATCGGCGTCGATGGCAGGTGCTAATGGGAGGAATTACAGCAAAATAAAAGGCATTTTGGAGTGGGACGAACAGCTATTAGCTTTACTGTAGTCTTGTGGGTTCACTTGTGGAAGAGGCAGGTTTTTAGGCCTGCACGTAAGGCAGCATGTTTAATCGGAGGTTTCATTATTTGGGGCTTGCGGTTTTAAAAAACAATAGGCCTTTCAACGGGTGGATTCAATATCATTAAAAGAGTATAGTTGTTTAAAAATTTGCTGTTTAGGAGGCATTTGACCGTAAGTTGAAAGGTTATTTTTTTGACCAAATTTACAGCTCGTAAGAGGCATAACTTAGTACCAAGGAAGGTGCAAGGCGCTGCGGACGTGGTCGTCGTTACCGTCGTTTCACAGTAGATGAGTCCTTTTCAGCACGTTCGCACCTCTTCCATCCCAACACTGCCGGCTGCAGAGGAAAAACCTGAGGGTGCTTTATTTATTTACTTTAGCAGCTATTTGCAGGCTGGTCAGCTGGCAGGCACCGGGCGGTGAGCAAGGCGCTGGGTCCTCTTTTTTATTTTTTGTTCTGGGGGACAGGGAGTGGTGGTGCTTGTGACCCATCATTTACCGCTTGCACAGTATGAGAACTGGGGGAAGTGTGGTCGACGGTCGTTGTCGATGTAGTCCATGGTCTCATCTGGAATGCAGAACAAATAAGGCACACAGCTTTTTTTCTTCCATATCCTTTTCTATTTTGGTGTGTGTGTGTGTGTGTGTGTGTGTGTGTGTGTGTGTGTGTGTGTGTGTGTGTGTGTGTGTGTGTGTGTGTGTGTGTGTGTGTGTGTGTGTGTGTGTGTGTGTGTGTGTGTGTGTGTGTGTGTGTGTGTGTGTTATATACATGGGCTGGCAGGATGGCCTTCAAGGTCGGCACACTCCCCTCTGAGCTGTCTAGTCTGAGTTTGAATCCTGACCCAGTTATACATTATCAGGATGGTGTTGCACATGCAGGGTGATTCATCATTGTGTGCTTCGTCCATCAAAAGGACGTTAATCTGGCAGAGCCGTTTCGGTTTACCAGCACTGGTCGTTGGTGGGCATTAAAGATCCCTTGGTGTCCTTCATGAAGTTTGGGCGAGTTATCTCCGGCACCCTGAACAAATGACAAATTCCTGCCTGGACTGCAGGTAGCAAATGGCCTGGTCTTCTTGGACTTTCCTTCACACCAGGTTATAATGCTTGCTATCTCAGAGTGTGGTTGTTGTCTGGGCAGCAGCTCCTGCACTAAAAGCAAATTTGTTTCCAGGTGGTTCACATGTCGCATGTGAACGGCTGTCTTCGGCTACGAAGAGCGACCGTGAATGACAATATCTAAACACTGCACTGCTTTTTAGCAGTTTCCCTGCACAATGTATGAAAAATACAGTTGTCTGTTTAATTTCTGTTATTACTAATGAATGCTTGGAGTATCTATGCAAAGTCATGTTGGTGTAAAGATGAGGGTGCACAGTTATGAGACTCACAATGATCAGGAGGTGTGATTGTGATCGTCTGGGCCGTGAACTCCTCATCGAAGTAACGCGTGTCGGTCTCCGAAGCGACTTGAGGTTTAAATGGAGGAACCAGCTGTTGGATAATGGAGAGTGAAAGGCAGGGAAATAGTGAGGGGTCAAGGGAATGGAGCTCTGACATGTAACTCCCAGAGTGCAATTTCATGTCCACAGAAGGAAGACTATGTACAATATCCTTGAGATGAACAGATATGTGTGTGTGTAATTGGAATGTAGTTCAGTGCTGCCAGAGCACAAGGAACCCATGTGTCCAGAGGGTGCTCAGATGCGTCCGTGCAACAGGGGCTCGATGTCGAAGATCTCCACCTGCAGATGTTAACAGACACCTTTCCAGCGCAAGTTGTGTGTTTTTTTCCCTCGTAGATATGGTGTTTTACAACATTCTTGTTTTTCACCCTACACGTGTGATAATTATCACCCAACTATGTAAGGGTACCCCGCTCACACTTTGACATTCAATTCGGTTCTTTACCCCATTATTAATTACAATTATTCTCTGGCTAGATAGACTAAGATGCAAGCAGCAACTGAAAGAGGCAGATTGACCATATTTGGTTGCATAATGGTTGGAGCGTCGGCTCTTGAGTCTGGGAGGTCAGTGGTTCGAACACTGGCCGGGTTATACTGAAGACTTTAAAAGTGGTACATGCTGCTTCCTTGCTTGATGCTCAGCATTTAAAAAGGATAGAGTACTGACAAAGAAGCATAGGTTGGCAGCCATTACACAGGTTTGATGGGCCTAATGACCTCCTTTTGCATTAAGGTTAAATCAGTTGGTAGGTTTAAACTATTTGGATAAGTACTTAGAAGCAATGGGCATGGAGCAGATACAGAGATATTGGTATTAATGGTAGATCGGTGGGGTTGACTGTGCTGTCATCCTTCCGAGGTCGGCAAAATGAGTGCCGGCTTGCTGGTACCGTGTCGGAGTGGCGACCCGTCCAGGATTGTGCCCAATAGACAAGGAGACTGCTCAGGCAGCCCCAATGCTCTGTGCAGAGTATGGTCCCAATAGATGGATGGATGGATAAGATTGGTCAGGTGTGATGTCGTTGTGAGGTCTGCAGGTGTGAGATGTCCGATTGCCTTGCGTGTGTATTGTGTCTATAGTGGTAATGTGTCGTTAGTTTTTTATTTTTTTTTTGTAGTTGGATAAAAGGGGTACAGAGATAGTGTTGTGTCCCTGGGTTGTTGGCAATGTGGAGATGACACGAGCTTGATGGACCCGGTGGCCTCATCCCTTGTCTGTGTTACTTTGTGCATCTTTGTGTTAATTCTGAAGAACATGCATGAGTATATTTGTAGTTTATGTGCCGTGTTCAGTCATGTTTGATGATCCCACCAAGACGAGGGACTGCCCTAATTACATGGCCTTCTAAAGGCCACAAATCACAGCTGAAAAAACGGATCCCCGACAGCTTACCGGACACTTCCCTTCATGCAAGTGTAATTTACAGCTCAATACATTTCAGAAAAGTAAAGATAATGGTGCTTTCCGTAAACTTAGACCAGCTTTACAAGGACTCAATTTGTATGCAGATTCCACGTCCTCTTGTGTAAGACCCATTCTGTGCATCGCCTCTTCGTTTGTGGTCTGGCGGGCCATGGGCCTATTGACTTCGGGGTACCAAAAACGGGGTCAACTTTTCCTGAAAACATTGCCGTTCACCTGCGCAACGGATGACGTACTGGTGCGACGTCGAAAACATGCGTGGATTCTTTGCATCAGTCTTAATGTTGCCTTCAACATGAAAGACCCAAACATGTGAATGATTAACTCCATTCACAGATTTAGGGCCCATATGCAGAGAGGTCGGTGGCAAATGTTACCTTCCTATTGTATACATCGTGCCAGTTGACTCCAGTAAAAAACTTGTGCATCATAATCTCCTTCGCATCTTCCATTCCACCGCCGAGTCTGCAGCAAGCAAAACAGACAAATCGCCGAGGGTGAGGCACAAGACTGTGGGTCCGAGACGAATCGACGAGACGAAAGGGTGAGGGACGGCGGTGCAAAAGGCAAGATTGTATCTAGGCCCAAATTAAAAAGGCAGGTAGTGAGCTACATTTGAATTTGCGTTCCATTAAATATTAAACCCACACGGCGCCAGCAAAAGTGGATGGAGTGCTTTTCGTTCCTAGGTCGGGGCAACGTTGCCACCACGTCCTCCGGTTTGGGAACAAGAATAGGGGGAGGGTAATTTGCTAAATCTTGAGGGTAAGTTGTTGATGCTCCAGAGTTCCTCAGATTAAAGATGGCAGTGAAACTATACAAAGCATTAACATAAAAATGCTCAAAATGGTCTTCCCAAAGTTGGTTAATTTATGGATAATGCTGATCCGATAATCGTCTTTATCCCCAACCCCCGTAAATGTTGAACACCCAAGTGAAATTTAAAGATTTCTATGTCCAATTCACCCGCTGGGTAAGAAGATTTCCAGTCTTTTGTTATACATTCAAATTGTGTAAGCAACTCGGCCCCTCAACCATCTGTCTAGCCTGGGTACAAAATTACCACCCCACCCTCTCAGCCAGCTGTGGACAAATGGCAGAAGCTTTGGGTACAAAACTCATCCCCCCCCCAACTTCTTCCGCATCACATCTCACCCACCCTACGACTCCCCAAATATCCCACCTCTTCTTTGGGTCCTTTTTCAGCAGACCGGCGAGCAGCGCCTTGGCATCGTGGGAGAGTGTGCGTGGGAAACGAATGTCCTCCATGAGAATGAGTTCAAAGAGCCTCTCGTGGTCTTGGTTGTAGAACGGAAGCCTCCCGCACATCATCTCATACATGACGACTCCCAGACCCCACCAGTCGACCGCTCGACCATAGTCGTTGTCCTCGAGCACCTGCACGTAATGAGGCCAATACGTGTCACCGGTCATAGGTCATCCTTAATGTCCGCGAAGCGGAGCGATATCAAATTTCTTCCTTATAAGGGTGCCACCTGTGAATTCCGGACCAAATGACTCTTTTACTGCCGTATTTACGGTGTCTATTCATTTTGAATATCGAATAAAGGCGAAGATTGTCTTCCCTAACTTTTAAATGCATGCGTCGACATTTTGGGAAAGGTTGGTCTTTCTAAAACATTTCCACAACTCCCTACACTCAAATAATTGGATAAAGGTTTGTTGTTGATGTCCCTCCCTTTCTCTCCCCCCCTCCCCCCCCCCATTGAAAAGGTTTATTACTTATTTATTTAGCTTCGCTCGCCGTTGCAAAAAAACATTTTGCTTTTTACAGCGCGACTCGGATGCTTTTCCATTTGGCTGTTTTCACAAGCGCATTAACCTCTCCCGAGAGCTCGGTCAAAGGCCTCTCAACGCCGTTTTCATTGCCAAGACTCCACGGGGGGGTCGGGCTCCAGTCGCACAGGTTCACAAAACTGGGTCGCAATTATGAGGCTGCTTTGCAGGGGCAGACCATTACTTTCACGGGAAGAAGGGACCTGATTAGCTTCGAGTGATGGTCGTCAAGCCGCTGTGGTCGTATTTCAAAGCATTCACTGATGTGTTCAGCCAATTGTCTTTTTTTTAATATCCCAATTATATAGATATATGTTTGAATGCAATCAAATCACTTCCTGTTTGCATCCCACTTCCTTTATCCGCACGGTTCAGCAATTTCACGATACGCAGCTGTATTTTCAACACTTGGGACAAAGTGAGTGGCATCGATGTGATAAACAACGAGCATTGATATCCGAAATGGAAGTTGTCACAGACCCGTGCGTAAACCCCCCATGCCCGCAATTTAAACCATGTGACGATGGTTTTATATTTGAAAAGAAAATCACCTTTAACCTTCACCAACGACTCTCACCTCTGGGGCCAGATACTCAGGGGTACCGCAAAAGGTTTTCATGGTTGCACCATCCGTGATACCTTCCTTGCACAAACCAAAGTCTGCGATCTTGATGTGGCCATCCTTGTCCAGCATCAGATTCTCCAGCTAGAGCAGAGGAGTGAAATTGATCCAAGTCCTAGCATCTTGTACATTAAAGGAAACAACATGCTTCGAAATTGTATAATGAGAAAACGATCGGAGTGAGCTCAGCCTGGAGAAAGAAAACATTCCGATGAAAAGCAACGCTGGAGGATCATTCTGTTGTTAATGACGGTGAATTAAAAGCAGTGTTGGCATCCATTGGAGAATTATTGTGAATTTTTCTTTAAAAAAATTATTTATTTCTTCATATTCTTACATCGGTCCAATGCCAATAAGGTTAGCTTGCACATATTCCAGCAGCTCAGATGTTACCTTGAGGTCCCTGTACACGACGTTCTTCTCCGAGTGCAGGTAATCAAGTGCCGAGACTATTTCGGCACCGTAAAAGCGCGTGCGATCTTCTGAGAATACCCTCTCGCGGGATAAATGGAAGAACAGCTGCATCACGTGACAATGAAAATTAGCTTACGGTACTTTGCATCCTCACTTTGTGACGGTTCGCGCATATCGGCACCGCGGTTTGTGGCTTTCCGTTTCGTCTTTGTCCCTTCCCATTGTACAAGTACTTGCCTCTCCACCGTTGACGTATTCCATGACGAAGCACAGTCGGTCATTCGTTTGAAAGGAGTACTTGAGGTGCTGAATAAAAAAAAAACAGAAGGAAAAGGCAAATGAAGGTGGCTTTAGGATCGACTGTGGGATGAAAAGGAAGAATGTTTTGTCTCCATATGAAGGACTGGGATATTTGAGCAGTTTAAGCCATCTACTTATTACATAAGCATGAGGTGGGATGGGTTTGGGCACAATGAATATTGATAGAACCAGGAGGAAAAAGGCAGAGAAGGGAGTGTTGGAGGAATGGGGATACAGACCAGAAAGGAAGGGGTAAGAGTAAGGAAAGGGAAAGGCTAAGTGGGAAGTGGGGGATCGCCAATTAATGAAGCGCCGTCGTACAACAACGTCCAGAAGGCTCTAGAGCTTTGAGGACGAGCAATGGTCGCACCATTAATCTCTCGGTACCGCTGCCGGTAAGTGCTTTAAAGAGTGTAGGAGAAGGCAGCCGTTGGTGGCCAGGAAGGAAGGCAGCTTACTGTTAAAAATGGATGCTTGGTGCTTTGCAGGACCCTGTTCTCTGTTAGAGTGTGCGCCACTTCATCCTGTAAAGGCAGACGTGGGTTCTTACATGCATCCAACCATGAAAAGCAAACAAACAAGCAACCCCCCCCCCCACTAAATCCCACCACCCCCCCTCCCCCAAAAAAACATCGAAAACAATACTTCCGTTCGAGGGGAAAGCAGGTATGAAATGCAATCAAATGTGCAAAGCCTCAAACTAAATCAAAGGGTTTATTGCAAAACACCTAGTGTGATTCTAAATGCGTTTCATTTTGTCACATTATTGCTTTGCCTTTGGGTGGTGTCCAAATCGCAAAACGCACGCTG
The DNA here is from genome assembly GCF_056783735.1 of Eptatretus burgeri. Classification (NCBI taxonomy): domain Eukaryota; kingdom Metazoa; phylum Chordata; class Myxini; order Myxiniformes; family Myxinidae; genus Eptatretus; species Eptatretus burgeri. Next base: position 96,319,736 of record NC_140967.1, read on the forward strand.
GGTGACTAATCCAATTGGGCCTTCGGTGCGCCTCGTCCGCCATTTCTCTCAAATAAAGGGACTCTGATCACCGCAGCCTTTCTCCCTTTTGCCGATGCGCACGGCAGATAGGCGCGGCATCTGCAGGCGCTTTGGGTAAGACGGCGGTGGGAGGCCGTACGCGTCTGGCTTCGTAGCGGTGCCTTGAAAGTGCTGGCAGTGGAAAGACGGGCCCTGCTGGCCAAGGAGGCCATTCTCTTACATCTGTTTTATGCCGCCGGCTCATTCTGCCAGCTTCAGCATAATACGAGGCAAGCCCTGTGGTGCAGGAGCCAAGCTTAAAGCATTTGCATCTGGATGAGACTCTCCGAAGTGCCGTCACCATTCACGACACACCACACCATGCCCATGGTGTGAGGTGTTTACAGATACTGCTGCTCCAAGATATTCCGCAAGAACATTCATTATCGTTAAAAATTAAATCCAAATTAATTATCTATATAAATTTCAATCTAATTAGTATTTTTTTTTTCTAAGTTTTCATTTAATTAAAATGTAGTTACATTTCATTTAATCTGGGTTGGCCTGTTAGTATTCCAATGTTAACCCTATGATGAACGCCAGCTCATGACGTCGGGATGATGGACCTGTACTCTGTACTCTTCGTAGACCATCGTTGCTGCCGAAGCAGCCTCTTGGCATGGGTTATGTTGGATGGTTTCCCATTGCCTTCGCAGCAGTGTCAAGGCAGGAATTTGTAATTTATTCAGGGTGCTGGAGATAGCTCGCCTACTCTTCGCGAATAACACCTTGAGGTGTTTAACGTCCACCAACTAATGTCGGCAGACGGGGCACCCAGTTTAACGTCCATGCAAATGACGGCATGCACACTGATGAATCACCCTGCCTGTGAAACACTGCAATGACAGTTTGTTTATAGCTGGGTCGAGATTCGAACCCAGGCAAGACAACTCAGAGGCCATCCCACCAGCCCTTATGTGGGGAACGCAGGTTCAAATCCCCAATATTTATCAATAATTATCTTCTTACATCCTTATTATTAGTGTAAAAGTACAATGACGTATCATAATGTCTGTGTCCTGCAGGTGGTTACAAGCTCCTCCAGGAAGCGTAGCTCAATGGACAAAACAAACATTTTGTGACCATTTAAAACAAAATATATCACGACAGATAAATATAATTAAAGCAAGTCTTATATGTGGCCTTTTACATTAATGGGAATCCCCAGTATGGCAATTAGATGACCCCACAGAATTACTTGAAAGTATTCAGTACTTTTAGATTAAAAAAAGAAAATTACACTTCTTGCAGTGATGACACTACCTTTGCGACAATGACTTCCTTCTTTAGAATCTTCATGGCGTAGTATTGTCCCGTGGCCTTCTCCCGGACCAGGATCACTTTCCCAAAGGTTCCTTTTCCTAAAAGTTTCAGATAATCGAAGTCGTTCATCGTCTGCAATGCATAGAAAGAGAGAAAAGAAAACCGCGTCAGCTGTTCAGCAGATGCTTACGACCCTTGCTCCAAATTTGGCGGCGCAATCGCCTGTTTGATGTGTCTCAGATGAACCGTACTCATCCGCAACACCGCATATTGCTGCGGCATCGTGATACCGAGTGCCTGTGATCCATACCGTGATCTCAGTCTGCATCAACAGGTACGTTCTCCCCCACCCCCTAAGTCATCAAGAACATCTCTAGAAAAAAATGTTTATCATATATGTGTATATATATATATAGTACACTGAACCCTCTCCACACAACAAATGAAACCTTTACTCAGGTACATCCAGCTTACTTGTGCAACAGGTACACTTAGGTACATGCGGCACTATTACCTTGGTACATCCGGCTTCCTTGTGCATGACCAACCCCCTAATATGGCAATGGTCGATAAAACCACCACCAGCAGTCGTAGTAGTATCTGGCTTCCTTGTGCAACAGGTACGCTTTCATGTTCATGAAAGGTGACATTTTGATTTGATAGTGAAGTACCATACTCTTAGTGGAGTGTTGGTGCTGCTGAAGCACTCAACACTCAAAAGTTTACCTGTGGTTAAATAACTCGTATCCACACATTTGGTAGTTGTAGGAACAGCACATCGGAATTGATTACCGAACACTCTTTATATTAATATTCAACAACACTATCATTGGTGTCGCCAGACCATAGCTCGTTTAGTAAGGAAATGCATGTCAAGTTTGCCAATTTCTCTTTCGAAAACATTACCCTGATGCTGATTATCTTGAATGTTTCAAACTTCACTTTCTTTTCCCCGCACCTCCAATAAAAGCAGCTGCAAATGGTTTGAGCTCAATGTGACATGGGGTCTGGAGAGCGGCCTACAATCTCATAGGGTGTCGCAACCCCCAGCTCTTCACAATATATAACCTATACTTCCCATCAGGCCTCAAATGCTCCACCACACCCACCCCTTCCACCCCAAGCCCCCACCCCAAATGCTTTTAAACAGCTGAGCTGGGGCATTCTTTCCACTTGACTCCACACATGTCCTGCTCACCAGTCCAGCTACCTTAAAAGAACATCTGCCATGCAGAATGCAGGCACACACTGATCTGTTGAACCAAGTGATTTCTTGAATGTTCATTGCTCCTGTCAATGTTCAAGGCATTCATCTGCAGTACTATAGATATGGTTGGTGCTGCTCAATCACATCCTCATCCCCCCCCAACCCCCCCCCCCCAAGTCTCCATAGGCAGTGGAATCCAAGGCACTTAAACTCACTGGCATCTCAACTTAAGACTGCAACACGAGGCCTTCATACTCACTGCAGAAAGGTTGCATTGACTCCATCTTGTAACTTCTGTTGTCTACCACCGAGGGTACTGTCTGCCAATATTTTCTGGTAACCATGAAACATCTCGTGGTGTATTTTGTAAGAGTAGACAATTGTGTGCCAATCGACCAAATCCAAATTCGAAATTCCTGTTCTGAATCTACCGGGGGTAATGCATCAGCGGCACAGCATCAAACAACCACGTCACCAGGCGATGATGGTACCGGCAGCTAGGTGCTGCATACGAATGTTCTCTGCCATTCCACAGCACCACAAAGTTGCATGTAATTTCCTCCAGGAAAACATTCTTCGTTCTTTCTCAGATTCATGCTCACCTCCACTCCCTTTTATCCGACCTGCGAAATCCCTCAGAGAGTCCGTGCTTTCTCACCTTCCATCCAGGTTTTCAAGATGGCAGGCCCGCCACCATTTCATAACATCTCCCATAACTACCCATGAGCTCTTCTGTTTTTGCTAACCCCTCCTCGTTTGTCTACCTCCAGCTTCTTATTGTTCTTCTTCTTTTGTGTTTTTTACACATATTGATGATGTTTTCATGGGCCTTGTCTGATTATTTTCCTCCGCCCAGTTATTTGTTTGTGAACGTTCTCCCCTCGATTGTACTGCTCTTTTCAGAAGCCTCAATGCTTCGGAAAACACACATTGTCAAACTCTTACCCGATTATAATTGGTGAGCAGTTCCCCACAAACTTTCCATAAAAAACAAGTTCTAAACAGACAGCTTTTCAATGAACTCACCACTCTCGAACGAGGTTTGGAAACAGATATGTCCATATCTTCTCCACAGCCCATGTCCTCCTGCGGACTCGGCTTGTGCTCCATCTCCTCATCCTCGTCCTCTTGCTGCTTCAGCCTGTCGGCCACATCCTGGATCACCCGTATCCATTCCTCCCTGTATCCAACGGGAAAAATCAAACGAGCAGCCACCATTTCATCTCTAAGAACGGAGCCATGCTTTCATAAGTATGAGTTCCCTTATCAGGAAATTCCATGCATGAGACCTTTCGGCCCATCTAGCCTACACAATGGTTGCCAACATATGGTTGTGTGTCCGTTCGCTGTCCTTTTTTAGAGTCTCGGGTATGACTTGGCCAGGCTTTGAATCACCGACCTCCCAGAATAGGAGCGGACGCTCTAACCATCACATCACCGAGTATGGTCACGGTGGTGTTTGGTGTGGGACTTATCCATTTCCTCATTGGTCATTTTAACAGGAATGTGATTTCAGCCAAACAACCAAATGGAACCACAAGTACATTACAGATATATCATACCAAGACTGAGTGTCCAGGTTTAGAAATATGACATAGAGCTGCAGCCTCAATATCATTTACATCTTGAGGTTATCAAAATCATCAAAATAACTAAGTGAAATAATAATAACTGAGTGAAGGAGAAAACGTTCACATTCCCTTCGACTGCAAAAATCCATTCTTTGGATCTCAACCGAAAATAATTATCCCTGCATAACAAAGGGGGACCTTCGAGGTCGCGAGACAGTGAGAGAAAACGGAAGGATGAAAGGGGAGAGAAATGAGGGTTTGGGAAGTGTGGAAAAAGGAGGGAAAGGAGGTTGGGAAGAGGCTGGAGCAAAAAGAAGGGAAACAATAGAAATATAAAGTGTTTGTAAGGAAAGGAGCAGGGGGGAATTTTGCCATATTTACCTGCGTCACCGAAGGTGGATAGAGGTTATGTTTTCACCACTGTTTGTCTGTCTGTCTGTCTTTTATGAGCAGGATATCTCAAAGAGTTACGGATGGATTTGTACGAATCTTGGTGGACAGGTTGGGTGTGCAACAAGGAAAAATTGTTCAGGTTTTGGTGAAGATCCAGATCTGGATACTCTAATGTTTTAAGTGATTCTTCACCATTGAGAGATGGAGCCAAAAACGAGATGGAGAATGATATCTCAAAAGGGCTAAGGCTTGCTCTTCTTTCAAAAGGGCTTTGTGTGGGTGGGTGTAGAATAGTTATAGTCATCTTTAAGAGCGTGTGACTCACAATGCTGGTTTTTTTGTTGTTGTCTGTATGTAAAGAGGTTATTTTCCCCCTTCGACCGGATGTTGTAATTGTTCATGACACAGAGGGCGCTATTTAGCATGTGTTAGTACTTCCTGCACACAACGTAAGAAAGGAAGCCATTTTGTGCGAGTGGTGGTCGTCGAGATTCACGTAGGGTCAGGGACGTTACATGTGGTCTCCTGACGGAGAGACCCTGACGTCTGACCCGACCACGCGGGATAGATAGAAGCTTCTCTCGGTTTTCTTTGCAGTCTCAGACCATTCAGAGTGAAACTTTATTTTCTCTGACTTGTAAGAGGATTTGCTGGTCCTAATAGCACCATCGACCATAGGACACTGGTAGGTGAGTCTCATAAACTTCATGTAAATATGTTTTATTCATGTTCGTTTGTAATTTAGCTACTTTTGAGTGAATTGTCAAAAGGATTGTAACAGTAGGAGCAAAATACAATCAAAGCCATGTGATCTCGGTGACTGATTATATAATTGTATATTGAATCGTGAAATCGGTCTTTATCGTTATGTGCCAAACCCTGTTAGATACAAGTGTCAGGACTTATATCAGAAGCTGACTGGCATCACCAAGTTCTGTATGTGTTGCATATCGTGTGTACTGCCTCATAGCAAAGTGCTATGCCACTGTTATATGCAACCAAGGCTAGGCGTGCTGAAACCTACGAGGGTGAGTCAAAAAGTATCCGCAATATATTTTTATTTAAACAATATAACTGCAATTGAGCATGCACAAGAGCATAATTTTTTCCAGATATTCCTCCTTCTTTTCAACACACTTAGTCCATCAACTAACAAGCTTCTGTATGCTCTCAGGAAAAAATGTTTTAGCCGAGTGACGAGCCACACATGCAACACTTCTTTCACTTGTTGGTCAATGGCAAAGTGGCGGCCTCTTAAAGCGTCTGTGAGTAGACCAAACAGGTGAAAGTCCGAAGGGGCCAGGTCAGGATTGTACGGAGGATGCTTCAACAACTCAAAGTTCAATTTCCTGAGGTTTTTCTTAGTATGGGCATTAGTGTGAGGACAGGCATTGTCGTGCAACAAGTAGCCCTCGGCGTTTCCATCGAATAGCTGGTTTCAACGGATCCAGGAGCATTTCACAACAACGGACACCGTTTACTATTGTGCCCCCCCCCCTTGATATTGTTCCAAAATTGGGCCTTGTGAGTCCCAGAAAAGTGTGAACACAAATTTTCTGGCCGATCGTTGACTTTTGAACTTCTTTTTGACTGGTGATGTCAGATGTTTCAACTTCATACTCTGATTTGCTCTCTGGCTCATAATGGTGGATTCGTGTCTTGTCTCCAGTGAAAATGCGTCTCAAAAAAGCATTCCCTTCATGACGAAAGTGGTTCAAAAGGCTTTGGCAGATTATCGCACGGTTGCGCTTGTGCTCTTCTGTGAGTTGTTTTGGAACCCATCTTGCAGAAACTTTATGAAAGCCAAGTTGGTTGTTGATGATTTAATGTGCAGAACCATGACTGATGTTCAGATGTTGTGCCACTTCATCAATAGTCGACCATTGGTTATCCAGAATTGTGGCGCGGACTCGTTCAATGTTTTCTTCTGCCGTGGACGTGGAGGGGCGTCCAGATCGTTCACCATCAGTAACACTTGCACGACCGTTTTTGAACATGGTAATCCAATCATACGCACTCTGCTGAGGTAAAGCACTGTTCCCATATTGTGCTGAAAGTCTGCGATGGATTTCTGTCCCTGGTACACCTTCAGCCCACAAACATTGTATCACTGAACGCTACTCTTCTTTGGTGCAAACAGACAGTGGAGCGGTCATTTTAACTCCTTTACGACGACACAACTACTGACTGCTCAAGGTTGAAACTGGTTCACAATGGTGCAGACAGTTCGTGCTTGTACCTGCAAGTACAATAAGCAATGTAGTCAACACCTCGTCTGCAAAATCAAGGTCAGAGATTTTGACATTCCCAAACGATGCACCGCAGCTTGATGTCTTCGACATCCTCCCCAGAATCCAGTCCACACAAGTGCTGAAAAGTGTGGGGGCAAGTACACACCCCTGATGAACTCCAGTAACAACTGGAAATGTCATCGATGGAACCACCACACCTTACAGCACTCTCAGTACCAGAGTAGAATTCAGAAATCAGATTGATCAGTTTTGCTGGCACCCCACAAAGACCAATAATTATCCAGAGAGCATCCCGATTCACTGAATCAAACACTTTGAGGAGATCAACAAAGAGGAGAGCAGCTCCTGCTGTAGCTATTGTCTGCGTTAGGTGAGGACACAAAGAGAAAGGATACGGTCAATCGTTGACCTCTTTGGTGTAAAGCCCGACTGCTCTGGACGCTGTTGCTCGAGCAGATGGTGGCGGACTCTATCAAGAATTATCTGAGCAAAGACCTTGCCCGGTACTGAGAGTAGCGTCACCATTCTGGAGTTGTTGCAGTCCTAGCGATTACACTTCCTTTTCAAGAGAGGGACAACAAGGCCCCTCTTCCAGTAAGTTGGGATGATGCCTGTGCTCCAAACAGAGCACAGAACTGCATGCAACGACATGATTACAGCATTTCCATCTGCCTTGAGAAGCTCAGCATGGATGCCAAATATCCCAGGAGCTTTACCCCCTTTCAACTATTTCACTGCAGCCTGTGCTTCCACAAACAAAGGTAGCTCACAATTGATTGAAGGGCCAGTAATAGGGTAGTGACACCCGTGTCATCCAACTCCACAGCTGGTGGGTCAGCCTGGTACAGCCGCTCAAAGTATCCAGCCCAGCGGGCCTTCACTTCGGACTCCTCTGTCAAGATCCCATCACCCTCCACTCTAACTGCAGTACACCGAGGGACGGGCTTGGAGGAACGCAATGTGCAAATTCCCTTGTAAGCAGGACGAGAATCACTTGACAACAGGTGATGCTCTACCCCATCACAGATTCCTCGCACATTGGCCTACTTGTACACCCTCAGCACACATACAGTTTTTCACCTCAACTCCCTGAACAGCTCAGCTCTGCCATTAAGCCTGGCCCTACTACTCTGGTCAATGGTATCCAGCGTCCCTTGGAAGATAAAGTTCTTCTTCGCCTGACAGTGTGTTCCAAGACAACCACCGGCAACATCAAGGATGGGAATCTTGAAGGCACTCCACAACTCTTCAGGATTCTCCAAAACACCCAGACCCCCCAAATCTCCACTCAGCCTGTTCACAAACTCCTCAGCTACCCTCTCATCCTTGAGCTTGCCAACATCCAGCCGAGGATAACCACTCAGAATTTGTACGACTGGATGGTTCGTCAAGTCAGACATACACATGGTTGATGATGTCATCTTTCAAATTCACACAAAATGCAGGTGGTAATGCAATTACGTCATTGTAAAGGTTACCCTTGACAGAAGACAGGCGCCCCTCCCCCCGCTGCACTAACCAATCAGCATAATGCTCAAGTCGTTTTCGACTTCCTCCATCCGCACCATCACATACATTGAGCACACACATATTTGTTCTTAAAGTTAGCATCGTGTAATGTCACTACAATGCAGTTTTTCATGCAGGCGTTAACGATATTTGGTCACCTCTTTCGTCAGACCACCGGAAGAATTTGACGATCAGTACACCGCTTCTCATTGAGTCATTAATAATACACCGCGTTAATCCAGGAACTTTGCAGTCTCGGCGAAGGAATTGCAGTGTTACTATTATAGTTACGACATTATTATTAGGGCAATTTTTTGTTGCGCTAAAAAAACTTTATTAAACTCCCGAAGCTAGCAAGTACGCAATGATACAACATTTTGATGAATTCAGCAATGATATGACATTTTACAAGGTTTTTAAAGTCAGCATTAAATCAAATTGCTCAAATTCATGGTTCACTGCTGTGATTGTAATAAACAGAAATATATTTCTCAAAGTTTTTGGGCGAGAAGTTACAGTCCTTCGCTGGTAGTTTTTTTAACATCGAAAAAGACCGTTCAACGCTCAATGAAGTAACTTGACACTTTTGCAACTTTGCGTACAAACTTGGCGGAATGTCATCTCGTGCCAGATCCATGATCTGCTTTATGTCCTCGTTCTGCTCAAAACGCCTCTCCAAATAAGACGCTATCCCACATGGATCACTGCCGAAGCTGAGCGATTTCAGATCGTTGAAAGCATCAGAGATCATATTCGTAGAACTTTCGCATTTAGTAACCATCTCAATCAGGCACTTGTAGTCACGATCGATACTGAACAAGTCCTTCGCCAGGTGTTCTGATGCTATCGCTTCCTTCGCTCTGGTAACAAGCAAACCATCACCTTGAAATTCCCCAACGATTATCTTGACTACTGGCAAATTGTCATCATAGTAGAAAGCCACAGTTAACCAGCTTGCTCAGCGGGTTACGATGGGTTGAGGTGTGTATCCAATAGTGGCAAACAACTCCTTACGGTCTTTCTTCTTGACGACAGCACTCGACCCTGGCGATCAGATTATTGACGTCAGAGAAGTGAGCTCAAACCTTTTTGGTGCAGTTATGAAGTAGATGTGCAGTACATGTGACATGGAATAGTCGTGGGTATATTTGCTTGAGGAGGCGACCAGCAGCTGTCATGTAGCGTGCAGCGTCACCTGAGTAGAACAAAATTCGATTGATCAGACTGCAGTGTTCTGATGGCATCATCCACTGCATGTATAACTAACTGTCTATGAGTTGACTGAGGCTGGAAGCTGCTTGCAGTGCAGCAGGAAAGTCTTTTCTGGTGAATCGACATTGCCCACGAGGGTGATAATGTACTTTACGTCTGCCACCTCTGTTTCATCGATGACCATAAACATGTTCTTCCCCTTGACCAAGTTCTGGATCCTCAATGTTTCTTTCTCTGCCATTGATGCCACTCGCGATTGGCAACAGGACTCCGAAGGTGCATTGTAGCCCATGAATTGAAATAGTGACCATCTCCGGATTATTGAGTTTGTAGAGAGGTATATCAGCTGAGAGAAAGCTCGTAGCTACGTGATCAACAAATTATTGTCCCTTTCTCACTTTCTCAGCTAGCAGCAATGTCTGTCGAGGTTCATTTTCAGCATCCTTGGCTCTCGTGTGTTTTGTATTGTCGCGATGGTTCAGAACACTGGACCGTCGTCCGTGGCACACGACTGTAGAACATAGCTTGCAGAATACACTGTTCCCAGAAGTTACTACAAACTCAGTTGTAAATTCTGCTGCATCGGCTCGTACTTTTGCAATGGAAGAAGCAGCTTCATGAGCAGAATTGGCAAGCAAAGCTGACGTCCTTATAATAGGGATTAAACTCGATATTTAAGTAAAAAGAGGTAAGATATAACAACTTGAGAGCAAACAGGAACACCACAGCAACACATGACAGGAAGCTCAGCTTCAATTCAATGCCTCAGCAACTTCAGCCACAGCAACTCATTCAATGCACAGGTGATACTCGATCAAAATGTTCTTTTTATCACCGCCTCACGCAGGAACGACGCCACATGGCCGAGCATTTAGCCAGTCAAGTGTGATTAACACCAGATGTTTCGCTGATAATGGACACACACACACAAAATATATATATATATATATATATATATATATATATATATATATATATATATATATATATATATATATATATATATATATATATATATATATATATATATATATATATATATATACAGTAGACTAGGTGTAAGTCGGCAGCGTGTAACTCGTCACTTCGCCTAAGTCGGCAGCGTCAAAAAGTCCCGAATTTATCTCATGTTAAATCCCTTTGAATAAAGGATCATCCCTCTGTAAGTCGTCATCTCTAAGTCGTCACTTCGTCTAAGTCGTCAGATGTTGTCCATTCCCACGTAATGGAAACTCAAGTAAATTACCACTCCTAACTCATCACACGGAACTGCTGCCTCGTGAGAAGCCCGATTTCATGGAATCGTGATGCTCGCTCATTGGTGTACACCGCCAGTGATAGGCTATTTATAACTGCGTACACACGTTGATCGCACTGCAGGCAGGACAATGGCGACTAAGCATAAGCTTACAACTAAAACCTACCAAGAAAAATACGACATTATCCAGTTTTGTGAGGCAAATCCACTGATGAAGAAAACAGCCATAGCTGAGAAGTTGGACATCAAACGGCAGACATTGAACGATATCTTGAAGAATAAGGGCAAGATATTTGGACAAGTGGAGAAGATCGTGAGGCCGGTGGGAAGTGTGAAATGTGTGTCCTTTGAAGATGTCGATGACGTGCTCATCATCTGGTTTCGGCAAATGTTGGCTCAGTCAAATATTCGGTTTCGGCCGATTCAGCCAAATATTCGGCCGATACTGTCTTTCGGTGGAGGATTGCCCAGCCAACATCATGGAATACAATGACCGGTTTGAATCCTTTCTCATGCACCAGATGCCCAAGAGTTTGAGGCAGTCAAACATAATGGATTACTTTGCGAAGAAGTAAAGGATCGATCGAGCTTAGTGTTGAAGTCCGATCATGGTTTTATATTGGCTTGTTTTGTACATTACCGCACTCACTTACACATAGGCATTGAGTGGTAATCATCACCACGATGACTGTGTGTCATGTAATTTGTCACCATACCATCACCGATGGTATACGAGTTGTCTTATAGAGTTGTTCATTATCTTTACTTTTGATAAACTGATTCATGAATTCCATCTTTGCTTGATCACTTTCCAACTCATCAACTCACCCCCACCTATGCCCCGAGGATTGTGTTTTCCTTTTGGTACAATCGCCGGCTCTCACACATATAATATGTGTCCAGGCCACGTGCGACTTCATCCTCCACCCCACAGTCATCATGAATGTTCGCATGCGCGCAAGTCATCACATTTCTAAGTCGTCACTTTTTTCTCGGTCCCGATGGTGACGACTTACGCCTAGTCGACTGTATATATATATATATATATGTGTGTATATATATATATATATATATATATATATATATATATATATATATATATATATATATATATATATATATATATGTATGTGTGTGTGTATATATATATATATATATATATATATATATATATATATATATATATATATATATATATATGTATGCACACACACACACAAATATACATAAATTACACACACACACACACACATATATACATATATACCTATATATATATATATCCACATATATTTTATGTTAAAAAGATTAAAAATTTTGACACCACCCTTCACTCCCTCCTTTCCTGTATATATATATATATATATATATATATATATATATATATATATATATATATATATATATATATATATATATATATATATATATATATATATATATATATATATGATGGATTTGCATTCCCTCTTCTTGTTTGTTTTTTTTTTTTGTTTTTTTTCTCTCTCTCTCTCTCTCTCTCTCTCTCTCTCTCTCTCTCTCTCTCTCTCTCTCTCTCTCTCTCTCTCTCTCTCTCTCTCTCTCTCTCTCTCTCTCTCTCTCTCTCCAAGCCCTCCCCCTCCCCCTCCCTACTTACTTGTTACGTAATCCTTTTGTTTCCATATCATCACACGCTTCACTACTCTCCTTTAACCCCTCTATTTTCCCTCTTCACTTCCCTCTTCAATTTCCTTCCTATAAGCCTGTCCTCCTACACCCTTCCTGTTTACATTATATTTACGTGATCCCCGAAAATAACCGTTATCCGAGAGCAAATTCGAAGATCCCTGTATGGCTGAGTGTGAACAATCCGTTTGAACCGTTTCAACAAGTGTGAACCGTTTCAGTCTATAACTGACAAAAGTCTGAAAAGTCAGAGTGAGAGATTAAATCAAGCAGATATATTGCTTAAATATTACTTTCTAATAAATTGTGCAAATATTGCACCGCAGTTTTTAATGGACAAAACAAATACTTCTTTGACACAAAACAAATATTTGTGACAAATAAAATTGCTGGAGGTGCTTTTCTCACAGATGCCACAAAGCACACGGCTGTGAACTCCTCCCTTGTAAGTCATATATGACATTCCCAGCTTGATTCATGACTGTGTGTAATAATAGACATAATAATAGGATATACTGCAACATAGAAAATGAGTGCGTACCCATGCCATACACGTACCGTACATGCTTGTACTCAGCTTTCACCACAGACATTCATACAAAGTACATTGCTGTGTTTCTGTGTAAACAGGTGCAAATGTTCTCTTGTCATCATTAGTGTATTTTTTATTTTACCTGTCCATTTGAGCAGGTTCATGGAAGCAGAACTGTATTCGTACATGTGGTTTTTAAATATCATTAATTACCTCTGCCACCGAAGATGGACGGAGGTTATGTATTCACCCCTGTTTGTTTATCTGTCTGTCTGTGAGAAGGATATCTGAAAAAGTTATGGATGGATTCGGACGAAACTTGGTGGACAGACAGGATTGGGTGTGTGATGAGGACGCATTGATTCGATTTTGATGAAGATCTGGGTCTGGATAAGAGAATGTTTCAAGTGATTCTTCACTATTGAGATGGGGCCAAAAACGATGTATAACACATTATTTCAAAACGTCATGCATTAGTTATCACAAAACTAGGTGGATGAGTAGGTTCGATGACAAGAACAAGCCGATTGATTTTGGTTCAGGTCCGGATGCAGATCCGGCCTATCAGTGGGACACAAAATGTAGAATGTTCAGCCTGGCGGAGGTATGCGCTCCACCGTGCCATTGTAGTTGTCTTTGTGAGATTAGTTACGGCTCAATCAAGCAATCCTGAACCACCCTATCAAAATGTTGTACACGAGGATGATGGAATCGTGCTCGGCAACTGCAAACCCTTTAACATTAGCAAATATTTTAATTTTTTTTTTAATGTCAAATTACGTGAGCAATTCTTTTTCCTTTGGGAAAAATAAACAAACAAACAATAAAATTCCACCAAATCGACCGAAAGGACGAGTTAGTAAAGTGGTTTAAACACATTCCAGTGCTCATCGAACTAGACTGCACAATGTGCGGGTGACCGAACAGCCCCCTGCACAATATTCCCCATTCGGAATCCGTTACCTCCAAAATGAACCACACAGTGGAAGGGAAGGAAGTCTGATGGAAGGGAACCAAAATGAACCGCAGATGGGAAGTCTGATCAGGGCTACAGGTGGTACGCCAAAGAAACCACAATCAGCCTTCAGGTTGTAACATAAATCCACAACAAACAGCTTATGCACACCTGGACCATCTCCTTGTATGTAGGAATGGTGGGTGACGTTATTTTTGCCTCTTGTTTTGGAGAGTCCCATTCAAAAAAAAGAGAGAAAAACAACAGCAATCTATCTTCAACAGCATAAACATTTCAATGCATCATATCATCAATTTAGCTGCTTCGAGACCAATCATTGCACGTCAGAGGTGACTTACCTTTCTGCCGGAGTCTCCACGTGGAAGGTGCGCTCTATGACTGTTGTCCATTGCAGGCAGCGGATCATAAATGTGTTTGGTCTGGGCCTCTCTGTTTTCATAAGCTGACATTCTGGTGGATGAAACCATGAACTGTATTAGTCAAAGAGAAAGTGTGTCTCAAACCCTATGAGCATGTTGTGTTTCAAAAGCAAACTTGTGAGTTTATATCGATTTATCTGACATACCATTCTCGTTAACAGGAGGTGCTTCTTGCTGCAGCAATCTCCTAATAAGGAATGTTTTCCATTTAATGTTTGCCATTCCCTTTAAAGAGGGTTCGAGATTTTAATTAGTGGCAATACATGAATTGTTTCAAAAGAAGTACTAAGAAAACTAAGTACAAAAAAAAAAAAATTAGTTTTCATTATTTATTTATTTTCCTACAAAATTGAGGCTCGTGGAAGAGCGGGTAGGCAGATGGGGGTAGTTTAGGGAGGGTCAACACACCAAGAGTAGGGCAGTGGGGGAATGAACGAACAGGAAAAGAGGGAGGGAAGGAAACGGTAACAAATCCGAGAGAAGCCCACAAAGGCACGCGGCCTACACAAGAGCACGCAAACCCATCAGGAAGCGCAAGCGAAGGGGCACGACGAGCCTTTCAAGTACATTACGTCAAGAAATTAACACCAAAAATAAACAACAGCAGCAACAACTAGAGGGGGAGCACTCGGGAGAGTGCAAAACCTCCGCTGCCAATACTGCTGGGTCACTCAAGTGAACCTTATATCTTATTCATTAAATATGTCAACAGTGCTGACAGAGTTATAGTTCTTTTCTCCATTTTTTTTTGGGGGGGGGGGTTGGAAATCACTTAAAACATGTAAAAATGCAAAAAAAAAAAAATCGAAATTTTGTTGAAAAAAAAGTTGCAAATTTTTTTTTCTCTAACATTTTCTTTTTTGGGGGGGGGTTGGAAATCACTTAAAACATGTAGAAATGCAAAAAAAAAATCCTCTAACAATTTTTTTTGGGGGGTTGGAAATCACTTAAAACATGTAGAAATGCAAAAAAAAATTCTCTATTTTTTGGGAGGGGAGGTAAAAAAAAATTGGGGAGGGGGGTTGGAAATCACTTAAAACATGTAGAAATGCAAAAAAAAATTCTCTATTTTTTGGGAGGGGAGGTAAAAAAAAATTGGGGAGGGGGGTTGGAAATCACTTAAAACATGTAGAAATGCAAAAAAAAATTCTCTATTTTTTGGGAGGGGAGGTAAAAAAAAATTGGGGAGGGGGGTTGGAAATCACTTAAAACATGTAGAAATGCAAAAAAAAATATTTTTTTCTCTAATTTTTTTTGGGGGGGGGGGACCAAGTCCAAAATTTAATGGAATGATCCTTGGACCATACCTAACCCCCCCCCCCACCAAATTTCGACGAAATCCGTCAAGGAGTTTTTCCGTAATACTGTTCACAAACAAACAAACAAATAAACCAATGTCACCCGCAGGGTGACCCATATCTTGCCAAAAGGTGACCACGTGTGACTTCTTTAAGGTCACACTGAGGTGAACAGAGCTGCTATTCACCAGGAGCGACTCCTTGAGGAATATCTGCCTACGAGAGATTCCGATGAGAATCGTTCTACAGAGTAACCATGAAAAATATGTGTTTGCCTCATAACGTCACCAAATGACGTCATAATGTCTCAAGCTTGACATATCTAGAAAACACTCATCGAGGTGTTCAATTTGAGGTACGACACGATATGGTTCCTAAAACTTGAAAATTTGACCTTGGGGTCAAATATGTTTGACCTCAGGTGCTAACCATGAAGGTCAAGGCCAATCGCCACCAAAAACTAATCAGCTGAGCGCCAGACCATGAACTATATTCCCATAAAGTTTGGAGACGATTATATTAAAATTACTCAAAAAAAATAAGGGTTTCGTCGACTCCCTGATTTGCGACAAAGTGAGCTTGACCTTTGACCTTCAAAATTTTGTGTGCTGAAAGGGACCTCTATAGGCCTCTGATATGCGAAGTTACAAAAATTTCTAATGATAACTGTGCTCTGCAGAGTGATTTATACGTGATTACAGATAAAAAACAAAAAACATATGAAGGTCAAGGCCAATCGCCACCAAAAATTAATCAGCTGAGCGCCAGACCATGAACAATATTCCCATGAAGTTTGAAGACGATCCGATCAAAATTACTCAAAAAAATAAGGGTTTCGTCGACTCCCCTGATTTGCGACAAAGTGAGCTTGACCTTTGACCTTCAAAATTTTGTGCGCTGAAAGGGACCTCTATAGGCCTCTGATATGCGAAGTTACAAAAATTTCCAATGATAACTGTGCTCTGCAGAATTTTTTATACGTGATTACAGACAAAAAAAAACATACAAGCTGACTAACATATCTTGCAAAAACTTCGTTTTGGCAAGATAACAAACAGAAAGGGGGTGAAAACAGTAACCTCCATCCATCTTCGAAGATGGAGGAGGTTAACAACAACAAAAAGCATGATAAACAAGACCATTCCCAAACAGGCATCCTCAGCCTTCGGAGACAGACTCTCAGAGTGGAGAAAATGGTGTGTGTGGCTGCGAATGAATCCAGAATGGAGTTTCTTATAATCACAGGAACAGCAACAAGCAGGGACAAATTAATCATCCACGCAATAGAATCTCAGCAACAAATCTTCGTTCTTCCAATTAACTTCAAATTTGTATTGCATTCAAAACTAAAAAGAGCAATCAGAGATTGCAGACCCTCACCAGAACTTGTTTTGTGTGGTGTTTGTGTTGTTTTGTGTGGTGTTTGTGTACTGGTGCATTACATAATAATAAGAGACATAATTAGAACTGCCACTTTATAAATGGCAGTGATGACCGGGCACGAAGACGTCCCGCTTTTATTGGACACCTGACCCTGACCCATAACGTTTATTGTTAAGGCCCGGTCACACCTTGACGTTTTAGCCAGCGATGGCAACGTATTAAAATGTATGTAAAACGCTGGCTTACGTTGAACTTTTGATGTTTTTTTTAAAGATTCGGACGTATTCATAGCGACTTGGTCTTGTGTATAACGCATTGGTAACGGACACAGAACGTTTCGTTGTGTTATAGATAACTTATACCAACGAATGCTGAACCTGTTGTCGGCCTACACAACCGATGCCCAACGATAGTCTAACTTCGGCATAGCGCGTTGCACGCATCGCCGACGATGTAGTGACGTAGCCTATTAAAAGGCGAACGCACAACGATTCGAATCATAACTGCTGTAGAAATGGAAGTGCCAACATCGCGGTCACACCTTGGCGATCTTGCCAGCGTATGCCGACCTAAGAAAAATGTGTCTAAAACGTTGGGGCACGTCAAATACGGTATGAGTAAGTTTGGTATACGTGAGTACAACGCTAAAGTACGCTATCATACGTCGTAGTAAGTAGAGTACGTCAAGAAATTTTAAACATGTTCAAAATTTTACGACGTACTCGGCGTATGACACACGTTCCGCATGCGATGGGGATAAGTTTTACACACGATATGTGGACGCTTACACACGTCCACAAAGGCTACTTATAAGCTACTCATAAGTCGAAACACGTCGCGGTAATGTCTTTTTTACGCGAAACTTATTTCTAACTTATGTTTGACGTGCTTTGAACCAATTCTTTACGTAGTCCCAACACACATCGACGCATGTAGACGTATTCCAATGACGTCTTCCGGTCGACAAAAAAAAATAAATTAACGTGTTTCTAACTTACAACTGCCATATAAAGACGTGTTCCCAGCGGTTTTGGGAATTGGTATATAAGAATGCTGCTCATAAAAGGGGAACCCAACAGTGTTTTCGAATCCTTTTTGAGTCGATGTCCATGTCAGCAGTAACAGTATCAGTATCAGTATCAGTATCAGTATTAGTTTGTTCATGTTGGCAGTAGTAGGTGAGTATGAGGGGGAGGGTGTGGGTTATGATGGATCGTCCTTGCGTTTAACGATTTCAATGATAAACTCAACGATTTAAATGGCTGCATCTCCACTATTGAAAGTAGACGCTTGCGCTCAACAATTGGATTTTTTTTTTTACACTCAACGACTTTTAAACGGTACCACTCAGCTAGTTTCATTGTTTACAATGAACGATTTAAATTGCTGTCACTCGCCTTTGTTTTTTGACCCTGGGGTTTTGAAATTTGAAGCGTTTCTTCTGAACGTGTTAAAACGCTCAAACTCGACTATTTTAAAGACGCTGCCGATGGACAATTGGAATCATAGCCTAGCTCGACATCGAAGTGTGAACATCCTCGTCATGCCCAAGAAAAGTTTGAAGAATGCTGCAAATAAGTGTCCTGGCCGTGGCCGTGGACGCTGACGCAAGGACGATCCATTATACCGACGTCTTTCAGCCTATGAGTAACTTAAAAGTAACGTCTGTCTGTGTGGCAACGATCGCGTAACGTGCCAACGACACGTTAATCATAGGTTAGAAATAAGTTTCGGGTACGCTAAACATTACCTCGGCGTGTCTCAACTTATGATTAACTTACAAGTAACATGTGTTGACGTCTGTCAACGATCGCAGACCGTGCATACAACTTGTGGCCAGCGTAGCGGAACGTGTGAGTCATACGCCGGCATACGTCGTGAAATTTCAAGCATGAAAAAAATTTGAGGACAACCAAAAAGTACAACGTTTAAAGCCAACGTACAACGACGTATGGCAGTGTTTTTCAGCGTGCTCTCAATGTTATCAAAACTTACCCATAACGTATTCAACGTGTGCCAGCGTTTTAGAAAAAAAAATAAAAAAAATCGGCATACGTTGGCTAAAACGTCAAGGTGTGACCGGGCCTTTATTCAATTGAATTTAGAATGGGATTCAAATAAATTAAATTCAAATCAAATGGAAGACCAAATAGGTTAAAGTGCTTCATTGGAGTAATCAGAAGGAACCCAAACAAGCAAAAAGAAAATATGAAGTCATCAGGAGGAACCTGGATAGGATTTGGGTTTCAGCTGCTACTCCTTGACCCTCAACCCCATCCAGGCACAGCAAAGTGAGCCTTTGACAATAAAAAAAATGGGACGGTTAAAATGATCATTAAATATTGAAAGGTTGGAGCTCATGTAAAGATATTGGCCCCATGTTTCAGGCTTCTGGGAAGCGCAATTGGAATCTGAGGTATGTAACTACAATGTATTGTACTGTAGATGCACATAGGCAGTGAACATGTTTTTTCTTCAAATGTGGGTTTAAAAAAACAAAAATTTGGAGCGAGAGGCAGCCGTCTGTTTCCGACTATATTCTCTTTAAAAACTTCACCAGAGACCACATCATAAAAAGCATGTCATCGATTTTAAGGGTCTCTGTCCGAGTACAGCAGGCCCACCCCAAACACGTGTTGCCACATCGTGGTTTCGCTCTATCACGGTCTGGTGCGGAGGAATACACAACACTGCATCTCCAACTCACCTCATAGTTGCTCTTTCAATATCGTGCCGCATGGACAATCACGTGATTTACTGTGATATCGTGAGATTTCGTTTATCGTGTGATATCGCATGATTTCATTTGTTATTGTGTGATTTAGTTTGATATTGTGTGATATTTTTTGATATCACATGATTTAGTTTGTCATTGTGCGATATTATTTGATATCGCATGATTTCATTTGTCATTGTGTGATTTAGTTTGATATTGTGATATTATTTGATATCACATGATTTAGTTTGTCATTGTGTGATTTAGTTTGACACGTACGTGTGAGAGGGTGCAACAATCTCTAAGCCAGCTATTAAACCAAAAGGGAAACACAATCCTCGGGGCATATGTGGGGGTTCATTGGTGAGTTGGAAAGTGATCAAGCAAAGATGGAATTCATGAATCAGTTTATCAAAAGTAAAGATAATGAACAACTGTAAGACAACTCATATACCATCGGTGATGGTATGTTGACAAATTACATGACACACAGTCATCGTAGTGATGACTACCACTCAATGCCGATGTGAAAGTGGGTGTGGTGATGTACAAAACAAGCCAATATAAAACCATGATTAGACTTCAACACTAAGCTCGATCGATCCTTTACTCCTTCGCCAGAGACTGCATTGCGCAGCCTGGCTACCTCTTCAGATGGCCTGTGGGACGGCGCACCGTGGTCGCTGACTGAGCTGAACGCAGTGCAGTTATAAATAGTCTATCACTGGCAGTGTACACCAATGAGTGAGCATCACGATTCCATGAAATCGGGCTTCTCATGAGGCAGCAGTTCCGTGTGACGAGTTAGGCGTGGTAATTTACTTGAGTTTCTATGACGCGGGAACGGACAACATCTGACGACTTAGACGAAGTGACGACTTAGAGATGACGACTTACAGACTTTATTCAAAGGGATTTAACATTAGATAAATTCGGGACTTTTTGACGCTGCCGACTTAGGCGAAGTGACGAGTTACACGCTGCTGACTTGCGCGTAGTCTACTGTATGTATATATGTATATGTATATATATATATATATATATATATATATATATATATATATATATATATATATATACACATACATATATACACATATACACATATATACATACAAATATGTTATTGCACCATTTCGCTCTCATACGAGCCTCGACCAAGGTATACAAAAATATATATATATATATATATATATATATATATATATATATATATATATATATATATATATATATATATATATATACAGTCAAAGCTCGTTACTATGCCACCTCGCTTCTATGCCACTCTCGCTATTATACCACTTTTGCTCGGTCCCGACAAAATTCAATACAAAATAAATTTACTATGCCACCCCCTACTCTCGCTACCATGCCACTACTGTGTGACTGTTAAAAGGCACGAGTCGTGAAAAAGTCTGTATTGCGCAGTGCTCGATTATCACACTCGCGTCCAAAGGCGAAGCGACGAACTACAGTCCAGCTGCGCACAACATAACTCAATACGTACGCGCATAGTCAGACTGTGTCAAAACACGCGATAATTCTCCCCGATGCCAGCCACAACAAGCCAATCACAACACGCACAACGAGACACAAAAAAGCGCGAGCACACACAGACACGCAGGCACACGTACAACAGTGACATCATTTTTTTTCAAATTCAGCCCATAATGTCAGCTCAGAAACGCAAGTGAACCGACTTTACGCTGAAGGAGAAGAAGGAGATCATCGATGCTGAGAAGAAGGAGCCGAATCAGTCCAAGTTGGCCAGGGAGATTAGCAAGAAATGGGGCGTCGAAGTTAAGAGAACCACCGTGAAGGGCATTCTCAGCAAGAAGGATGCAATCGAGGCTGCAATCAAAGCTGGATTTCCATCGAAGCGCATGAAGTTGACGCAGGCTCACGACCCGAAGCTTGATGAGGGAATGCTCATGTGGCTGAAGCAATCAAGAGGACAGAATGTGCCTGTCAGCGGCGATCTGATCAAGGAGAAGGCGATGAAACTGGCCGAGCTGATGCACATCCCAGACTTCATGGCGAGCGACGGTTGGTTGGGCAATTTCAAGAAGCGCCAAGGCATCACGTTCAAGACAGTGCAGGGCGAAGCTGGAGCGGTGGATTCGCAATCCCTTCTTGAGTGGCAACAACAGGTTCTCCGGCCCTTACTGGCAGTTCTCCGCAGACGACGTCTTCAACCTGGACGAGACTGGACTCTTCTGGCAGCTGCTTCCGAACAAGACCATGGCTTTCAGGGGAGAGCGGTGTACTGGAGGAAAGAAAAGCAAGCAAAGGATCACTCTTCTGGTTGGGGCAAACATGAGCGGCAGCGAGAAGTTCCTCTTCTGGTGATTGGCAATTCCAAGAAACCCGTGCCTTCAAGAACAAAGAGATCCCGGTCAAGTACAAGGCGAACTCGAAGGCGTGGATGACGGCGGAGCTTTTCGAGGAGATGTTGCGTGCGTGGGACGGACGACTCGGCCAGCAGGGACGCAGAGTGCTGGTCTGTCTCGATAACTTCTCTGGCCACCCTCCCGAGCTCGAGTTGAACAACATCCAACTGGTCTTCTTCCCACCCAACACGACAGCCACCCGCAACCAATGGATCAGGGAATCACAGAGAACCTCAAGCGCCACTACAAGAAGCTCCTGCTAGGCCGCCGGCTTGAGGCCATAGATGAGGGAAAGGAGTTCAAGTTCACGTTGCTCGACGCTCTACACGTCGCCCGGCGTGCTTGGGAGCAGGTCGGCAAGTCGACGATCAGGAACTGTTTCGCGAAGGCCAAGTTCATCGAAGAGGAGATCCAAACTGAGCCACAGGATGCGGAGCTGCCCGACATCTGGGAAGCTCTGCCTGCCGAGGAAAAGATGCACGAGAACGAGGAGATAGGGCTGTCTGACTTTCTCGAAGCCGACGAGCACCTCGCGACTGGCGGGTATTTCACACTGGAGGAGATGCAGAGGAGATTCTGTGCAGTGAGGAGCCGGTGGAAAGCGAAGATGACGAGGTAACTGTCGAGGAGGAAATCGTTCCGTTCGAGGAAGCCCAGCGCGCTTGTAGCACCGTCCGAAGTTTATGCAGCAGAGAAGCGGGAAGCCCGGTGTGATGCAAGCGTGCGATCGGCTAGACAAAGAGATGCACGAGATCCGCCGAAAGAAGATGCGCCAGCCGACGATTCTTGAAAGCTTTGTGTGTCGTGAATTTCTCGCCATGCCATATGTTAGTGTGTGAACTCTGTTAGTGTGTGTATGTTCTCCGTTCGCTTCGCTTATACAACAGTCGTGCCTTTTACTTGCTGGAATAAATTTTGTCTAAAGATTAACTACAGATGGTTAACTTGAGAAAATAAGGCCGTTTTTACAAAATCTCGTTACTATGCCACTCTCGCTACTATGCCACTTTTGCTCGGTCCCGACGGGTGGCATAGTAACGAGCTTTGACTGTATACACATACAAATATATACATATATACACATATACATATACACATACATATATACATGTACATACATACATGTACATATACATACATACATGTACATATACATACATACATACATGTACATATACATATATAATATTAAACTAATGCTGTTTATCCAACACTGAAACATGGAAACACTCCTCAAAGAGAAGAAATTAAGTGAAAGTTGCTTCAAATTAATCAAACCCAATGGGGGAAATTATAATTTTTTCAGTCAGACAAAAACAAATTGAACCGGGCAGTGTATAGGCAATAGACCGTTGCCTCGATCACCCATGAAAAAAAAAACATTTGCTGTTAAGAAATATAACCTCCCATTTCTGAGCTCTCTCAGCCAGCGCAAAAATAAAAGCCTTCCTATTTTTTCTTTTTTTATATTGTGGTTACAATAATCTAGAAGTCAACACAATTGTGAAAAACCAGTGAGGAGCGGCAGCAGTAACGGCAACGAGGGCCCTTTTCATGTAAAAACAATAACAAACCCTATCAACAACACACCCTTATTTCACATGAACAATTCGCTGGAGTTCTGGCATGTTTACTTATTTATTTTATTTGATAACTGTTCATCAGTACCTGTGAAGGCATTAAAATGTAGGTGACAATTAAGAAGTTGTAAGCAATGCATCACGAAGTCTGCCGTCCTTTGACGGGGGTAGAGGATGTAAAGCTGGCCATCCCATCTGCTCCCTTTCACTTCTGGCAATTGGAGGATAAAATGGTCTTTGTAATAAAAAAAAAAATGGTAGGCCGTTGTGTGCCCTACGCTGGCCAAATTGAGGGGTGTTTTAACAGCCCCCGGTAGAGCAGCAACCTTTAACCTGCGAGAAGAGCAAGCGCCAAACGTAATACATCCTGTTTTAATGATCAATAATCTTGTTTTCCAAAATGCAATGCACACATGCCGATACCTTTCTGCATACATGAAAGTTGCCAAGTTGACAATGTATGGAAAAGTACAGTTTAGTCGGGCTCATTTATTTAAAAGGAGTGAATTACTTTTGGAGGAGTCCATATAATCCACAACTTTCACTAGGGTCGAATAATGTCAATGAAATGGCACATTTTACACATCTCTCGAGTGACTTCACACATTTTTGTTTGCCAGGAATCACTGGCTCACTTGAAAGAAAGCCGAGCAATCAAAGTGAATCGGAGCTGTCTTTCCCAATGCAGTGTGACAATGTAACGTGTTTGAACTGAAATCCCACGGCATGCCGTACCCACGATTATATCACAGAGATCCTTCGTTAACTTTCCAATTTACTGAATGAATTTGTCTTTCCAGCTTTACAAAGGGGAAGTCGAAACGTCTAGACCCTAACAATGAAGCAACAGCCCTATGCCGGCAAATCACAGCACAGATGTTAGCCCCGCTCTAGTAGTTTCCATCCAATATCACGGATTTTTCCGAGCGTTGGGTGAGTTATCTGATACCGTTTGGTGGTTAGAAGCCAAGAACATGGCCGGGAAACGTTTTGAAAAGGGTAAAACTTTTTCAGCCTTTCAAATTTATCAGGTGATTGATGGCCGTTGTTATTGCACCATTGGTAAAGCACGAGCAGAGGTGACGTGTGTTAATTTTTGATTGGTCGATTCATTTAAAAAAAAAGATTGTTTAATCAAAGCACGATTACTATTAAAAAAGAAAAACTGTAAAAATTAAGTTGTGCGACTAATAAAATGAGCAGCATGTATCAAGACAGCATCTGACCAGACTAAGTGGTGTAATGGTTAGAGTGTCTACTCTGAGTCTGTGAGGTTGCTTGTTTGAATCCCGGTCGAGTCATACCAAAGACTTCAATGAGGAAATGTGCTGCTGCCTTGCTTGATGTTCAGCATTTAAAAAGAGAGTGTGGACAAACAACCATAGGTTGGCAACTATAGTGCAAGCTTTGATGGGCCAAATGGCCTAGTCCTGTGTTAAAAGTTCCTGTTAAGGGAAGTCATTTTAAATACAATTCTTATATTAACAATCTTGTGATTTCTTGAGGACAACACGACATTACATGGAGGTTAATCATGACAAGTTATCTCAGTCATAGTTTTTCTTTTCATATCTAAGTTTAGCTTGTTAGGTCGTTGAACAAACAGCGAAACAAATGTCAGGTTAGGCCAGGTATGGGAGCATGCGCCGGAGCAGCATGTTGCTGCATCCACTTTTCGCCGGTACTCCAGGGGCCTCTGTCTGGCCATCCCCTAGGCAGATGCCTGGTCCATCCCCATCTCCTTGAGATGCCGATCACCCTGCTGCAACCATGAGGTACGTGGTCGGCCCATTGGCCTCTTCCATTCACGAGGCTCCCTCGCTGAGAGAATCTGGTGAGCAGGATCAGCATCAGGAAAACAAGCTACATGTCCATACAGTCGCAGCTGATGTTCACGAACTATGAAGGTAACAAATCTCATTTTAGTCTCTCTCAGCAACCACTCGTTAGACACAAAGTCCGACCAGCAATAGCCAAGGATTCTCTGAAGAGACCTGCTACCAAAGGAATTACGTCTCCATCTCAGATCCCTGGTCAGAGTCCAAGTCTCTCATCCGTAAAGCAAGACTGGAAGCACTCAGGACCTGAAAACTCAGACTTTCATCATCCTGCATAGATACTGCCAGTGCCACACCCCATGATCCAGTGAATCCATGACTCCCCAGGACTGACCCAGACGTCTGTTGACCTCTGGCTCACAGCCAGCAGAGACATGAATATCACTGCCAAGGTAAGTGAATCTCTCCATGACCTCAACATCCTCACCACAAACAGGTACAGACAAGAAAGCAGCATCCAATATGTCATTGAAAGCCTGGATCTTAGTTTTGACCCAGGAAACCCAAAATCCCAGCGGCTCCGACTCCTCATTCAGCACCTCGAGGGCCCCCAAAAGGATATCTAGAGTCTCCGCAAAGATGACTGCATCATCTGTGAAACAAGGTCAGAGATCTTGACATTCCCAAACGATGCACCACAGCTTGATCTCTCCGACATCCTCCCTAGAACCCAGTCCATACAAGTGCTGAAAAGTGTGGTGGCCAGTACACACCCCTGCCAGACTCCAGTAACAACTGGAAATAAATCAGAGATGGTATCATAACATCTCACAGCACTCTCAGTAGCAGAGTAGAGTTCAGACATCAGACTGATCAGTTTTGGTGGCACCCCACGAATACCAATAATCTTCCAAAGGGCATCCTGATTCACTGAATTGAATGCTTTGCAGAGATCAACATTGGCTGCAAGCAGCCCGGACCGAAACTCTCGGTCGGTGAGGACCCGAAGAACAAGGATACGGTCAATCGTTGACCTCTTTGGTGTAAAGCCTGACTGCTCTAGGTGCTGGTGCTCAAGCAGATGGTGGCGAACCCTATCAAGAATTATCCGATCAAAGACCTTGTTCGGCACTGACAGCAGCATCACCCCTCGGTAGTTGTTGCAGTCCTGGCGATCACCTTTCCCTTTCCAGAGGGGGACAAAGGTGAAGGATAGAAAGTGAAATGCACCAGCATTTGACCTTTAACCTCTGCCATAATGGCAGAATTTCCAAATGTCACACAAAACCCGAAGTCCAGTTCACGTTTAATGGGCCCTGAAGACCTGAAGTTGCGCCGGAATAAGCCAACAGGTTTAACCTACCCCACGGTCGGATCACCAATTTTACGTTATTCCGTTCACCCTCTCAAAGAATGGATGTGTGCGGTTTGCAAGTCAAAGGAATTCCAGCACGACAAACATACCCACATTTGTTATAAATGACCCAAATTCTACAACAAAACAACACAGGAGACGACATTCAACACGCAAAATGGAACCTTTTCTAAGGCCTATTTGTCAATGCTGTCACTGCGCCATTCTCTCTGGCAAAGTCGGGGACATCGGTCTCAGTGAGGAAGAGAAACACCAGGGGCACTTCAGAGAGCACACCCTATAGCGTGTGGCTGATCATGGAGAAGTCTAATATCATTGGTTCCTGTTTGTGACATTGTCAAAGAGGAGAGGGGGTAAAAGGGGAGCTCGGGGATTGTTTCTGCAACTAAGCTATTCCCCCTCGACCCCCGAATTTCATCTGTGCATAAAAGACACCATTCCTGGTCAGCAGGTCACGACTGCAGAAAAATCACAAGTTCTATCCATGACAATTCCAAAATGGCAATCATTAAATACATGGACCGAAGACGCTTCTCTGCACTTACAAAATAAATACATCATATTGCAAAATTAAGAATATCTATGGAACGAAAGTCCTCTGACCTGTCTACAAACTATATTCATCCTTGTAACACAAACACTCCTTTCACTAAACCCAAGTAGTCTTCAAATGGGATACATTTTCACCTTGGTGATACCACAACAACCTCGACGATGATTTCAGAAACCCCTAGATTGATATATGCCACTAACTTTACGTTTGAATCTATGGAATCCCAAATATTTAACAGGTACATGCATCAGATGAATATTTACATTTGTGGTCAGTTTATGTTTACGTCTCTCAAGTAAACAATGCATAATATATTTGGTAAATGATTAATCACTCAATCAACAGCACATAAATTTTAATCATGTACATATGTAAACCAAAAGCATCACATGCATATTTTCGCAAAATACATTGACCTGGTAAACATATTTTAAATTTTTTTAACGAGTTGGAATGAATCGAATGTTCGTTTTTTTCCAGAGCACTTTATACACAGTACGCGGTGCAGGAATAAGCTCAGATAAAATGTATAAATGTGTGCGACGTTTCCGTGTCCACTGGGTCCAAATACATTTCATGTAATATACAATGTATGCACATTCTCCAGGAGTAATTGATTCTCGTAATAAAATGTTGAACAAAGTCAAAAATAAACTGCACACAAGCACTCCATTGCCCACAGATATTTAAATCGATAAATAAATCCACTTTATTCATCAAGATCTTGAGTTGGGATCATCAACAAAGATGACTGAATGTTCACAGTTACAATAGATGTGTGTTGAGAGATTTTGTTTGAAGAGGGGTCGTCCAGATATTACTAACCACATCTTTCAGCAATTATTTTTTGGACAATATATATATATATATATATATATATATATATATATATATATATATATATATATATATATATATATATATATATATATATATATATGTTCAATGAAAGAAGCACACAAGACGATGACGTCATGTGCATAAATTACACCAACACATCACTTCCAAACTCGGAGGCATCCTTATGGTCCTCAAGCCTTTGCAGACTGAGATTAAAGCCTGTCGTTACAAATAGACGAAAGCAGAGATGTCGATCGAGATTTCGCCCTTGTTGTGGGTTCATCAGGACAACAAACTGCGAATCGTTCATCTGTGATCATATTACGCTCATTAATATAACTGAATCGATCCCCCAACTGAAAACTGAAAACTTGATGAGGCAGCAGGGCACAGATCGAGTCTCATCACAGTACTTGCTGCACGACCTGCCAGCAACAAGTGTCGCCTGCCACGCGAGCACATTGTCTCTGCCCCGCTGTTCACGGGTCAGGAGGGTTGCAGCCAGGAACATTAACTTCAACAAAAGAAGCACGCTGACTCTATGACAAGATGATTATGTCATGCGCAAAAATGACATGAATCCAGTTCTCCCAGATTTGAAGGGTGCCTTCTCCCAACTGCTGTTTTCAGATCTCCCCACACGTGTTCAATGTGATTTAGATCTGGACTTATTGCTGGCCACTTCAGAACAGTCCAGCGTTTTGTCTTGAACCATTCCTGTGTGCTTTTTGAAGTGTGTTTGGGGTCATTGTCCTGCTGCAAGACCCATGACCTTCAATGGAGACCCAGCTTTCTGACACTGGGTTGAATATTGCTCTCCAAAATACCTTGGTAATCTCCTGATTTCATAATGCCATGCACACATTCAAGGCACCCAGTGCCAGAGGCAGAACAGCAACCAAAACATCACTGAACCTTCTCCATGTTTGACTGCAGGGAAGGTGTTCTTTTCTTTGATGGTTTCATTTTGTTTTCTGTAAATATAGAGATGATGTGCTTTCTCAAAAACCTCTAATTTGGTCTCATCTGTCCACAGGACATTCTCCCAGAAGGATGTTGGCTTGTTCAGGTGTGTTTTGGCAAACTCCAATCAGGCTTTCTTATGTCTCTCTCTCAGCAGTGGGGTCCTCATGGGTCTCCTACCATAGAACCCCCTTTCACCAAGTTGGTGACGGATGGTGCCAGTTGAAACTGTCGTACCTTGTGTCTGAAGGTCAGCTTGAATCTGTTTGACAGTTGATCGAGGTGCTTTCTCCACCATTCGAACACTCCATTGCTGAAATCTTCGATCAAGTCTTCTCTTGTGGTCATGTCCAGGGGGGTTGGCTCCAGTGCCATGGGCCTTAAACTTCCTGATAACATTGTGTACGGTGGACACAGGAACATCAAGGTCTCTGGAGATGGACTTGTAGCCTTGAGATTGTCCATGCTTGACTACAATCTTGTGTCTGACCTCCTTAGACAATTCTCTGGTTTTCTTTCTTTTCTCCATGCTCATTGCGGTGCACACAGTGACACAAAACAGCAGAATGACTCCTTTTCTCTGTTCAAACTAGCTGAATGAGTGAGTTTTATATTGCAGGCACCTGCAACTCACCACAGGTGAGTTTAATTCCAAAGTAAAGGAGAATTACCTGCTTCAAATCTAATTGTTTCAAACAACTTCTAAAAGGTGCCAATAATACTGTCCGGGCCATTTTAGGATTTCTGTGTTGAATAAGCTAAGATTTCGTAGCTTTTTTTTCAGCTTTTTGTTGTTTTGTTCCACTGCAAACCAAAGAAGTACATTTGTGGATAACGAAAGATTTTTTATTTTCAACTATTTTTTTGCAAGAAATGGTGCATTATTTGAAAAATGTTCAAGGGTGTCAATATTTTGGGCGATGACAGAATCTATATTGTCGTGTCCATGCCGGTTAAGACCGACTTGGATGGATAGGCGAATGGTTCTACCTTGGAGGAAAACATGTGATCCTTGGGGATTATAGCGTGCGGGGGATGGAGGACGGCAAGGGCATGCAGCAGAGGCGTTCACCAGGATGGAGGCACACGGGTTTTACTCGAACCCATGACGAATAGACAGACAGAAACAACATTAATAAATAAGGGTTTAATGAACATAAATCAAATATTTATGTTGGAAATAAATCAAAGCGTGATGTAATAAAAAATAAATGAAAGCATGCGGTAATGAAATGTGAGGCCTAAAGTTGAGACGGCTCCAAACATAGTTACAAAAACAGACAAGGGGAAAGATAAAATAAAAGAAAATCCCTCCCTTTTTTCTGGCACTTAGCTGGGTGTCCAGAGGTTATCTTTTATGAGCTTGGCGATTGAACCGCGTCATCCTAAGTGGGAAACCGCACCCGGTAATGGCGCCAAACCGCTCTCTGGGCAGGAAATGTGCACGAGATATTTGTGTGGCGGTATTCAACGCCAAGGCTCACCAACCGCTGTGCAGCTTCTTCTCATGAACGAACCTGCCGACCCCACTCCTCTCTTACACCATGTCCATTCACCATGATGGCCCACCTTCCTCCTTGCACACACCACGAGGTAACGCCGAGTTATTGCTGAGAGATGCGCTCCTCTCCTTCTTCTCCCCTCTCTCATAAATGTACAACTTCACGACTCAGCCGAACAGTAATGGCTCGTGTCTTGTCCCAGCACACAAGCAAATTCATGCAGCATGAACACGAGAATCATGCAGCCTTCTTCACCGTGTCGAGGAGGGACCAGCGAGTGAGACCCTTCTGTCTCCACAACATACCTCACCCAACTATCTGCTCTCCGATCATGCCCTCCTCTCTCACGTCACACTGACCAATCCTCGGGGCCATGACTTGCTGGTCCGAAGGTGGGATTTCTTGCCTGCTCAGAACGCCTGGCTCTGTTATTGTTATTGTTGTTATAAGAACATAATTCTTTTATAGCCAGCTTTGTAAATGCAAACACGTAGGAAAATGTCACAGGGGGAAATCACATACTGGGAGAAATTATCCTTAGACCCCACCTAATTAACACAGCACCACCTCCGTGTGGTGACTCCTAACACTTAAGCTCACAGTTTCCCCGACTTAAATTACATTGAGATGTCTCCTGCTCATCCAGACCATGCTACCCTATCCAATCCAACCTTTGCGATGAAATTCCTCCATCTACCCCACAATCATAACACGAGACACATACACACACACACACACACACACACACACACACACACACACACACACACACACACACACACACACACACACACACACACACACACACACACACACACACACACACACACACACACACACACACACACACACACACACACACACACACACACACACACACACACACACACACACACACTGGTAAGAGCATCCATTCTGAATCTGGGAGGTTGGTGGTTCAAAACTCAAGCATCATTGCTTGTCCGTGATAATTCTTCCAAATGCCCTTTTTATTTTGAGGAATTATTATCAGTTTTTCATCTGTCCTAAGCTGCTTAGCAATAAAATTAATTTGACGAAGACAATTATCTGTTACAACGAATAGCCTATCCAATGTATCTGTTCACCTTCATGAGTATCACTGTATACAAGTTGTGAAAAGCAAACCAGTGAATTTATCTTCATATCCAATTACTTCTGTATCTTCCATCCATACGCAAGCCAATTCTGCAATCCAGAACCACAATGAAGCGAAAGTCAGACCACCGGACTGGAATCAGACTAGGTGGTGTAATGATTACAGCGTCCACTGTGAGTCTGGGAGGTCGGAGGTTCGAACACAGGCCAAGTCATACCAAGGACTTCAACAAGAGTACATGTGACACAGCATTTAAAATGAAAGAGTACAGACAACCAACCATAGGTTGGTAACCATTGCCCAGTTTTTTTATTGGCCTTATGGCCTCTTTCTGCATTGAGGCTCCTCGTAACGGAACTCAAATAAAGTGCCACTTGGCATCGTCACATAGCCATAGCATTTAATAAAACTGTTAAATCCTTTGCAACTCGTGAAAGCGTTGCACTCTTTTCAGTTGTTGCATTAAAAACGAGAAGAGCACTCGGTGGAGCGCATACCTCTCCCACGTAATGCCTGATCCATGAGAACATATCAGGCCCAATAAATATTTGAAATATCATGCTATACAGGACTATATCATTTTTGGCACTATCTCTTAATGGTGAAGAATCACTTTGTAAATTAAATAATTCTCGTATCCAGATCTGGATTCGGATTTTCACCAAAATCGAATCAATTGGTCCTTGTAACACACCCAACCTGCCCACCAAGTTTAGTCTGAATCCGCCAACAACTTTTTGAGATATCGTGCTATATATCATTTTTGGCCTTATCTCTCAATGGTGAAGTATTACTTTAAAAATTTCAGTAGTTGGATCCATATCCAGATCTTCAGCAAAATCTAATCGGTTCGTCCTTGTCACACACCCAACCCGTCCACAAAATTTCATCCGGATCCGTCCACAACTTTTTAAGATGTCCTGTACACAAACGGACAAACAGAAAGGGGTGAAAATATAACCTCCTTCATCTTCGGTGACGGAGGTATAAAAACGATTGCTATAAACTCGTAAAGATGTTGTATTCCATCGCGCACGAGACTTTGGTGAAATTTAAAAAAAAAGAAGAAAAATACTTGTCAAAAGGGCAAAACGCAGACGGAGATACCAGCAGGAAGCCACAGATGTTTGAAAGAGACTTTGGCATGAGTTGGAGAAGCCAAACAAATCCAAGTCCCAATGAAGGCATCAGCTTGCACAGCAGGCTCGTTGGAAAAGCAAACGATTAAGCTGCCCGCTCAGAATTCCTGCCTGCTGTTACGAGGCCACAGTCATGAAAGCCAAAGTGGGAACGGTGACGAGCGTAACACCGATACAGAGTGAACCGGACGTGCCGAGTACTCGAGTACCATTTGCAATTGACGAAAGGAAAAATGTTCTTTCCCAGTTTTCTTTCTCAAAACCATTTTCACACCACTCACTGTGACACATTAATTTTTGTGGGATATCACTATTCGTAGTATCAACATAACTAAGAATTTGGAGATTCATATTAAGCAATATCATCAATATTACAAGCCTGGTGTTGGCTTAGTGGTTAGGGTGGTGGCTTGGGATCCTAGGATCCTGAGTTCGAGCCCCGTTGACTGCTGAATTAACACCAGGGGGTCGACTCAGCCTGTCAGCCTTCTGACGTCGGCAAAAAGAGTACCAGCTTGCTGGTATCCTGTGTTGGAGTGGCAACCTGTCCAGGATTGTGCCCAATAGCCAAGGAGACTGCTTCGGCAGCACCAACGCTCTGCACAGAGTATGGTCCCAATGGATGGATGGATGGATGTCGACTCAGCCTGTCATCCTTCCGATGTCGGCAAAAAGAGTACCAGCTTACTGGTAACGGGGCATTGCTTCGTGCCCCCAGAAAATGATGCAGACAAGCAGCCATCATCTGCATATGAACAAACAAATAAATAAATATTGCAATTCGGAATTTAGTTATTTATTAACTCACGAATATTTTGGGGAGTTTGAATCCCATTAAGATTGCTCATACCATTGATTGGTATTCATGTTCGATTTAGCTCAGCTTTGGCACCTAATGGTATATCGGTGGTTGCAGTAGGAAGGCACGAGGATGTCAATGTGGTGATCAAGTGTGGTCACGATAAGCACGATTTATAACCCACAATATGCCACGTTTCCCTTAAAACTATGCACAAGTTGGGAATTTTTAATCTGTTATATGAAACCACTTGGAAAAGTTTTTAAAAGCACAGACATCGTTTGTGGACGGTAATTTTTTTTTCCCCCCAGTTGATAAATCATTTTCAAGGTTTCCGAAATATAGGATTTTGTGGCCAAATAGTTTTCCCCCCCAGGGTCTGAGACAACGAGTTATCAGGCCAGTCAAGATATGTGTGGGGAAGGGTGAGGGTGGTAGTGGTGGTGCGGGACATTTTTCCCATACGCTGGACCAGACATCCCTAGAAAGCAACATTCAGCAGATTACCGTCACTTACAAAATAATAGATGAAAAAGGATATTGAAATGTTTTTTAAAAAGTCTACAGTTGTTTGTCCATTTAAAAAAAATTCCATCTCTGCTATTTGAGCTCGAAAGAAAGTGATGATGTAATCATCCAATGAATAACGAATGACTTCATACCATGCTGGTATTTACCTACGTATAGAACAGCAAGATAACGATATTTCTTATTTTTACATTTCCAGCAAGTGTTCAACTGCTTTCCTGGCTGTGTGTGGTAAGAAATCTGGTGAAATGGATGACGACAAATGGTTCAAATGCACAATGCTCGTACTAAGGCATGTAAACACCGACGAAAACCCCTTTCAACTCACCATCCTCCATCTACTCCAGGTTGCCTCTTGCGGAGCCGGCGACGCACAAAGGCCGCCTACTCTCACCCGCAAAAAAGTCAGAGTCAATTAGTGGCCACGAAACACCTCGAACCGTCAGCACTTTCAAAAGCCCCACATGGTGCAGCACAGGCGGGCCGGAGCAATACTTTCAGCGAAATATGTGTGGGCTCGGAAAGCTGCCGGAATCGATGCCGACAAATCCAAACGAGCGGTCTGATTGGCCACGACAGTTAAAAACTGAAGAATAAAGCACAAAGCTTTTCTATTTCAAGTACCGTCAGATGGGATAACTTTGAACAACTGTGACTTTTCTCCTAACGGCTTTGTTTTCTTTGCAGATTTGAAATGAAACCATCATAGATATTCAGTGGATACCTTTCACCCTTTTTACGTCATGTTTTTACATGCAGACACTGTTACCGCAGAAGTAGTCACAAGTCTCCCCGTCTGCCGGTATGCAATCGGCAGAGACGTCGCAACCTATCCGTCACACTTCAAACCTTTCCAATAAAGTTGATATTCAAATTCCGCTGCGAGATCTTCAAGGAACTTAGCTCAGGGGCACAGCCGCGCCGCCGGTGAATGATGCCACCCGCGCGGCCATGTGCTGCATACAAAATAAGGAGGAGTAACCCAGCCATTGAGTGACATCACAGACTCTTGTGCAATCAGCATAAAATAGAAGAACCACTTACAGTTGTGCATTTTAGCTCTGTTCCCTGGAAACCAAGATTGTTGAGCTGAAACAAGGCCTTGCTTTTAATCCAAGCCCAGCAATCTAACAATGAAAGTTTTCTCTAAATCCTTCACGACCCCTAGTCGAGATAAGACGGCTGGCTTAAAGTTTCTTCTTGATCTCTTTTCTACTCATGTAACATCCATCTCTCCCTGCACTTTGGGTCGACATTGATAACCTCACAAAATGGGCACTTTGAAAACATCAAATATGTTCCCTTGTTCATCAAATATCAACCCCAATTTCAGAAAGTCTTAAATTATCATTACCCCGTGTACGGAAAACGAAAAGTGGGGTTAAGCAATTAGCTCAATTGGTCTGTCTGTCCACAAACGTCCGTTTATGATCGAGGAATAACTTTATTTCAATTGATGCTCTCTTTTGAACACTGTAGAGTATGAACGAGGAGTGAGAATTATTTTACTGCCTGGCAGTCAAACAAAATCGAAAATCATTCCAAAACAGGAAACTTACTGTTTTTAAGGACGTCATAAAGGACACAAACAACAGGCATGAATAATTTAAATAAGGTGGTGTAAAAGATGCTGCATTAGCAGCGGTAAAGTTCTGTAAGTTTTTTTTTTCTACAAACTTTAAAATCTTTATTTCAGATGCAATTGGATTACGCATATTATTGAACAGCGTGGAACACAAATCGCCTTCTTGGAACTTTTAAAGACCTTCCATTTATCAGTAATTGGACAAAATATTACGGAATTTTACATCATCTTGACCAATCAAATTTGCTGAGTTTCTGAAGTATGTTAATTACATCGGTTTTTATTGGTTCTTCTGATAAATTCAGTCTTCCTACAAACGTTCTTCTTCAACCCCCCCCCCCCCACCCCCCATCGCATTCCTACTCACTGAATTGATATCATAATTTAATACAATTCGTCCAACTCCCAAACGGTGGAACAAAACAAAATGTTCTCAAATGATAAAGTAAACAACTCACCCATGTCTCATCCCGGAAAGTCCCCGTTTCTGGGATTTCGTTGCATTAAAAATAAGACTATTGACAACTGGCCACTATCCTTCGGGGCTTGGGTCATCTCTATCTTCAGATATCTAGAATCAACAAGCAGCCTGCTGTTTTTGTCTGCAATATAGCCTGTTTTCCACAGGCTGGGCTGCACCGGGAAATGTGGCTGAGCCCGACCCAGCTCAGCACCAAGTTGCTTTTCCTTTATTAAATATCAATCATATCATAATCTTGCCTTTTACTGATATATATATATATATATATATATATATATATATATATATATACATATATATATATACATATATATATATATATATATATATATATATATATATATATATATATATATATATATATATATATACATATATATATATATACATATATATATATATATATATATATATATATATATATATATATATATATATATATATATATATATATATATATATATATATACACACACACAGGGGGCTGCAAAACTAGGTATACAGTAATGATATACTGGTATAATCCTTACTGTATACCTACTTTTGCAGCCCCCTGTATATATATTTTTTTATATATATATCTGTAGAAAACATGTTTTGTCCATTCTGTTTCTCAGTGCAAACGTCAAAAAAGAAACACCCCATCAATAAATATTGATTATTGTTTAAGTGGTAGATAATAATTAGTGAAGACAAACTTCAGCACCAAAGGCTGGGCTACTCTGCACTCCTTCCTGAGAGTTTGATTCTGTATCATTTTTGTCCACCCCGTGCGTCCACACCGAGCCCTCATTTTCCCCAAAATCCCTTATTTGTCCAAGTCTCCCTCCATTTTGTCCCTCAACTCTGCTGTTGGTGTTTTCCCCCTCTCTTTCTATTATTCCTCTTATTTTGTTACGTCCTGATATGTTCTATGTTCTAGTTCCTCCACGAACCTCGACTTTGCACAAAAACAAACAAAAAGTAAAAAAACAAGTTCTTTCTTTTCCAGAATACACACCATTTACACCTTACATAATGACTTCTGGCATGGGCAAGTCCATCTAACCTCAACGCTACAGATTCCGTGGGCCATCTCCACTGAAAAATGACCTGACCTGGTGGTACTCATCCCGAAGAAATCCGTAACTGGAACTCTTGGCTGAACTGAGCCCAGTCGTTCCTGGCCCAAAAAAATCTATCATGGTAAACAAGTACAAGTGTCTATGTCGGTGCTTCTTGGACTGCCCCATGCAGTTTTGTTGAATAATAGCAGTGTGAACCGAATGCTGTACATCTCTCTACAATTGCTAAAATTAAACATGATTTGACTATGGTAGCCTATTTTAGTCCTCTGCAGGAAGAATGCCTACCTCAACATGGTTCATTCTTTTCTATTCCCTGCAATTCAGGGCCATTGTCTTCAAGTGAATTTTTCAATTTTGTCTCCCCCTACAATCATCAGTCTACCTTCAGCTTCTTTGAAGTCCTCTCGGTTGCAAGTTTGTAATTGGTGTTGTCCATTCTTCGTGCTACATATCCAGCCGTTCAATTCCATTTCATTCTAATGAATGTGATCAATATGCAGAGCCTGAATTTTACATATGGAGGAGAGGGACAGGTTGTTAACCTGCCTGTGCTGGAAATGTAGCATCAAGAGTTGAAAACATCAGCTTGCACTCGTGTTCTAAAACATTCCCTTCTTTTATTAATGGACTTCCTACTTATTCAGCATAAAATGAGCACTGCTAGTACGCCAATGAATTTAGTTTCTATCTGATCCATTCGCTTTTGTCTTGGTACGTCGAGACAGCATCTTTGCAGGGCTCTTTGCATGACGATCACATTTTGGTTCATCTTTGTTGCTGGAGATCATGTTTCACTGCCATGCATCATTGGTGGTATGACACATTTATGGTAAACTTCGTTTTTCGTACACAAAGGCAGTTTTCTTTTCATGAGGTTCATTAAATTTTCCAAACGCTTCCCAACGTGCATGCTCCAGTACATCTCTTCACTTCTTCAAAGTGATCCGTATCTGTTTGTGTGAGTTCCAGAGTTAATATAATTGCCCGATTTGTTACCTCGGCCGGAGGGTGGACGAAGGTTATGTTTTCAACCCTGTTTGTTTGTCTGTCTATGAGCAGGATATCTCAAAAAGTTGTGGACAGATTCACACAAAATTTGGTGGACAGGTTGTGTGCGTGACAAGGACGAACTGATTAAATTTTGGTGAAGATCCGGATCCGACTACTAGAAATTTTAAAGTGATTCTTCACCATTGAGAGATCGGGACAAAAATGATATATAGCACGATATCTCAAAAAGTTGTGGACGGATTCGGACGAAACTTAGTGGACGAGTTGGTGAGGTGACAAGAACCAACAGATTAGGTTTTGTTTAACATGCGGATGCAGATCCGGCCTACCAGTGGGATACAAAACGTAAACTGTTCAGTCTGGCGGAGGTATGCTCTCTACCGACTACCCGTCTAGTTAGATTTTGCAATGACCAGTTCGTATTTCTTGCTTTCTTACATAGCCGTTGAGTGTGGTTTTTGTCTTTGTCATATTCATTTTTTGTTTGAACTCCACAAAATTTAACTCTTCCATGATTTTCAGTTCTTCAACGTCATTTGAAATATTTTTAAAATGCGAAATGTAGGTGGTTTATAGTCTTTCTCCAGTGACATTTATTCCATAATTTTTTCCCCTCAATCTAGCTGTCGGGACACCCTAAAGCGTGCACCGAGGAATTTCCCCGTCCCTTTGAACACACCGCCTGTTGGTAGAACCAGTTAGACGGTATGGAGAGATCCTCGGATCAGCCCCTTCAGCTGATGCTGGTGCGCCAATTTTGCAATGATCTCGTCTGACACCTCTTTCAATCTCGACGTTTACTCAACTTTGGTGGTTTTGATGTCTCTGTTAACTCAATATAAACATTACTTAATATTTTGATTTTGATCTGAGTTGAGATTTAGGCGATGCAAAACTTGTACGACAGCATTTGTTTCGCCGCATTGTTGAAGTTTTTTTTCATAATAGGTAAATCCAAGACACGAGGGCAATTGATATTTTTGATTTTTTTTATATGAAGCCGATTTATTATTTCAAGGTGATTCATTTATGAGTATGCATCTCTGAAACCTTTTACTTCATGTCTTTACTTGTTGTCCAGTGCAAGCATGAGTCAATCATTGATAATAATCCTTTTGTGAACCATTTATAAGTGGTAGACCCAGAAGTAGTTTTCTAGTATCTGGAGGTCCTCTGTGAGGGTCTGCTTTGTCACCAAAAGGGAAGGTGCTTGGGTAGTCAGTCCAATATTGTCTGCACAAATGCATTGTGGGATGTAGCAGGTGGAAAATAGCTGGTGTAAAGATTTAAGAGTGCTGAGGCTAGAACAGAAGGAGCTAAAGCAGAAGAATGAAAAAGCAGAAGGAGCAAGACCGAAGGAAAAACGGTTTTAAAAAGCCAAAGCCATCAATCTGTCTGCGATGTGAGAGCAACAGATATTGTGATTTAGCATCATCATGGGAGATGTCAATAATGTTGAAAACTTTCCATTCCAGAGAATCCAGGAAAAAGATGTGATGCTGGGGCACCAACCCATAAGGGACAGCAGTACTCCGTTGAGCAACAGACAAAGGCCTTGTAATCTGTAACTAGTTCTGCTTTTCAAAGAAATACTTGGAACGACAGAGGATACTCAAGTCTATGGCTGGTTTTGGAGGCATACTTTGCTATATGGTGGGGCTAAGAGAGGTCATAGCTCATAGTGAGGTCAAGAAATTCAAGAGACTGAACCTCTCCCAGTGTCTGACCATGGAAATAGACAGGAGGTTTTGTTTGACAATCCTTCCAGAGCAACAGGGTGAGACTGAGATTTGCCAGGATTGAAGGCCATGTTCCACTTGTCAGATCAGCATCTCATGAATTCTAGATCAGCAGAGATATTGATGTAGCTGGTGTCTGCTTGTTTGTTGGATGGGGGTACTGTACAACATTATGTGGAATCGTATGCAAAATTGAGAAGGGGGAAGTCTCCAGAAAAATCGGAGAAGTCATTTACATAGCTGAGAGTTAAGACTGGGCCAAAAACAATGCTACGGGGCACTCCAACTTCCACTGGGAGAGGAAAGTGTTCCATTGATAGATAGCAATGTTTTGACTGCATAAGTGGAGGAAGAAATGCAGGTATGAAGATGACCTTGTTTGCCACAGGCAGAGAGCTTGACAAGAAGAGCAGGATACCAGACTCTGTCGAATCCCCAATATATGTCGAGGAAGACAGTCCTGACCTGTTGTTCGAGATGCGCAGCCTCCAACTATTGCTGAAAGAGGAGCAGCAAGCTGTTAGGGTTAGCAAGCTAACAGCTTGGTTTCGTCAGGAATCAGGGCGTTTGAAAAGAAGAAAGACAACGTCAACAGCAATGATGGATTCCATGGCATTGCTCATAATTGGAAGTATACTTACCGGTCTGTATTTGATAGGATCTGTTTTTGCCCTTTTCATGTGGACTGGGAGTGAGGTTTGTCGACTTCCAGGCAGATGGGAGGCTTCCAAACGAGAAGGAAAGGCTGAAGAGCGCAGACAAAGGAGAAGCAAGAGCAGCAGGAGTGATATTTGAGAACTTTACGTTGAGAAAGAGAGAAATAAATTTGAGAATATGAAAAATTTACATTTGAAGCCGGCTTTTACGTGTATTATCAAACCACAAATTTGGTGACAACTTATGCAGCCGGCTCTGATCCCTGCCTGAACTATGGGTATATCGGTTGCTCGAGAATCGGCTTTAAGCTTTACAAGAGAAGCTGCTCCATCTGACTTTGTCGGCCTTCTTTTCCAACTGAAGATTAACTACCACTTTCTTGAGCTTCCATTCTTTCGGTGTTCGGCTGGAATTGGCATGTTCATCATTTTTCTTTTTACAGCAGCGAATTGATGCTCCATTTACAAGGAATAGGCTATAACTGTATTTTTAGAAATTTCTCCTGCTGTCAATACGGCCTGGAATATGGCCATTCCCATTAGGCTGACAGCCATAGACATCAGTAGCTATCTGCATGATTAGTTTTCCACTTACCATCTGATATTCATTAGGGAGTAGCACTCAAAAACTCAAAACTTTTGCTCCACTCTCCTTTGCTCTGTTTTAGGAAGTGATGCTTGAGAATGCTTCTTCATTTCTTGTATAATTTTCATTCCCCTGATACTTTACCTGCTATCAAACTCTGTTGCGTTGTGTTATAGTCGTTAGGTTGAGCAGCTAAATTCTCCACCAGATGACTCCCATGAAATTCACTTCTGGTTCATCATATGTTACATGACGTAAAGTGCATCTACGCTTTCCATCAATTTCTTTCAGAAGTATCGTTCCAAGAAAAAAGGAACACATATTCTCTGATTATGCCTGGTGTTGGCTTCATGGTTAAGGCCCGGTCACACCTTGACGTTTTAGCCAGCGATGGCAACGTATTAAAATGTATGTAAAACGCTGGCTGACGTTGAACTTTTGATGTTTTTTTTTAAGATTCGGACGTATTCATAATGAGTTGGTCGTATGCATAACATATTAGTAATGGACACAGAACGTTTCGTTGTGTTATAGATAACTTATACCAACGAATGCTGAACCTGTTGTTGGCCTACACAACCGATGCCCAACGATAGTCTAACTCAGGCATAGCGCGTTGCACGCATCGCCGACGATGTCGTGACGTAGCCTATTAAAAGGCTGACGCACAACGATTCGAATCATAACTGCCGTAGAAATGGAAGGGTCAAAATCGCGGTCACACCTTGGCGATCTTGCCAGCGTATGCCGACGTAACAAAAAGTGTGTCTAAAACGTTGGGGCACGTCGAATACGGTATGGGTAAGTTTGGTATGCGCGAGTAGAACGCTAAATACGCTATCATAAGTCATAGTAAGTAGAGTACGTCAAGAAATTTTGAACATGTTCAAAATTTTACGACGTACTCGGCGTATGACACA
Source organism: Eptatretus burgeri (assembly GCF_056783735.1). NCBI lineage: Eukaryota > Metazoa > Chordata > Myxini > Myxiniformes > Myxinidae > Eptatretus > Eptatretus burgeri. The sequence goes on from NC_140967.1 coordinate 96,362,062, forward strand.
CGTTCGCATGCGATGGGGATAAGTTTTACACACGATATGTGGACGCTTACACACGTCCACAAAGGCTACTTATAAGCTACTCATAAGTCGAAACACGTCGCGGTAATGTCTTTTTTACGCGAAACTTATTTCTAACTTATGTTTGACGTGCTTTGAACCAATTCTTTACGTAGTCCCAACACACATCGACGTATGTAGACGTATTCCAATGACGTCTTCCGGTCGACAAAAAAAAAAATGAATGTGTTTCTAGCTTACAACTGCCATATAAAGACGTGTTCCCAGCGGTTTTGGGAATTGGTATATAAAAATGGTGTTCATAAAAGGGGAACCCAACAGTGTTTTCGAGTTCTTTTTGAGTCGATGTCCATGTCAGCAGTAACAGTATCAGTATCAGTATCAGTATTAGTATTAGTATTAGTATTAGTATTAGTATTAGTAGTAGTTTGTTCATGTTGGCAGTAGTAGGTGGGTGTGAGGGGGAGGGTGTGGGTTATGATGGATCGTCCTTGCGTCCGCGTGTCCACGGGAAGGTTCATAGGCTGCCACTCAACGATTTAAATGGCTGCATCTCCACGATTGAAAGTAGACGCTTGCGCTCAACAATTGGATTTTTTTTACAATCAACGACTTTTAAACGGTACCACTCAGCTAGTTTCATTGTTTACAATGAACGATTTAAATTGCTGTCACTCGCCTTTGTTTTTTTTTTTTTGTTTTTTTTTTGACGCTGGGGTTTGGAAATTTGAAACGTTTCTTCTGAACGTGTTAAAACGCTCAAACTCGACTATTTTAAATAGATGCTGCCGATGGACAATTGGAATCATAGCCAAGCTAGACATCGAAGTGTGAACATCCTCGTCATGCCGAAGAAAAGTTTGAAGAATGCTGCAAATAAGTGTCCTGGCCGTGGCCGTGGACGCTGACGCAAGGACGATCCATTATACCGACGTCTTTCAGCCTATGAGTAACTTAAAAGTAACGTCTGTCGATGTGTGGCAACGATCGCGTAACGTGCCAACAACACGTTAATCATAGGTAGGAAATAAGTTTCGGGTACTCTAAACATTACCTCGGCGTGTCTCAACTTATGATTAACTTACAAGTAGCATGTGTTGACGTCTGTCAACGATCGCAGACCGTGCCTACAACTTGTGGCCAGCGTAGCGGAACGTGTGAGTCATACGCCGGCATACGTCGTGAAATTTCAAGCATGAAAAAATTTGAGGACAACCGAAAAGTACAACGTTTAAAGCCAACGTACAACGACGTATGGCAACGTACTACGACGTATGCCAGCGTGCTCTCAATGTTATCAAAACTTACCCATAACGTATTCAACGTGTGCCAGCGTTTTAGAAAAAAAATTCAAAAATCGGCATACGTTGGCTAAAACGTCAAGGTGTGACCGGGCCTTTAGGGTGGTGGGCTTGGGATCCTAAGGTCCTCAGTTCAAATTGCGCTTTTCTCCGTCAAATTGCGCTTCGGCAGCACCAATGCTCTGCAGAGAGTATGGTCCCAATGGATTTGGATATTCTCTGATTGGTCTCAATATCAGGTTCAGATTACCACATACTCAATAAACAGGCCTCTTGAACTAAGTGGCTTTTTTGAATTATTCATAAATCCAGGCACTTTTGCTGTTACAGTAGCACGGTAACTTCTTATCCAGCAAAATTTTCGAAAAATAAATTAACAAACGTGGAACGATATTTATTTTCTTGGAAAGTCGCAGATAGAAAGCCTTGCATTTTCTTCGTTCTAGCTTCACTGATGGTTTTACAGGCTAATTCCTCGCATTATCAGGTTGGCATACTTCCTGTTCCCACCTGAGTGCTCAGTTCATGGTTCTGAGATCATCGGTCAAAATCCTCGATGCTGTGTTGATTTGTCCGTTGTCTATTGATGCCCTTGTAAATCATGTAAAAACACATTGACGTTCCTAATGTCCTTGTCCTACATATTGACCTTGTCTGACGTGTGATTATACGGGGTAGCCACAAAGTGATGGTTTTCTTTGCCTTACAGGTTGTTAAGCAGTGGATTGTTAGTGCCATACATTGCATTGTACATCCGGAGAATCTTGCGGAAAAAACTGTTCAGTACACTTTTGGACATGTCGACTAAAGGTCTTGCACAAAATCTGTGATATCCATAGCCATTGAAATGAAGTTGTAAACAGACACAAAGTACATTTTTAGGGGACAAAAAAAAATCAAGAAAATATTCACAAAGTACTACTGCATGGTGAACCTGGAACGGCACTCGATAGAGCGCATGCCTCAGCCAAGCTGAACAGTTTATGTTTTATATCCCATTGATGGCCCAGATCTGCATCAGGATCTTAACCAAAATCTAATTGGTTTATTCTTGTCACCTACCCAACTCATCCACCAAGTTTTGTTGTAATCCGTCCATGACTTTTTGAGATATCGTGCTATATATCATTTTTGGCCCTATCTCTCAATGGTGAAGACTATCCTGAGATATCCTGCACACAAGCAGACAACCAGACCGGGGTGAAAACATAACCTCCGTCCACCTTAGGTGGCGGAGGTAATAACCGGTTGGTACACCATGTCAAGCCATGGTCTTAATGGTTGCGTATCAAAAGGGACGTGTAACTTGCCATGCTTCAAAACGGCCTTTCACCCACTCTTGTGGAATAAGGGATTTGAGTTGCACACACAATGGCTCATGTGGGAATGATTCAACTCCCCACAATGCAAGTTATCCTTGAATTTTTTTTTTATATGAAACTTGGGGAAGATCATGGAATTTCTCTCAGGTTTCCAGACACAAACGAATGTAGGATGACATGGTGTTGCCAGAACCTTAATTTTTGTTTTTTTTTGGCGGGACATTTGAAGAGTCAGGTCTTTGTGCAGAGGCTCCAGACTGTTATGGAGCTGTGCTGTGGGTGAAAGTTGTGCAAGATGATGAATCAGGGCTTGTGTCACGGAGCAGCGAATAATTTAATCCGTTGGGGAGAGAGAGAGAGAGAGAGAGAGAGAGACAGAGACAGAGACAGAGACAGAGACAGAGACAGAGACAGAGACAGAGACAGAGACAGAGACAGAGACAGAGAGAGAGAGAGAGACAGAGAGAGAGACAGAGAGAGAGAGAGAGAGAGAGAGAGAGAGAGAGAGAGAGAGAGAGAGAGAGAGAGAGAGAGAGAGAGAGAGAGAGAGAGAGCAAATGCATTGGTTACACTGAATAAGCTGTTCATGACAAATACATAAAAAATTTAATCTGATTCAATTAACCAGATTTATACAGAATATACCTTGATATAAACTAATAGTGAGTATGTCCACCCTTTTCCTTCAAAACCATTTAAATACCTCTAGGGACACTTTCAATTAATTTTGTGAAAAACTCTTGTGGAATGGTGTGCCACGTCTCTTCCAAGACATTCCAAAGATCATCAAAGTTGCTGGGATTCTTTTTTACTTTCTCTTTGTCCAAATAGTCGCGTACAGCTTCAACGATATCTCGGCTTTGAAGGGGACATTCCATGCGTTGCGGGACTCCAGCTTCCTCTTTCTTTTGTGGATAAGTTTTAATTATTCTGGCTGAGTGTTTTGGATAATTATCTTGCTGTAATATGAAGTTTGGACCAACAAATCTTGCACCACTGGGGATAGCAATGTGGATTAAAACTTGTTTCTACCTTACTGTAATCAATCTACCATCAATTTTCAAACACCACTAGAGGATATGCACCCCCAAACTTAAATTGAACAACCTCCATGCTTAATTGTTGGCTGTCTCATATGCTGTCTTTGATAGATACAAATAAATGAAACTTTGACTTATCTGTCTAAAGCACCTTTAACTATCGTTCCATAGCCCAATTTCTGTTCTTGTGCATATTTTAGCCTTTTAGTCTTGTTGTCCTTTCTTAGAAGATGTTTTCTTACTGCAACACATCTTTTAAGCCCTGATTTCAAAAGTGACCTTCGTACTATTGGTGGATGCATAACGACCCCTGAGCCTTCTGCCAGTTCCGTTGTCAATTCAATGCTCGTCTTCTTTCTATTCCTTCAGGATATCATCTTCAAGTGTTGCTGATCCTTGTTTGACAGATCCTTGGGTCTTCCAGTCCTGAGTTTGTCAATTACAGAAGATGTTTATCTGTACTTGTTGATTGTGTTTCAGATAACCTTAACCTTGAGAATCAAGTGACGCAAGCTTTTTCACGAAATCATTTTCCTTCTTTATACAGAAACACAATTCTAAGATGATCCACTAAAATTTTAGGCCTTTTGTTTTAACTTTTTTTCCCCCTTCTCTTTTCTAATATACAGTACAGGTATGCTCCAGGCTCGTGGAAGACCTATGACACAGAACAAAATCAGGACACACCACAACAAAGGGGACAGCAGGAGAAAGGGGAAAACATCAACAGCAGGGCGGAGGGAGAAAGCAGACGGAAACGGACAAACGAGGGATGCAAGTAACGGCTAGAGGTAAGGGAGAACGCAAAGGGTGGACAACATGGATACATAAGCAAACTTTTGGGAGGGGTGTGGGGTGGTTTAATGGGTGTAGAAAAGATCATGATTTTAGATGGGGAATGAGTTGAGATGGTGGTGAAGAGCTGTCTTGAAGACCTGGAGGGAAGAATGATATTGAAGAGAGTATGTAAGGTGGAAGGAGAAAAAAAAAAGATGAATAAATGAGTGGAGGTGAGCAGTGGTTCTGGATTTAGGGCAGTTTCATGAGGAGGGAGTTGCTGGTGGACCACATGCGTCCTACAGATACCTGGGGGGAGGGAGGGAGGAGGAGGGTTGACAAAGCACAGAGAGGGAAGAGGCTGCTGCCTGTTTGTCAAGAGGATGAGAGATGTCAGCTGAGTGTGGAGTCATCAGCAAAGAGATGAAGAGAATTTTCCAGAAAGTTAGTGAGATCATTGATGAAGATTAGGAATAATATTGGGCATAAAACACTGCCTTGGGGTACTCCAGCCTTGACAGGGAGAGGAGATGAAAGGCTTCCATTGAGAGCCACACATTGGCAACAAGGGTGGAGGAAGTCAGTTATCCAAGAGTGGAGTTGGCCTTGGATTCCACCAGCAGACAGTTTGGAGAGCAGGCCGAGATGCCAGACTGCATCGAAAGCTCGAGATACGTCCAGATCCAAAGAGACGCCCCTAATCTAATGTCTGACATTGAGGGCCTCCATGCATTGTTGGGAGAGTAGAGGCACCATGTCCAGGTCTGAATCCGAATTGATGATCTGAGATGAGGCTGTTGGAGAAAAGGAAGTACTGTATTTCATATCAACTGTGATGATGAATTCCATGACCTTGCTGATTGGAAGTAAGCTAATTGGTCTGTAGTTAAGGGATCCGTTTATGCACCTTTTCAAATACAATGCTGTGATGTTGGCTGATTTCAAGGCAGATGGAAGATGACCGATGGTTAAATGGCAGGGTGAAAAGAGCAGAGAAATGAAGTGCAAGAGCAGCAGAGAGCAGAGCAGGTTTTTAAGGACGTGTGATCTGATGGCATCCGATCTGTAAGTTAACAGTTAATCCTGATTGATCTGTATTCTACAGTATGAGAAGCGGGCTGTGAGCTTGATACATGTGTATAATGACAAGGAACACCTCACAATGAGTCATCAATTTGATTTGATTGGTAAATGTGATGGATTAACTACAACAACACATCACAATCACATTAGCTGCTCATGTATAGTTTACTTTGACTTGTTATGATCACAAGTTTTTTTAAGATTCTAATCAATATGAATTAAAAATTGCTAAATGACAAGCTTGGTTTCTTCTCACCCAAACTAAGCTCTTTACACTCAACGTGTTATAATAGTAGAAAACACTCGTGGAAGGTTCGAGTAAATTCCTGATGCTCATAACATCCATACATTCGAACCGATTGTGTCTCAGACTTTTGCACAGCAGTGTTGTATGTTGATCACCATTCACCATGTACCCATTTCCCTTTCCTTCATCCATAGATACGTCGATTTGGAGTATATGACGAAGCAAAACCCACTGGTACTCCTCCGTGACGCTCACGAAGCATCGCTGCATACGGTCCTTCCAGAGTCATGAATATTAACTCACTGTTTTGTGCATGTTATTTGAATTATTTTGTGAGACGATCTTTCAGATAAACTAGGAATGTAAAAAGTTTTTCGACACATTTGTTATCATTTTCAGATGACTTGGCAAGGATGGATACATATGATGAGGATTGAATTTCGAAAGAGATGGATCAAACGTAATTGGTGAGTGCGTACTCGTTATTGATAGGATAATGTGTCAGTGAGCGGACTCCCAATTGGCAAACTTCCAGGGCAGTGATCCCCGTGATGTGTTTTAAATTAACAATTATACAATTTATTTCAGAAAAGTCACACTTGCAATTTTTTTTTCATTTATTTTTCACAAATCCATTCCGTGCACAATTCGAGACCTGGACTTCTGGGGGGAGGGGGGGGAGGAGGGGAGTATCGACTTATACGCCGAAAAATGCGGTACATCAAAAACAAATTATCGAATCATTTTTTTAAACCCTTTGGGGAAATTGACCAAGGGTTTCAAAAACTAGGCCACATTATAATATGATGTAAGAAGAGTGAACCTGAAGCTGCGGATGTGAATCAAGATGTGTTGGTACGATCTTGCTCGGCTTGGATATAGCTGTAGGCAGCGTTGCAAAATTAACTTGGTGTCGGGTTGTTGAACTCTCGTCATCACACCACCATCGCCAAAATATATAAAGTGAAATTAAAAAAAACACTTTCCAAGGTCATCGTTATTTGCACATGATGTTTTGCCACGTTTGCCGACGCGCATCAACTGACGTATGTCAGGCTTTGCATGACGTCGTTAATTCAGATGACCTCATCCGAGCATCGGAAGTATTTATGCATGGCCTTCGGTTTCCCTCATTGCAAATTAAACGTGGTAACAACTCGGAGCACCGGAAGAGCAAGCAACTCCATCCTCGAGCTTCCAAAAACGTTGACTTTGTTCGAATATATATCTATCTATAATTCCAGCAATGTGTGTGTGTGTGTGTGTGTGTGTGTGTGTGTGTGTGTGTGTGTGTGTGTGTGTGTGTGTGTGTGTGTGTGTGTGTGTGTGTGTGTGTGTGTGTGTGTGTGTGTGTGTGTGTGTGTGTGTGTGTGTGTGTGTCTGTGACCGCTGTTTCTCGACAACCGCTGGTCCGATCTAATTGAAACTTGTCAGGTATATTGCTGGGGACCTGTGGTGTGACTTTTCAAGGTTTGATATTAATTGGACAATTGCTTCCCAAGTTATGGCCATTTATTTACCAACCAATTAAAAGGACACATTGCTGCGTAGGCCGGTGCGCGGCCTGCCGACGATGACGTCACATGCTGTGCCGGTTACGATGGGGATCGATCGGTGCCTTAGTTACCTTGGCGTAGGAGTGGCAATGGTCAATGGCAGCGAATGTCATGGCAAGCAAAGACAGGGAGGTAAACTTGATTTTAATTAACTCTGTGTGTAAGTATCACAGCAGTTGTTACTTCAATGCAAGTGATAATTAGTGGAATGCATGTGAACATTCCGTACGGGCACGCACCACTTCCGGATCGTGATGACAATGTATTCTAATAATTTCTCGATTTCTCATGCGCATTTATAGATAAACACAATTCCCCAATCCAGTCGTCGTTTACGAGAGTGAAGGAACGGCCTGTGTAGTTGTTTGAAAGTTTTTTTTGGGGGGGGGTTGCCCGTACGGGCACGCGAGAGCGAAGGAACGGCCTGTGTGGTTGTTGTTTCTGGCTCGTGGTTTGAAAGTTTTTTTTAATTTTTTTTTTTTTGCACGTACGGCCACGCACGTACGGGCACGTACTAGTATTTTTAAATAGGGTTGTGGCTTGACTGTGCACAACTGATGGCAAGCACTCATGATTCCTTCCTTTCCTGTTTACCTGTTGTCAAAACCCTGGAAAAGGACAAATGGTCAGGTCATCCCACCAAACCAACATCTAGAACTATCCAAAGGATGCAAAGGCCAAGCCAAACGGCCCAGGTTAGCATGCCAGCTCAAATCCCTCATTTTTCCCATCCTCTCAAATTTAGTAAATAATTTGTATTGCATCACATACACTTAGTTCTTATTTGTTCACAATTTTCTCTTCCATTTGATTCATTGCTGTTTCATGCTAAGATATTTGGGCTGGAATGATGACCTAGACTCCTAAAGGTACACAGCACACTCACCTCTAATATGTCTATCATGGGTATGAATCCTGACCCGGCGATAAACTGCCATCGCGGTGTTTCACAGGCAGGGTGATTCATCAATGTGTGTGCTGTCTCTCGGATAGACATTAAACCAAGCATCCCGTCTGCCAGCATTCGTTGGTGGATGGTAAATAGACCATGGCGTCCTTCGTGAAGAACAGGCGAGCTATCACCAGCATCCAAAACAAAATACAAATAACCAACCCCAACCTACAGAGCTGAGGGTGTGGCTGCACCCTCAGCCAATGATGCTACCTTACAGCCTTGTGCCACAGATGAAAAAAGAAGAAGTCCATTTCCTTTACACGTCTCAAATTTAACAAGACAAGTGGTTTCCTATATTCTTCATCTGTAGAAAATAAAAATGCGGAAAAAATTCCACCATAACTTCGAGAACCATACTTGGAAAATCAAACATGCGTTCATTATATATTGGAGTGGAAAACAGTTTAAAAAGAATCCATCATGACTCGAGGATCATCAGAACTGTGTGTTAGGGGATACCGACATGTTATGCATGCAAGAAAGGTTGATCGGTAAGGAGAGAAAGAAAATGAAGGAATATGAGAGTAGAGCGGTGTGGGAAGAAAAGAGAGAGAGAGAGACATCGGGTGAAGACAGGAAGAAGGGGAGGAAAGAATGGTGGAGCATATGGCGAGGGGTAGGAGGAGGAGTAAATTATATAATATGGTACACCACCATACCTGAAGTCATTCCCAATACCCGACACAATCCTTACTAGGCCCATTAATGCGACCTAACCCCACCCTCTTAATTGCAGGTTACTACATTTCCTCATACAAGTACCCCCATTGCCTGACTGGGAGGACGTTCCCTTACTAGCTCCACCATCAAAGGTGGACGGACTCTATGTTTTCACCCACGTTTGTTTGCTTGTCTGTTTGTGAGCATGAAATCTCAAAATGTTGTGCAAGGATTCGGACGAAACTTGGTGGACAGGTCGGTGTGTGACAAAGGACGAATTGATTGGATTTTAGTGAAGATTAGGATCCGGATGCGAGAATTTTTTTTTCATGATTCTTCACCATTGAGAGATGGGGTCAAAAATGATATATATCATGATATCTCAAAAAGTTATTGACGGATTGTTTTGGTGACGAGAACAAGCCAATGAGATTTTGGTTCAGGTCAGAATGCAGATCCAACCTATTAGTGGGATACAAAACGTGAACTGTTCAGCTCGGTGGAGGGATGTCCTCCACCGAGTGCCGTTTTAGTTATTACTTGTTACCCTCTTTGACCTTGCTCTGCCCGTTTGCCTCAATCTTATACAAAGTGAACAAAATAAAAATTATACTGTTTTTTTTGCACACAATACACAAGATGAGCCATTAAAAAAAAGGTCTTGCACTTCTGGTAATATTCTTATATCCTCATTGTCTGCCTTATCTCAATTCGCATCGGTAGAATAAATTAAGTATCTCCAAATCTCCAAAATTAAATACAAACATCTCTTTCACAAATGGCCCCAACAAGGCTCGCACACCAACTCTCCGCTCCACCCCCACCCCTCACTCACAATTTTCACTCAATCTCTTTCCCAGGAGGGAGAAAGCATCTCGGAAGCTCTCAATCGATCAATCCACAGCTCAGGAAGGAAAAAGCTATTTACACATTTGAATTAGTAATATGTCATGATATTTCGAACAAATGTGGTTCTTCTTCTGCTCCTTCTTGTGTATATATGGCCAATATGGGTTGTGCTAAAGTTAAATGTCTCGGTTATGCAGCCATGCGGCTACCTCAGAGGTGAGTTGGTGGAGGGCTAAAAGTCCTCCGAATAGCCGCCGCAATGGACAGTGCGACGTGATGTGCTCATTCGTCTGTAGCTGTGCACAAATGTAGTTAAGAGTTTCCGGCTGTATCCATCTCGTTCAACCCCTGCGTCCTCTCCTTATCCTCATTCTTTCCCATATCCCTTATTTTGTCGAAGTATCCCTTTATTTTGTCCCTCAACACGACCAATGAGATTTCCCCTGCACATCCTCTCTCTCTTTCTACTCCTCCTTTCATCTTGTTATGTCCTGATTTGTTTTGTGCCTCCTCCATGAGTCTCGACATTGTATATTTTTTAAGAACAACATAAAAAACAAAAGACTAAACATTTCAGCCAAAAAACGCATGCGCTGATAAATGTGAATCTTAACAAGCGGTTCATAATGCCGAGATATTTTACTTTCGAGTGAACAGGATGACACGAGCTGTACATGCAACAACCTTTTTTACATTTTGTTTAACCAACTCTCCCACGATGAAGCTGAGTCGATGGGCCAATGTCTTTCACATGAGAGGTCGATGGTTTCTGTCCTCTAAGACCTCCTTTCTGGTCTTGCACCCTCTGCTCTTTCTGTGCTGTTTCTCCCTCCCCCTACCCCAGGTTTCTGCAGGACGCATGCAGTCCACTATCAAATCCCCTTCTGGTGAAACTACCTAAATCCAGAGTCACTGCTCACCTCCACTCATTCGTTCCTCTGGTTTTTAGCTCGCCTGTTCGAAGAACAGAGAGCTATAGCGATATCCCCGGCGTGAGCGTGAAAATGTTAAAGTTTTTGGTGCAAGTTATTTTTAACCTCCGCCATCTTCGAAGATGGATGGAGGTTACTGTTTTCACCCCTTTCTGTTTGTTTGTTTGTTTGTTTGTGAACAGTATTACGGAAAAACTCCGAGACGGATTTCAACGAAACTTGGTGGGGGGGGGGGATTAGGTATGGTCCAAGGATCATGCCATTAAATTTTGGACTTGGTTCCCCCCCCCCAAAAAAATTAAAATTGTTAGATAAAATTTTTTTTTTTTGCATTTCTACATGTTTTCAGTGATTTCCAACCCCCCCAAAAAAAAATTGTTACAGAAATATTTTTTTGTTTTTTGCATTTCTACATGTTTTAAGTAATTTCCAACCTCCCCCCCCCCAAAAAAAAAAATGGAGAAAAGAACTATAACTCTGTCAGCACTGTTGACATCATATTTAATGAATAAGATATAAGGTTCACGTGAGTGACCCAGCAGTATTGGCGGCGGAGGTTTTGCACTCTTCTGAGTGCTCCCCCTCTAGTTTCCTTTCTAATGTTTTTATCTACCACACTATTTTTTATACGCCCAATATATATATATATATATATATATATATATATATATATATATATATATATATATATATATATATATATATATATATATATATATATATATATATATATATATATATATATATATATATATATATATATATCAGGGCGTATTATGTGATACCGGTCGTCCGTCCATCTGTCCGTCTGTCTGTCCCTTCCTGTCCGCACTCTAACTCCCAAAGTTTTCAACTTTCACGTTTCATATTTGGTACATATGTACAGACTGTGGAGACGGTGTGTCACGACATCCGTTCATCATCTAAAGTGGTTGCCATGGCAACAAGGATACTGTTTTCCATGTAGTAGCACAATTCTGTATATACCTTCTTGTTCGGGCATATGTTGTGCTCACTTGCGCTCTTGTTACTGATTACAATATAAAAATACATATATTGCTTTGAAATTATTTGGATCAGACTTCACTGCAATGCTTTATAAAAAAATATTAATTATTAGACGAGTCTTTTAAAAACGATAAATGTATAAACAGGCGAGCATTGGGTGGCTTTGACACCAACTCTGGTTTTTTTCACCTACGGAACCAACTTCCACAGTATCTTCAAGCTCATTCTTCCCTTCCTTCCAGATCTTCAAGACAGCTGTTCACCACCATCTCAGATCGTCCCAAATGCAAAACCATGAACTTTTCTACCCTCGATAGCCCTCCCAAAGCCCACCTCTTTCAAAGTTTACATTTTTTCCTTCCTGAGAGTTTGTGGCTGTACCCCGTGTTCTCCCCTAGCCCTCATTTTTCGCCACATCCCTTATTTGTCCAAGTCTCCCTCTATTTTGTCCCTCAACCCTGGTGTTGGTGTTTCCCCCCTTTCTTTCTGCTGTTCCTTTTTATGCCTCTGCTGACGAAATCGCCAGAGGCATTATGTTTTCGGGTTGTCCGTCCGTCCATACATACATACGTACGTCCATGCTAATTTTCTCTGCAACCGCTTATCCAATTGAAACATAATTTTCACCAGAGGTGCGACTACTCATGTAAAATGTTTTAATGATAATGACGTCATGGGTCATGTGGTGTGGGAGCCATGTTGGGGAAAAAGGAAAAAAAAAAAACTTTGGACCTCTGTATCTCCGAAACTGCACCATGGAAAAAAATTGAAACTTGGCACATGTGAAGTACTCCCCGTGGGAAATAAGTCTGATTTTTGATGAAGTCATCGGTGACTTCGTTATGACATCATAATTGCATACGTCAAATGCTTTATCCAATCAGTATGAACATTTTTGAGGGTCATCTAGGGTTAAATTAAATGGGGGGTGGGGTGGTGGGAATTGATGACATCAACGGTCACATGTTTCGGCAACCGTAATTTTTTAAACATAAAAACCTTTAAAAAATCCTCTTGCTCAGAATGTCTCGACAGATTGAGGAGAAACTTCACCCACATGTTCCCCCAAGCCTTGGGGATAGCAGAGTGTTCACGAATAATTAATAATAGGTCACATGGCCCGGCAGCCACGTTGGATTGAACGAAAATCTTAAACAAAAGTCTTTCTCTTGAACCACTTCACCAATCGCCATGAAACTATGATGATCTGGTGGTGATGGGGAATATATGTTTTAAATTTCAACTTGATCAGACGCATGGTGTGTTAGCCAGAATTATTTAATGTTTTGAATCTGGGTTCAGGGATTTAACTTGGTACAAGTATGTATAATGTATTATGATGTAATAATGTGGGCAAAGGCAGATCTGTTGACGTCGCGACATCGAAGAATGCCGTTCTAGTTTTATATAACGTCCTGATCCATTCTATGTTCTGGCTCCTCCACGAGCCTCAACATTGTATACAAAAAAAATTCCAGTTTCTTCCATTTCCTGCTCACCGTTTCTGTGATGCCATCTACAGTTCAATCTCTCTTGAGTGCTGGGCTGGAGAGCAGATATAACTTTTCAACACATTTCCAGCATCACACCGATTACATACCTCAGTACTCCATCCGACCTCACTTACATCTCCAGCTACAACAAATAAGGTCTCGCTTTTCCTTTTGCAAAGTCATCTCTCTGCTTTTGCTCCGGCACAGACACGTTTCTTTGATTCCGTCGAGCATTTTGCAACCTCACTTCCAAGGATGGGCCAGTGTGTTTTACATCATGTAAATGTTGTTAAACATGCACCTCGTTTTGATTGCACAGTTGCTAATTGTTTTAACGAGGGAGTCTTGACTTTGCCACGAAAGGTCACACAATTGCATGTTGTCATTGCGCACAAACAGAAATTGGTAGTTAAACTGGTTCATCAAACTGGTGCAATAACATCACATCATTGCATAGTGGATCTGGAGGTCAATCCTTAAATAAACACATATTTGATTTCAGCTATTTATCAACTCAATTAAACTGCATATAATATCAATCTTATCATAACTAAATATATTTACAGATGTTTAATTATATCGTGGTGTCATAGTTTTAAAAGTTGGTGCTATTCGTAGCCCTTTTAGTCCATACATCACTCACGTCAAAACCCCACTTTTTCCCCAGAAAATTTCTGATCAAAATATGCGGTGCGCATTATCCATGTGCACATATTTAATCTCAGTCTCCAAAGACCTGAATGTCCCTGTGAGAGTCATCCGAGTTTGGAGGTGATGGCATGGCTTACATACACGCATGGCATGAGCGTTATGTCCTATTCAGTCAGAAGAGCCGCTTTTGATATATACATATGTCAGACGCACCTCCTGACTGTTATGTTGAGCATCAACGTGGATTATGTCTCATATGGTAAAGACGCATAATCGACAAAGAATAACCGTCCATCTGCCACCCAGACAATTTAAATCTGTGACACACTTCGTGTGTGTGTGTGTGTGTGTGTGTGTGTGTGTGTGTGTGTGTGTGTGTGTGTGTGTGTGTGTGTGTGTGTGTGTGTGTGTGTGTGTGTGTGTGTGTGTGTGTGTATATATCTATATATATATATATATATATATATATATATATATATGTATATATATATATATATATATATATATATATATATATATATATATATATATATATATATATATATATATATATATATATATATATATACACAGTCATGCACCGCTTAACGACGTTCCGGGCAACGACGGATCGCATATACGACGGGTCTGCCAGCTCTGAAAAAAAAAAAATGAAAAAAATATGCAGCTGAAAAATTCCTATCGCCGAGTGATGTAGCCTCGTATAAAAATAGCACATACAATTATGTACACTGTACAGAACATAATACCTCCTCATGATAATAAACAACGACAGTGTGGCCCTGTTATAATGCGATCGTTCAGGTCCATAAAATGTCATCGCTAAAAAAACAGGATCGTGCTAAATCGGGATTCAAGGAAATTGGCTTTCAAACTGAACCAATGTTTCCACGTTTACCTTCTTGCAAGTAAATTACCTTTGAATTGAAGAATTCCGCGAATAAATCGTTGTTGTTCGTCAAATAACACACAAATTCATTTTTAGTGAAGCTTTTTATGTTGTTAAAACAATCGCACTGTTCCGAAAATATATCACAATTGACAGGTGCTCGTTTATTCATTTGTAAATTATAACATCGATGAAATGATTACGGATTTATAAAATACAAACGCTATTTATTCACCTTTCTATAATCGATGTGAGAGGAGGTTGTAAGCTGCTGCTAACAACACCGATGGCCGTCATGAACAGCACAAAGGTAAATCGAACGTGTCTTCTGTCTCTTGGATGTGTGTTACAATTGCCGACAGTGTTCAGTACAGTAACATGCTGTACAGGTTTGTATCCGAGGAGCAATAGGCTACACCATATAGCTTAGGTGTCTAGGTTTGTGTAAGTATGATGTTCGAAAACGAAAATGAAAAAAAATAATGTTCGCACAACGACAACGTCGTTTAACGACGCGTTTCTCAGAACGTAACCCCGTCGTTAAGTAGCGCATGACTGTATATGTATGTATGTATGTATGTATATATATATATATATGTATATATATATATATATATATATATATATATATATATATATATATATATATATATATTGTTGCGGTATTCGCGCCCGCCGGCGTGCTGACGGCCACGTAACTCGAATCGCGGCACGTCGCCCACCGGACGGACAATCCAGTCGTGACCCTCTCGGACTAACGCCGGGAACCAGTCACGGGTGGACCTTTCGGTCTCACCGCGATCGAGCCAATCAGCCCCCGCGTGGGATAGGGTTGCTCGCCAAATTCGACCTACCTAAGTACCCACGCGGAGGGTAGACCGGGCGATCGCACCTCGCCGCAGGTCGACTTCGGACACGGGCCACTTAAGCGACCCGTTCCGTACTATCAGAATAACCGAGCGGTGTTATCGTCGACCTCGACGGTTCGATTAATTATCGGGCGTATTCAGCCCACTACCAACCCTTTATGTGAAGCAAGATGGGGATTCAATAGAGGAAAAGACGAAGCGAAGCGGGAAACAGTTCAACACAAAGCACATTTATTCGCGGCACACGGGAGCACACATATACAATTCCACCAAATGCACACAGAAAAAACACAATGCAATTTACACAAAAAGCAAATATAAAAGCGAAAACACAATGCAGAGCTAATACCGACTACCGAGCACACGGCAACACTTATACAATTCTACTTCACAGACGGCGCCGACAACACATACCCAAAACCAAGGAAAAGAAATACCCTCAAGGATGAGGCGGGCCTGAGGCCGAGACCGGGTCGCGCCTACCCGTCTGGTGATGAGACGCGGAGCGGCGATGGCGCCTCAACTCCGCGGGCCTCGCGGACAGTGTCTGGTAGGGGGTGGGAAAGGGGCCCCCTTGGTCGCACTATCTCAGCGCGGGGGGAAACAGGAGGGGGTTGCTGATGCTCGGGGTATAGAGGATCTTTATTATCCCGCGACGAGCGTCTCCACCTCGGCCAGGTCGCGCTGTCGGCCTCCCTCGGGTGCAGCTTCCTGCACGACGCGAGCACCCCCTCGTCTGGTGTCGCCGCCTTTCCACAGCTCCGTCCCCTCCGTTCCGACTCCAACGCACACGACGAGCAGCTCCACCGCCCGCGAAGTCTTGACTCTCTGTTTCCGACTCTCCTACTCTCCGCCTCTGGACTCTCCGACTCTCCTACTCTCCTACTCTCCGCCTCTGGACTCTCCGACTCTCCTACTCTCCTACTCTCCGCCTCTGGACTCTCCGACTCTCCTACTCTCCGCCTCTCGACTCTGACTGACGAACACGGTCCTTTTATCCCCCCGTAGCTTCGCCTTTGACCCCCTCCCTTTGACCTTTCACCTCGCTCCCCATTGGCCCGAGAAAAAGTGGGCGTGAAGGCTTTTTGATCCATAAATTTGCATATATCGATCGCCCTGGAGGCGGGGCCAAATCGCCCCTCGCTCACCGATTGGACGGCAAAAAGTGGGCGTGTGTCGTTTTTGATCCGTTTTTGAAGCACAAAATCCGTGATTTTGTACACGCTGTTCGACGCGCGCCCTGCACGAGTCCAACACCGGTACCCACAGCGGGGCAAGAACGGTGGCGATGCTACGGTTGCGAGGTGTGACGGGAAGGTCGTGGCGGTTGTGGTGAAGCGGCGTTGTGGTTGGTGGTTGATGTTGTGGTTGTGGTGGTAATCATGGCGGTTGGTCCAAAATAAAGATAGTAAAAGAAAAACGGCTAT
>NC_140967.1:96389138-96821638 GCF_056783735.1 Eptatretus burgeri
TGAGTAGTTAGGGAAGGAAATTGTCATTGTAATTTGTTTAGCGTGCCGGCGATAGCTCACCTACTCTTTGCGAAGGACACGGTGGGAAATTTAACGTCCACCATCAAATGTCAGCAGACGGGAGACCGTTTAACATCCATCCGAGAAACGACACACGCATTGATGAATCACCCTTCCTGTGAAACACCGGGATGACTGTTTATAGCTGGGTCAGGATTCAAACCCAGGCGAGACAGCTCAGACTCAGAGGTGAGTGTGCGTACCTCTAGATCATCCTGCTAGCTTCCTTATTAAACATCATAAAGACTATGACCCTCATTACACAGTGCATTAGTCATGCATTATGTTCAAAAGGAATGGGATTAAGTAGTCAGGATAAATTTAAATTTTAAAGTTCAACAGCAAAGAGTGTGGTTTGGCTGTGGTGAAATTTAAAATAATTTATTTTCAAATTTGGGTGTACACGGGAGAGTGGACAAAATGGCGCGTCCGTCTGTTTATAAAAACCATAAATAAACCGTAAAAACCGTAAAAACCATAAATAAACCATTTTGTTTGCAAGTGACATGTTCCCTCCTGCCTTCGCAAGAGAACGCAGAACGCTAAGCTGTGAGACAGACATTTTGAAAGTGTGCATGTGCATTGGTGTGGGTGTCTGAACAACGGGAATGGAGAGAGCACCGGAGAGTTGCAGACGCTGAGTGGAGTGCAAAGGTCGGCTGACCGGAGCCCACGGATACCGGACAAGCCGCATCCTGTCCCGCCAGAACCACCGTCACCACCTTGCACAAGCAGCTCATGTGGGAAGGTTTTTCTGTCTTGTGACCTCACTCGTGTGTGTGTGTGTGTGTGTGTGTGTGTGTGTGTGTGTGTGTGTGTGTGTGTGCGCGCGCGCGCGCCCAAGGTATCACGCAAGCCATCAGCATTATCGTGGATGCGAGGGTTAAGTTTTTACAAAGAGAATTCTCATCCCTGGTACCATTACATCTTTGGAGGTCAACCATGATGACTGTTGTGGCAATTTTCTGATACGAGTTCCACGTACTTGTGCCATTATGGCATTGGACTGGTGAACCACCTGCACCTATCATGAGCATGATTGGGTAAAATGTCACCAAGGTTCTCCCACCGAATTCTTTCTCTTTTGTATGC
This sequence comes from Eptatretus burgeri, assembly GCF_056783735.1. Classification (NCBI taxonomy): domain Eukaryota; kingdom Metazoa; phylum Chordata; class Myxini; order Myxiniformes; family Myxinidae; genus Eptatretus; species Eptatretus burgeri. The sequence continues at coordinate 96,390,291 of NC_140967.1, forward strand.
ACATAGCTGAAGCTCGTGGAAGAGCTAGGACTCGTGCACTGAACGGATGAAAACGCAACAGGACGAAAGGAACAGCAGAGAGAATGGGAAAACACCAACAGCAGAGCCAAAGGCCAAGACAGAGTGAGGAGGAATGAGGGGCAGCAGAGGATGCATGGGGGTGGACGTGATTGATACAGAAGGAAACTCTCAGGAGGGAAAACTGGAAGTTTGGAGAGAGGGATTGGGGTAGGGGTAGGGGGTGGGGGTGACTGACTGACTCACACACTAACATTTATTATGATAGATATCATAGTCTAATGAGCCTGGTGTTGGCGCAGTGGTTAGGGCAGCGGCTTGGGATCCAAGAGGTCCTGAGTTCAAGCCCCGTTGAGCCACTGAATTAATACACCAGGGGGTTGACTCAGCCTGTCATCCTTCTGAGGTCGGCGAAATGAGTACCAGTATACTGGGCCGGTGTATACCCCGGTTAAAATCGGTGTACCATATCCCTGTGTCGTAAGAGGCGACCAGGGTTGCGTCAGGAAGGGCATCCGGCGTAAAACATGTGCCAAATCACTATGCGGATCATACGGATGATCCGCTGTGGCGACCCCTAACGGGAGCAGCCGAAAGAAAAAGAAGAAGATCATAGGCTAATGCTGTCTGTTTGTCTGTCTGCCTGTCCCACCCTGAAACACTCTTCGGAGAGAAAAAAATTATTCAGTGAAAGTTTTTTCAAAATAATAAAATTTGAACCCAGGTGGTGTATCGGCAGCGGGTCGCTGCCTTGATTGCTCCCAAAAACAAACAAACTTTTTGGCTGCTAAGAAGTATATAACCTCCTATTTTGTGCTTTCAACTAGCCAAAGAATAAAAGGCTTCCTTTCTTTTCTCTTGCGGTATTTTTTTTTAATCATTTATTTATTTATTTATTTCATACCTCGTGTGTGTATTAGGATTCTGCTGGTGTTTGTATATTTATGTGTGTTCTGTAATTTATAATAAAAAACGATTTACTTTGCAGTCTCGGAATTCCTTTCACCTGTGCACCATACACATTACACATCCAAAGTTTGAGAGGTTTTATGGTATCAAGGAAAATTGGTGATCAGTACCCGCAGGGGAGGACAATCCACCTGGCTTCCTCCTCATGGCAAGACACGGCAAAAGGTAATTTGGAGCTTGCAAAATTGCAGGTCAACCAGACTTGGTGTTCTGTGTAACACCTGGAATTTGTGACAGGTGCTTAGTGATCTCCCTGAATTTTTTTTTTCTTCTTCAAAATTTAATACCAACTGTGCATCGCTATCAGTTATTTGTCACTTCCACTGTGAAATCAATTGCTGTCTGTCTAAGCTGTCTATCTTCACGTTCTATTTCCACCTTAGGAACTCCACAACACAAGCCTCGAAGAACGTTCCAAACCGGTGTCTCAAACTTCCACATCACACAAGGACACACAAGGAAATTAGACGCAGGTGGAGGACATTCGGCCCATCATGCCTTTGCGACATCAACACCACACCAACTTATTAACACGAGGTTAAAATAAGAAAAATGGGGGGGGGGAATTCTTTCCAGGGGAGGGGGCATGGGTGAAGACGGTCTTGAGTTAAAAACACACAACACCCCTTGATGAGACCCCCACCAACAGCACTCTGTACACATGCACACAATCACCTAGATCAAGGCTCAAACTACCTTAAAGTCCTAACTTCCAGGTACCTATCTAATTCTAATTTAAACTTATCTACTGTTTCTGTTGCCACCTTTCCACGGAGACCGTTCCATGTTAACTGCTCTTTGAGCAAAAGACCCCTGCCTTAACTCTCTCCTCTTCTTTACTCACAGGCTATGGCTCCTGATTCCTATCACTGTCTACTATGATGAATAATTAATTCATCTGAACTTATTTTATCCATACCCTTCATAACCTTAAACAACTCTATCATAGCTCGTCGTAACCACCTCCTTTTGAGTGTATATAGATTCGCATTCGCGCAGCTTGTAACAGGAACGATCGTCAAAGACAATGCATGTATCGTATCATCACCTTGGAGATGCACTCCCACCCACGTTGGCCATTTAACAATTTAAATAAGTGAAATAAGTTCTCTCTTTATAAAGCTGGAAAATGTTTTTTTTCTCTTTTTTCATTTGGCAACCAAAACATAATGAGTTGTTTATGAAGTGGCAAGGAAATCCGATAAGTGCCCATATTCAGTTCGCTTCCCCGCCCCTTAACCCCTCTCCAACTTCTCTCCCCAGACTTACAGGAAAATAGGAGGGCTGAGGGTGCAACGGATGCGGTTTACTCACAACCCAATGCAAGTTCGACACGTGGCAAACATGCACCGCGAGAGCTTTCAGGTGCAATGAAGTTCAATTGTGTCCTTTTCGCAGTAAAATACTGCATCAAACTTCAACTGCAAAGTTTGTACTCAGTTCAATTATAATTATCGTTAAATCGAGAGCTTCTGAAACGACGAGGTTTGAGGACAACCATTCGATGATGCCAAGACAACGTCAATAACTTCGTAGTTGAAGAACTCGTATCAAATAAGACGTAAGGGGAAAACAAATAAATAAATCAAGTTTCATGGAGTCACCATTTTTGTTCCGAACCTCAATCTCAAACCATGCAGGTACGTTTCACATCAAAATGCGTCGGTTTGGACCAGGCTTGATGGAAAGGTGGATGATGCGTGAAGTGGAGCAAATCTTCACAAACAAACAAGAGAAAGCAGTGAAAAGGAGATGAAACAATATGCCACAATTTTCCCATTAACTCGGCGAGTTTACCCGCAAACGGATAAAGTAAATGATGCATTACCGTGCAAATATGACTGCTTTGGCTTTTCCGGCAAGACAATAAGAAACCATGCAGTCACCTCCTGCCTCGCTACTCCGCAAGCAAGGGTGTAACCAGGAAATTCAATTTTGGACAAGCTCACCCTCACAGTTTCCCTCTCACCCCAGGAGCATGTCATTACTTGTGGAACAGGAACATGTCCAAATAAGCTGACCTTCTCCAAGCCATCTCCATATCGTCAAGGCCAGACCAATCCAAAACCACGGCAGAATAATCATTACAGTTCATAAAATAGGTGATGCTGAAGCCTAACTCAATGTAAACATACAAGTCAACTGTTTCTCAAGGTTAGTGCCGCACGAAGTGGGTAAAATTATGTTTTACCCATGATTCCAGTGTGTAATTAAATATTTAAGCCTCCCTCATGACCTACTGTATAGGGGGGACGCTCAAATATTGATATATCGACAGAGGCAGACCCGACAATAGGTACAAGCCTCCCGTTAGATGACAGGGGGAGACATATAGCTGTTGTAGGGTCAGTTTCTACATTTAGTACCTCCAGTTTTAATGGAACCCCAGACTTTCTTACACTTACTTTTAGTTTTATTACATGAACAAATCGCGGAGCTGGCTGGAAACTTCAGAATTAAATTTTGCATCAATAATGGGAATAAAAAGGGGTGGCTATATGGGGTTGACATAATTTTTTGACCTTGACCGAATTTTCAAGGTCATGACTGAATTATAGAAATTTATAAGTTAAAAATTTTTTTTTTTAACCATAACTCGACGAAGGTCTGTCCAATCAGAACAAAATTGCCCTCTCTAGATAGCCTAGAGTAAGCTGCATTTACGCTTAATTTACATCACACCCATCCGAGTTAAAGGTCAAAGTCAAACGGCAATCTGAAAAAAGTAACGCGGTTTGGTTTGTCTTCTCTCAATTTTGTCAATGTGGACCGCTTTTTAATTTTAAAGACCGCTTGGCCTTCCAACATGTTTTTGCAACATAATAGTGTGTGTACCTGATATCAAAATAGTGGCATTGACCTACTTTTTTCAGATTGTGACCTAATTAACCAAAAACAACTTTTGGATCATTACTTGAATAATTTTCCTCCGATTTTCATGACGTTGAGTTTTATGAAGAGAGTGTAGATGGGGACACATTTTCTCAATTTACACTCTATCACTAAATGGTGAAGGTCAAGGTCATACGGCAGTCCGAAAACAATATGGCCATCGTTGGATCACGGGTGCTGGGGGAAGCTTACCCTTGGCGATCCCTTTAAAGGAAACAAACTTAACCAAACCAAAAGGAAGCAGAAATTAAAATTTTAATGCAAAACAAAGTCAGACAAGATTGTTCAAGATGAGATTACACCATGGAGAGGTTAAAGCAATTTTTTATTTAACAATAGCTGCAATTGGAAAAATATTGAAATGTCTTAAAATTAAGAAGTTTCGATCAGCTTCCTGCTCTGAGAAATACTCTAGAGCTCCTTGGCCTGTCAGTCATAACCTGTCTTTGGCAGATCATCCATCCGACCCCTTCCCCAATGGAATCTCACAATCTTGGAATTCTCAGCAGAACAAAGTTCTCGTTTAGCTGTTTTCAGCTCATAACAATGTACAAAGCTTTCGTCTGAAGTGACTTGTAATATCCATCCATCCATTGGGACCATACTCTGTGCAGAGCGTTGGTGCTGCCTCAGCAGACTCCTTGGCCATTGAACATAATCCTGGACAGGTCGCCACTCCGACACAGTATACCAGCAAGCTGGCACTCATTTTGTCGACCTTGGAAGGATGACAGGCTGAATCAACCCCACCTGACATTAATTCAACAGAAAAAGTGGGGTTTGAACTCAGGATCATGGGATCCCAAGCCCACCACCCTAACCTTTAAGCCAACACCAGGCATATGTAATCTGGCTTCCTGTTTTTGCCTGGTACAGCCGCTTCTCACATTCATCCCACCGTCATCACAAGCAGTGAAATCCATAATGCCTTCCTCAGACATTGGTGTGATGAGAAAGCTACATCCTCGCATGCTGTAGGCAGGTTGGAAGGCTTACAAGACGTACTTTACTTCATCTATTTTGGTATTGCACTATCTTCCAGGTATTCTACCTGTCCATCTCAGCCTGGCTATTTCACAAGCATTTTTTTTCCAGAAACTTGAATATTGTTAGTCTCCCCATGTCTGAGTGAATCTGTCTCATGATCTTCCCTCCAACCCTTCTACATTTCATCCCATCGCCACCTCATGGTCTCTCCAACATCTAGCTCTGAGATTTTCTCCACTCACTGATCCCCTGACCCCTTTTCTGCCAGCCACTCCCCTTCACGAACTGTGGTGCATCTCTGTGCGTTCCTGTCCACATGTTCCTCGACATCCTTCTGTAGGTCTGTTGAGCTTTCATCTTCCATCAGCCTTGGCATCTGGATTTAAAACGAGCAAGTTCGAGCTCCAAACGTGAAGACCTGTGATGATTTAGCACACATGCAAAGCCATATTTTCACACCAGGATTAACTTCACAAGAAATTTGAACTGTAACAAAATGTGTACTTCCACTTTGATGGTGGTGGTGGTGGTGGTGTGACTTCCAGTTATGAACTTTTGTATGCAACACACGATGATGTTCCCACATTTATGATTATCAGGAACAAAGATATGCAAGGTTAACCTGCATTTATTTCGTTTCAGATAATCGTAAAAGAATGACAGATTGCTGAAAGTTTGTCCGATGCTTGTATCAAACCCGGCAACTCCTGTGCGAGGTGACTTTTCACAGATGCTCAAAGCATTCTGGGTATTTGCGAGACGACGACGACGGCTGTCCGACATGCCGGAGGGAAGCATTGTGTAATGAAGTTTCTGGTGAACGGAAATGTATAACACGCTGAAATTGATAAAGGAGCTCGATGGTTTGTGGTGATGCACGTCTCGTAGGTGACACACGAAGTGCGTCCAAATTGTGCAAAAAGTGGAAAATGGACGTGGATCGGGAACGGAATGTGAACGTGCTCGGGTGCCACGAGACGTTGCAATTTCCGTCAACATTACGCACGCCGAACAAGTTCATTTCGGGTGATCTGTTATTGGAGCCGAACTGGGTATCGGAATTAGAAGTATGAAAACCATCATTCATTTGCACGAGATATTTTCATCGTACAAGTGTTGGAGGAGGGTCCAAAAGAACTCGTTTGATTGGAAAGCAGTTTGGGATGGAAAGTGTTATCACCCGTCCCAACTATCACCCGAACACGTCACTCCATCCGTCCGTCCGTCTCTCGAGACCGCCCGACAAAGATCTGGGTGGCATCCGGTTTCTTCAAGGTGATGAGGGTGTGAAAGCAAGTGTCCCGAATCTGCTGTATACTTTGTCTAAAAATATTTCTACTCATTTTGCCAGTAACACGTTTGAACATTGTGAAGGGCTAAATGGGCTACTATAATCGGGGAATAACTGGAAATAAATAAATAACAAAAAAATAGGGGCACTTTCATTAGCATCACTTCAGTCTCAATAAAAAAACTAGAAAGCACTCATCGAGGTGTTCAATTTGATGTACTACACGATATGGTTCCGAAAACTTGAAAATTTGACCTTGGGGTCAAATATGCTTGACCTCAGGCGCTAACCATGAAGGTCAAGGCCAATCGCCACCAAAAACTAATCAGCTGAGCGCCAGACCATATACTACATTCCCATAAAGTTTGGAGACGATTAGGTTAAAATTACTCAAAAAATAAGGGTTTCGTCGACTCCCCTGATTTGCGACAAAGTGACCTTGACCTTTGACCTTCAAAATTTTATGCGCTGAAAGGGACCTCTATAGGCCTCTGATATGCGAAGTTACAAAAATTTCCAATGATAACTGTGCTCTGCAGAGTGATTTATACGTGATTACAGACAAAAAAAAAAAACATATGAAGGTCAAGGCCAATCGCCACCAAAAATTAATCAGCTGAGCGCCAGACCATGAACTATATTCCCATGAAGTTTGAAGACGATCCGATCAAAATTACTCAAAAAAATAAGGGTTTCGTCGACTCCCCTGATTTGCGACAAAGTGACCTTGACCTTGACATTCAAAATTTTGTGCACTGAAAGGGACCTCTATAGGCCTCTGATATGCGAAGTTACAAAAATTTCCAATGATAACTGTGCTCTGCAGAATTTTTTATACGTGTTTACAGACAAACAAACAAAAAAACAAATAATTAAATAAATAAAAAACATACAAGCTGACTAACATATCTTGCAAAAACTTCGTTTTGGCAAGATAAAAATTGAAAACAAAAGGTTCACTCAACCTTAAACCACCTGCGTACAACCTTCGATATATTTGCACACGCACAAACAAACACACCTCAAATGTATATTTGGAACAAGAAGTTAGGTACGCATCTATATTTGTAACTTCCTCCTTTCCTTCCTCCTTTCTGCTCCTCCCATGATCCTCCAATTATTCTCCCCCGTCAATGCTACTACCCCCGCCGCCAAACACCCTCCAACTTCGACCACACCTCCTCGATCACAGCTCTGTTATAAAAGCCACTACGAGCAAACAAATTGCGTTATTTCATTCAAATTGTGACGTACAAGTGGTTTAGGGATCCAGATTTCATGTTCTGTGTATTTACACGTGTTCGTGGAAGTTTAAGAAAAAAGTGAAAAGCGTGCCAGCTGTGCCAACTCGAATCAAAGGGCCATCTATTTATCATGCAAGTACAGGGTGGGTGAAGGGGAGGAGGCTAAATTGAAATGGGGATGAAATTGAGAAAAGCAGAAGAGGAAAAAAAAAAACAATAGGAGAGGAGGAGTAGTAGACGAAGAAGAGGAAGAGTCGGGGGAATATGTGAGAGGAGTGGAGAGAGGAGGGAAAGGATGGTGTGAGGAGATAGGAGGAAGGGGAGGTAGGAATGTACGAGCAGGAACATACCTTCCGTGACATGCAGAAAAACACATGCCTTGATAAAGTTGACCAGATGTTATCGGTAATGTTGTTGTTAGCAACACACCTAATTTGCATTCATTTAACCCAGGTTTGCAGGAGCGTCGAATTTCCAGGTGTGGATAAGCAGCTGACGAGCATCTGGCGCACGTATGATGCTTCCACCGGTTCCTGGAATTTGGGGTCTTTGATCGTCGAGCTGCTCTCAAGCATCAAAAAGTCTGCATTTCAAACAAATAATTCATAGATAAGAGGAACCAAAGTGTTTGGAGGTTTGTTCACATCCAACATTATCTTCTTCTTGCGTATGGCAGATTGGCTGCTGGGTAGCTGTCATTTTGTAAGGGCACAGCTTTGCTGCTGATGCTGTGCCCCTATGCACTGGTACTCATTTCACCGACCTCAGAAGGATGACCGGCCGAGGTAACCCCACCTGGTGTTACTTCAGCAGCAAACAGGGCTTGAACTCGGGTCCCTAAGATCCCATGCCAGCCACCTGAACCATTACGCCAACACCAGACTCATCCAACATTATATAAAGGAAACACAAATAAAATAGTGTAAGAGGAGGCTGTAAACCAGTCATGTGTGTGCCACATCCAATCCCAACCAAATCGATCAATCAAAAAGCAAGCTGACCCTCCACAACACCAACCATACCCACACCACAAACCCAATCCAATAAATGGGAAGAGGGGGAGGCATACAGTTGGGGACGGCAGGAACAAAGACATACATCACAGAGGGGACATCAACAATCACAACATGGATGGAGATTTTTAGGGGGTTTTATTGTTTGGTTTGGGGTATGTGGGGGTACAGTTCGGTTGGGGTTGCATTCTTACAGATCATCCAATTCAATTCCAGTCTACCTTCCATTTCTTTATATGTGCATTTAAAGTGTACCCCTCTATCCCATCCATTGCACAATTCTACTGCCAAGGGTTTGAAAAGACAACAACAAGGAAAAGACAGATACTCCAGGCAGCAACTCTGAAACATCATCATGGGAACATATCAGGTAAATAAGATGATATATTGCGATAGTTTTGGAAATGCACCCCAGGGGACAGCTTATATGGACACATAGGGGACCCGAGGATGAGTTATTTCAATAGTCTATGTGTAGGTAGACCTTTGCCCCTTGTCTAAGGGTTTTGAGGCGAGGGGTGCATGTGTTGAAGTTAGTTTGTGTTTCCCCGGTGTGATGTCTTCTCCCCCCCACCCCCACCCCCACCCCCCCACCCCCACTCTACCTTTCTCAATCCACCAATAATCCCCTTCACCAAACCTCAATTCAACAATCCCTGCTTCACCCCATCGCTCTTACCTTCATCCCCGCAGCTGGTCGATCGTCCCTTGGTCAGTCTGCAAAACTGATCTTTTCTACACCTGTTAAACCACCCCACCCCTCCCAAAGTTTTGCTCATGTATCCATCTTGTCCATCCCTAGCGTTCTCCCCTAACCTTCAACATTACCTGCATCCCTTGTTTCTCCATGCATCCCTTGTTTCTCCATCGACTTTCTCCCTCCGCCCTATTGGCGTTTCCCCTTTCTCCTGCTGTTCCCTATGTTTTGTTGTGTCCTGACCTGTTCTGTGTCCTAGCTCTTCCATGAGCCTCGACCATGTAATATATATATATATATATATATATATATATATATATATATATATATATATATATATATATATATATATATATATATATATATATATTAGTCAGGTCAGGTTCGATCTGTGACCTGCTACAGGTACCATGTAAACCTGTACTAACCTGTTCCATGGTCGGGTTGTCGGCGACTAAACCGTCTCCCCCACCAGGTTTTCTGGTGAGGAGGGTGTTTGGATATGGACACCCAGCAGGATTAAAAACAAAACCTGTCAAAGGGCGGAGGAGCTCCTTGTGAGCCAACGGCCATCCATATCTAGTGCCCAACTGTGTCTGCGGACGTCCTCCTGCAGTTGGGTTACTTCTTATTAGGAGGTTGGTGGCAGGATTTGCACTCCGGCCACCGTAAAACCCTTCATTCCGCAAAACGCAAAAACGCAAAAAATCTGAAAACCCACTCCGTGGGAGTACCTCCTGTGCAGCTTCCCTTCGCAGGGCAGCTCACCGGATGACGGGATTGGGGCAAAGCCTTCGGGACCCCCAATCTTTGATAGGAGGGAAACCACGGGGTAACATCCCTGGGTCAGATTGCGGGAGAGTGTGTCGGAGTGGTGCTGAGGTGTCGTCCACCAGATGGCGGTCTCCTTGGGTTAACCTGAGGCGGTCCCTTCGGGTGGGTGCCTGGAATGTCCTATCCCTAAGAGAGGATGATCACCTGTCTCTGTTATCATCTGACCTCAAGCGTTTGGACATCGGGATTGCAGCTCTCTCTGAGGTTCGGAGACCGGATTGCGGCGAGATAATGGTGGGTGGTTACACCTACTATTGGTCTGGTCGCTCTGATGGTTACCATACCCAAGGAGTTGCTGTAGCTGTGTCCAATAAGCTGACCCCAATGATAATTGAGGTAACACCGGTCAACGAGCGTATTATGAGATTAAGGATTCGTCACTCCTTAGGTGTCATTTCCCTGGTCTCTGTTTATGCTCCGACTGAGGCGAGTGATCTCACCGTGAAGGATGCATTCTACGCCACGCTCGAGTCTGTGGTTGATCAGTGCCCCAGACGAGATACACTTCTAGTCTTGGGGGATTTCAATGCATCGACTGGAACTGATAGGGACGGTTATGAGGTGTGTGTTGGTCCCCATGGGTCAGGAACTATGAACCAGAATGGCACTAAGTTCCTTGACTTTGCAAGAAGTCATGGACTTAGGGTGGCTGGTTCATGGTTTCAGCGCCCACAAGCTCATCGCTGGACTTGGTATTCCAACGCTGGCGGTGTGGCAAAGGAGATTGACCATGTCCTCATTGACGGTCGTTGGAGGATGATCCAGAACTGCAGGGTCTACCGGAGTGCTCAGTTCCTCAATACTGACCACAGGCTTGTTGTAGCAACTCTAAAGCTGCACCTTAAATCCTGGAGAATGGTACCATCCCAGCCTAGGCTGGATGTTGCCAAGCTCAGGGATGAGAGATTAGCTGAGGAGTTTGCGAACAGGCTGAGTGGACACTTGGGGGGTCTGGGTGCTTTGGGGGGGTCCTGAAGAGTTGTGGAGCGCTTTCAAGACCACCGTCCTTGATGTTGCCGGTGGATGCCTTGGAGCTCACCGCAGGGCAAAGAAGAATTTTGTCTCTCAAGGGACACTGGATACCATTGACCAGAGTCGCAGGGCCAGGCTGAATGGCAGAGCTGAGCTGTTCAGGGAGCTGAGGCGTAAAACTGTACATGCACTGAGGGTGGACAAGGAGGCCTATGTGCGAGGAATCTGTGAGGGGGTAGAGCATCACCTGTGGACAGGTGATTCTTGTCCCGCTTACAGGGGAATTCGTGCATTACGTTCATCCAAGCCCATCCCTCGGAGCACTGCAGTTCGAGCAGAGAGTGGTAGGCTCTTGACAGAGGAGTCCGAAGTGAAGGCCCGCTGGGCCGGTTACTTTGAGCGGTTGTACCAGGCTGATCCCCCAGCTGTCGAGTTGGACGTCAAGGGTGTTACAATCCCTGTTGCTGACCCTCGAATCAACTGTGGTCCACCTTCGCTTGTGGAAACACGGGCTGCGGTGAACCAGTTGAAACGGGGCAAAGCTCCAGGGATCTGTGGCATCCATGCCGAACTTCTCAAGGCTGGTGGAAATGCTGCATTCGTGTCGTTGCATGCAGTTTTGTGCTCTGCCTGGAACACAGGCATCATCCCAACTGACTGGAAGAGGGGCCTTGTTGTCCCTCTCTGGAAAGGGAAGGGTGATCGCCAAGACTGCAACAACTACCGAGGGGTGACGCTGCTCTCAGTGCCGGGCAAGGTCTTTGTTCGGATAATTCTCGATAGGGTTCGCCACCATCTGCTTGAGCACCAGCGTCCAGAGCAGTCAGGCTTTACACCAAAGAGGTCAACGATTGACCGTATCCTTGCACTTCGTGTCCTCACCGAACGCAGACGAGAGTTTCGGCAGGGGCTGCTTGCAGCCTATGTTGATCTCTGTAAAGCGTTCGATTCAGTGAATCGGGATGTCCTCTGGAGGATTCTTGGTCTTCGTGGGGTGCCACCAAAACTGATCGATCTGATGTCTGAACTCTACTCTGGTACTGAGAGTGCTGTGAAGTGTGGTGGTACCATCTCTGACTTATTTCCAGTTGTTACTGGAGTTCCTCAGGGATGTGTACTTGCCCCCACACTTTTCAGCACTTGTATGGACTGGATTTTAGGGAGGATGTCGGAGAGATCAAGTTGCGGTGCATCGTTTGGCAATGTCAAGATCTCGGACCTTGATTTTGCAGATGATGCAGTCATCTTTGCGGAGACTTTAGACATCCTCTTGGGGGCCCTCGAGGTGCTGAATGAGGAGTCGGAGCCGTTGGGATTACGGGTTTCTTGGGTCAAAACGAAGATCCAGGCTTTCGGTGACATCTTGGATGCTGCTGTCCTGTCTGTGTCTGTTTGTGGTGAGGATGTTGAGGTCGTGGAGAGATTCACTTACCTTGGCAGTGATATTCATGTCTCTGCTGGCTGCGAGTCAGAGGTCAATAGACGTCTGCGTCGGGCCTGGGGAGTCATGGATTCACTGGATCATGGGGTGTGGCGCTGCCGGTACCTGTGCGGGAGGACGAAAGTCCGAGTCTTCAGGTCCTTGGTACTTCCAGTCTTGCTCTATGGGTGCGAGACTTGGACTCTGACCAAGGATCTGAGACGGAGACTTAATTCCTTTGGTACCAGGTCTCTTCGGAGAATCCTTGGCTATCGCTGGTCGGATTTTGTGTCCAACGAGCGGTTGCTGAGAGAGACTCGGATGAGATTTGTCACCTGCATAGTCCGTGAGCGTCAGTTGCGGCTGTATGGACATGTGGCTCGTTTTCCTGACGCTGATCCTGCTCACCAGATTCTCTCAGCGAGGGAGTCTCATGAGTGGAGGAGGCCAGTGGGCCGACCACGTGCCTCATGGTTGCAGCAGGTTGATCATCATCTCAAGGAGATGGGGATGGGCCTGGCATCTGCCTGGGGGATGGCCAGACGGAGGCCCCTAGAGTACCGGCGGAAAGTGGACGCAGCGACGTGCTGTTCTGGCACATGCTCCCATACCTGACCTGACACATATATATATATATATATATATATATATATATATATATATATATATATATATATATATATATATATATATATATATATATATATATATATATATATATATATATATATATATATATATCGGGCGTAGTGGCGTGCGCCTGTAATCCAGCTACTCGGAGGCTTGGGTTGGAGGATTGCTTGATGACAGGAGCTCTGCGCTGGGCTGCGCTATGAGAGGGTGTAGGGCAGCCCGGAATCAAGGCGAAACCCAATCCTTATCCCTGCGTCGTAAGAGGCGATCAGGGTTGCGTCAGGAAGGGCATCCGGCGTAAAACCTGTGCCAAATCAGTATGCGGATCATAACGGATGATCCGCTGTGGCGACCCCTAACGGGAGCAGCCGAAAGTCGAACAACACAACATATATATAAAGATATGTGGTTATAATAAGTTTTCGAAACACAGGAACACATAGTTACTCAAATACGTTCACAGGCATGCGATCAATAACGCTCATGGAAAAAAACAAATGACGAGCACAATCCTAAAAAAAAGGCGCATCCCTAAAAAAAGACTGCTGTTTTGAAAACCCATGCTTCCAAGATTGATGAAGAAGAAGCAGGACCTTGAGCTTTAATGTAGCGGTTTTAACGCTAACATTTATTAGCCTTCGACAGCAAATAACCCTTTACCAAGACATGGAAGGGGCACACAAAAGGAAAAATAGTAATACTTCTCGAAGCAATGCAAAAATTGATAAAAGCAGCCGAAGTACACAACCACACCCACGACTACAACAACTACGTGTTATAAAAGATGCTTTTTCTTGAGGTTCACTTCATTTTACATCCTCATTGACACTCACAGATCGACACGCAATGTGTTTTTAAAATCCAACATGCTGTCTTTTGATTAAACCAGTCAGCGAAAGTGACGGGGAGGTACGCCGAGTAATCATAAAAAAAAATAACGCAGAGTCTGAGTAATATAAAATGGGACACAATACACGGTGCAGTCGAAAAATACGTTGTTGAGATGGACAGATGGACAGAGATGGAAGTCAAGTAGTGTCACGGCAGGACAGACAAACGAAGATGAAGATGAATAAGACGATAACGATGATGGATACGTGACGCACTCAACAGAGTGGCCAGGTACAGAGACTTGATTGTAATTGCACATGTACGGTTGGTCTGCACTCTATTCACTCTGCTCTCGTGTGAGGCAGGGAAAATTACTTGTAGCACAGGGTTAGGCCGGGTCAGTGAACCTGCCAAATTCCTTGGGGAAATGGCACCCAGATGTGCAATTCGACATGTGGCACGATGGGACAGACTTCACAAAACCCGGAGTATTCATCCAGCGTGGTACTGACCGCAGCTGGATCAGAACAAGCACTTATTTGTTTTATTCCTTGACGGTCTCCCGTGGCATATGATAAGCGTCTCAATGAGCGGCAAGAGAGAGGAAGGAAGAAAAAAAAAACTTCTGCTGCAAGGCCTTCAAAATAACTTGAACTTCAAGTCTGAGCTGCTCACTTGGGCTAAATAAGCTTACTTAGTGACTACCTCTTGGAACAAACAGCTTGATACTTGGTTCAGCAAACGTGGAGAAGGTTGAATGTTGTACGGTTAATGCTTTACAGCTTCTGGATTCGAAACCGGCACGAGCAAGCAGTGCTGATAACATGCCCTTCACATCAAAAGAAAAACTTTTCACAACACGTTGGACGCAATAGAATTTTGCAACGATTATATCATCGGATATCAAACTATTATCATGGCTGCCACCAAATCATCAGATGAAGTGAGTCAGCAGCCAGACAATGGGCGAGCTGCACCTGCGGTTTCTTCGAACAATATCGCCATGTCCCGTGAAATAATTTTGATCTCCTTTGACCTTGTCAGCTTAGGTTAGGCAAAAGTCAAATGAAGATGAATTGGCAGCAAAGCCATTCGGCAAGATGATATCACCAAAAAGAGATGCTCTTCATCATTATTGACCATTAATGGGAAACACATTGTTCGCTCTGAGCACGTCAGAAGCGAAGATCCATGCAAGATCTCGGACCGCTGTTTGCTCTTCCTCGCTATTAGCTGGGCAGGCCGAGCGAAACCTAAACAACAGGAAGGGGCAGTAAGAAAAGCAATGGTAGTCGGCTTCGGAGAGGGTGGATAAGGGGGAAGTGATGGGGGTGAGGGAAGAATTCCAAACATTCCTTATGTGTCACCCTCCTCCTTCCTCCTCCTCGCAAATCCTCCCAACGTAACTGCACCACACATGCTTGCGGTTGCTTAGAAGATAAAGTAAATAAAAGATCCCTAAATCCACCAGTGACAGAACTGTATGTAATCTCATCCAGCAGAAAAAAGCCTGACGAACATAGAAAAAAAACAAAAAAACACAAATTTCAATCAGAAATCTCCAGGCAACCTATGTGGAAACTCTCGACGTCACGCACACCTTACGACAAGGACCGTCTTGTCGGAGGTGGACAACAGTCAGCTTGAAATAACACTTTGGGTCGAAACACATGAAATTCTCGACGTTGTTCCTTGTCCAGGTACAAAGTAATCACCAAAAAGCTTTCTCAACACCCAGAAGAGCCATTGGCCTTCCACAGTCGGAGAAGATGGAAACGTCTCTTACGCAGAAAGCTCCCGAGGTGTCAGCGATGGGTGCAAGCAAAGGCAGCGGAGGCGCTCATAAACCTTTGCATGTTCATTTCATTTTCACGAGCAAACAATTAACAGTTTGTATTAACATTATTCAAGTGCATATTAATGTGCACATCTCATAGTTATGATAATTACTGGTTCTCGGGACCCAGCCTTGCTATTTTCATAAACTATGCAGCTGGCTTGCGGCTTAAATAGTTGGGACAATAAGGATTTGCATGGGAGACTTAAAGCAGAACAGCTGCTGGCATCTCTGCACACAGAGGCTCCACATCAGGTATCATTAGAAATGGAAATTTGGAAAGAAAGTATCATTGCCACTGTGCCAAATCTAGTACAATGCCAAATAAGGGCTTCATAGCCATTAAGCTTGCTCGCCTCAAGCTCTAAGCCTTTGTCTGAGATCTTCATCCTGGCTTTCCAGCTCTCTGAAGACTTTGCCCTGATTTTGCAGCAATTCGAAGTCCTCCTCCTTTGCCGACTAGCATTAAGGCCTCTCATGAACCTCAAACAGTCGGGTGGCTTTATCCCACTCTCCCAGCGATGTGAGCGACCAGGTAAGGTCCTCTTCTCTGGCCTGGCAGCCATCTGCAGCCTTTGTCTCAGCATGCTAGTTATAAGAAGTCCCACGTCAACAGCTATTGAAGATGTTTGCTCTGACCTCTCCATTCAAGATCCTCTCTCTCTGACTGTCACAGCCTTTTGAGGATCCGGCCCCCTCCACTCATGGCCATCTCGGGTCTTGGCCCCGAACTCATGCCAAGATGAGTTCCTAGTCCCGACCTCACAGCCGTTCCGGGTATTCACACAAATGCTTCGGATTACCGAGCTTCAAGGGACTGCCTTCAGAACTTATGCTGAACATACACTGTCCAACTGCTAAACAATTTCAGCAGCATTTGAAGTTCTTATGTTTGGGTAATTGTGGCAACCGCTCGTGAAAACCACAAATGCTGGACCGACACTTTCAGACGTAGAAAATACAAAATATTATGCAAGTCAATCAATACAAAGATAGATTATATTGGACGTCATCTTGTTCATAAATAAAAATTATTAATATTATTATGATAAAATTATCGGAGAGCCAATGGTAGATGTCACAAAAATTAAAAATAAAAAAACCTATCGCCAGGAAGAAAGCCAAAAAAGACAGCAGGCAGAAAAATAAGGCCATAAAATACCTTTTTTTGATTTTTCATTATTGATACCACCTGTACTGAAAATGCTTTCATGAAAGGGCAGAGAATGCATATTTGACGAAGCATTTGGTCTGCTTGTACAAAGTCTCTGTCTGCAAACCAAGGGCAGGTGGTCACGCAAGCATTTCTTGTGAGGGAACAAGAATGCCTGATAAAGGGTTGCGAGTACACCCATGGTGTTTGGTGAGGACAGGTCGCACACCCTTCCCTCGCCATTTCATTTGCAATCCCGAGCCCCAAGCCTCAGGACTCGAGAGATTAGAGGCGTTTGCAGAATCAACCGAGATGGCATCCTTTCAAAGCCTTTCACAAACAACCCAAGTCAACAACTAGCTGGGCAGACCTCAGAGCTTGTACTGCCAGGCGAGTAGCCAAACCTATTGGCACTCCAAAACCAACACAACTTCTCAAAAGCAGGGTGTTATTTTTTTACATCAATGACATCAAGGTTTGTGAAAGAGCTGGATGACCGAGGGGGGGGGGTGATGTCGACACGCCGGTGGAACGAGGAGTTGGCCGGCAAGGGAAGGTGGAGAGGAGAAATGGAGAAGAAACTAACACACAGGTAAACGTAAGTGACAATACAGACAGGACAAGGGAACCAAGTGAGCTGAGTAGACAACACGGAAGCAGACAGGAAAAGCTAACACTGACAGGATAAATGTGGGAAAGTGCAGGTGGACAAGGTAGGGGGAATCAATGAGCATAGAAAGAAAAAAAAACATCAGTCATCTGATCCGATTAATTCAGAGATGTAAATCAGGAAACACTAGTGACAAGAAGGTCATGACTCTGCTTTAAAGGGGTGGGGATAAGAAGATAATTGGACACACTCAGGATGCCAATTCTACGTCCAGAGAAGAGGAGGCCCAAAAATGGAGGAGGCCCTTGAGAAAAAAGACATGGGAAAAGTCTTTTAAACTCTTGCTTTGCGTTTCCCAGCACGATCTACATTTTCTACGAGCTGTGATTTTGTCTGAATCTCGATATTCCCCAAACACCGCGAGCGCGAGCGACAAATTTGATTGGTCTCGATGGCATAATATTTTTACAAGTCCTGCTAAACTGGAAGATTTCAGAAGTGCCAAAAAGGCGATTTGTGTTCTACACTGTTTGAATATATAACTTCATTTAAATAAAATTATTTTAACGGCTGGAGAAGAAAAAAAAAATGAATTCAGAAGTTTACCGCCGTTGATGCACCGTCTTTTACACCACCATATTTAATAGGTTACATTAGTTATTCACGCCTGTTGTTTGTGCCCTTTATGATGTCCTTAAAAACAATAACTTTCCTATTTGGAATGATTTTCAATTTTATATGACTGCCAGATAAGCAGACGAACTCAAAAAATTACCTTTGCCCTTTGTGTGCAAAAGCGATCGTGACGAGATTCCATCCAATTTGCCAAATTCAGGGGTGAAAGTAACTGCTAAACAGCAGGTTCGTGTTCCGATTCGTATTCTAGTTTTCAAAATATATAATTCAATTGAAATTAAGTAGTTCCTCAATCACAGACTACCGTCTGTAGACAGACAGACAAAGTGAACCAATTGCTTCAACCCCATTTTTCGCTTCGCACATGGGGTAAAAAGCAATTCGGCGAGCAGCTTAGAGATTTTGAAATGGGATCTTTTAAAAATTATACAATTTTCACATTTCACCAATGGAATGCAAGACTTCTATCGCACACAAGCTCTGTTGCTGCCTCTACAGGAACCAAGTGAAAGAGCTGGATGACAGGTCACATCAGGCCCGAGCTAAGAGCAGGGGGGACGTCAATTTATTTGTTTATTTTACATTTTACGTGCACAGGTGAGAGGGATCAATTGAGAAAATGAAAAGTGAGAATAGCCAGGAGCCGGAGAGAGAAAGGAGAGAAGGGAAGGTATGGCAGTAAGGGAGGAGTGAGGGGATGAGGGAAAGAGGAGGAGTCGGGAAGAGATAAAAGTAAGCATCTGGAGGAAAGGGAAGAGGCATGTATACATGGAGAACATGAGGCAGGGTCAAAAAATTTGCCGTCTGTACCCTCGTGCATAATAAATAGATGGCCCCAAAGATAAAGGCCAAAAATCTCTTTTCGAGGACTTTGGGAGAACGGGATCGTGGAAGATACAGCCAAACAATAAGGCTTTTGCACCCGCAGCACATGTTTGGCAGCCTTGAAGTGCGTCGGGCGGACGATGAGTTTCCTTGACAAACAAACCAATTTTAGACTCTGTGAAGCCAGGGATAGGGGTGGAGATGCCAGTATTGCTGTTCATGTACAAGGAGTGAAACAGAAGTCAACGGGGTGATTCCGAGTTGCAAGGACAACCCACATTGCACAATTCGATCTCAAAGCCTCAAGCTTCCGACCACAATTTTCCAACAAATATGAGAATGTAAAAAATTACCGAAAAGGCAGCAAATAGTGACGAGTTGAGTAACTAAGTGTTTATTAACAAATTGTGTGCAGAAGCCCAGTAAAAGGGAATAAGAATGCATCTCTGGCAATGACACTGTCAAAACAAAAACCAAGTGAAACAACACATCCTTCTCACTATTATCTGTGCTCTTTATACCACTATCACTCGAACCCTTTTGCCACGTCTCCAGGGTAGAACAAAACGCAGGATTGTAAACATGAAATGGTTGGCAGTGGAGGGGTAATTTTAGCATAAAAAAGGATGGTTCTGCCCCCAACCTGCCCCCCCCCTCCTCAATCGTGCAGCAGCTGCTCTCTGTGATGCTGCTTGTTCCAACACGCGAAGGCTCAGCAACACCTGCCAGGTCTCACACTGTGTAGTTACGATTCCATTTTGTGTACATATACTCCAAGGTCACCCTAGTCTATCTTCAATAATCTATTGCACACCAATAACCTTTTCTGTATCCCTCCGTAGCTTCCGCCAAATCATTCACGTGTATGGTGGATCGACAAGGTAAGGTATGAAAGACAGACGACACAGATTTCCACACACAAAGTGGGAAAGTCAGGGTGTTGCGCTTGGATTCGAGTATGGAGAGAGGTAGTCGTCTCACATGGAAGCGATGATCAGAAACCATTTATCTGTCTTATTGGACAGGCCGCCTTTGTAAATAAAAAAGGGGCCCATCTGGCACAGAGGATGGCAGCCCCCTCAAGCACCTGCGTCACGATGGCCTCCATTTGAACACCAAGGGTAGCTGGTCAGGCGTCCATAGGCCACAGCTGGTCTCGGCATCAGGCCCGAGCTACGAGCAGGATATACTTTGTATGAATGGAGAAAGCAGAGAGAGCGAGAGAGAGCGAGAGAGAGAGACAGAGAACTGTTCAAATCCGTCAGCAGCCAAAGAGCAGGGCTTACAAGGAGCTTGAATAGTGACCTCGTAAAACGGATGCTTCCCAACAAACCTCAGAACCCTGCGGTGTTCAATAAAAGCCATCCTTTAGCTTGTTTATTTATTCAGGGAAGCGAGGAATTTACCAAGCAACTGCTACCTTCCCTTTTACAAACAATAAATAGAGTGGCCTGCACCCCTAAGATCCACGCAGCTGTTTACGTGGCAGTCCGGAGACTCAAATATTGGGTTCTTTACCTGGCTTGGAAATCACCACGGGCAACAACAAAAAAAGAAAGAACAAAAGAATGACACCCGTTTAACTTCTTCACAATATTATTCATTCCATTATAAGCCCACGAGGGGGCCTCATGAGGATGGTGAGTCCTGAAAGACAGGATAATTGTACCCAGAGAAGTGGTGTGAACGGTGGTGTGGGGAGAGGAAGGGGCATTGCTCAAAGCAGATAGAACATGACAAGAGGAGAAATGGAAACGTTTTTTTTTTAAAAGGACAAATATAAGCTCAACCCACATTTCACACGAATGTGTAATAAACTTTCATTTACAAAATGGCAGACAAAAATGATTTTCAAAACATAAAGTCATTGAATTATATCGTGCCAAAAAAGCATTTCTGTCGTTAGAGTGAACGTATCCAACAATAAGTAGCACGTTAATGTGTCGCAATCTTGAAATAGTTCAAACTTCAAATCACTCCATGAACAAGTAACAAACTTCAAATCACTGCCCAAACAAGTAACAAACTTCAAATCACTGCCCAAACAAGTAACAAACTTCAAATCACTGCCTGAACAGGTAAAACCTTCAAATCACTGCCCAAACAAGTAACAAACTTCAAACCACTGCCTGAACAAGTCACAAACTTCAAATCACTGCCTGAACAAGTCACAAACTTCAAACCACTGCCTGAACAAGTCACAAACTTCAAACCACTGCCTGAACAAGTCACAAACTTCAAATCACTGCCTGAACAAGTCACAAACTTCAAACTACTGCCTGAACAAGTCACAAACTTCAAACCACTGCCTGAACAAGTAACAAACTTCAAATCACTGCCTGAACAAGTAACAAACTTCAAATCACTGCCCAAATAAGTAACAAACTTCAAACCACTGCCTGAACAAGTCACAAACTTCAAATCACTGCCTGAACAAGTCACAAACTTCAAATCACTGCCCAAACAAGCAACAAACTTCAAACCACTGCCTGAACAAGTCACAAACTTCAAATCACTGCCTGAACAAGTAACAAACTTCAAATCACTGCCCAAATAAGTAACAAACTTCAAACCACTGCCTGAACAAGTCACAAACTTCAAATCACTGCCTGAACAAGTCACAAACTTCAAATCACTGCCCGAACAAGTAACAAACTTCAAATCACTGCCTGAACAAGTCACAAACTTCAAATCACTGCCTGAACAAGTCACAAACTTCAAATCACTGCCTGGACAAGAAGCAAACTTCAAATCACTGCCTGAATAAGTCACAAACTTCAAATCACTGCCCGAACAAGTCACAAACTTCAAACCACTGCCCGAACAGGCAAAACCTTCAAATCACTGCCCGAACAAGTCACAAACTTCAAATCACTGCCCGAACAAGTCACAAACTTCAAACCACTGCCCGAACAGGTAAAACCTTCAAATCACTGCCTGAACAAGGCACAAACTTCAAATCACTGCCTGAACAGGTAATAACTTCAAATCACTGCCTGACCAGGTAAAACCTTCAAACCACTGCCTGAACAAGTCACAAACTTCAAATCACTGCCTGGACAAGAAGCAAACTTCAAATCACTGCCTGAACAAGTCACAAACTTCAAACCACTGCCTGAACAAGTCACAAACTTCAAACCACTGCCCGAACAGGTAAAACCTTCAAATCACTGCCTGAACAAGTCACAAACTTCAAATCACTGCCTAAACAGGTAATAACTTCAAATCACTGCCTGACAAGGTAAAACCTTCAAATCACTGCCCGAACAAGTAACAAACTTCAAATCACTGCCTGAACAAGGCACAAACATCAAATCACTGCCTGAACAATTCACACACTTCGAATCACTGCCTGAACAAGTCACAAACTTCAAACCACTGCCTGAACGAGTCACAAACTTCAAATCACTGCCTGAACAAGTCACAAACTTCAAATCACTGCCTGAACAAGTCACAAACTTCAAATCACTGCCTGAACAGTTAAAAACTTCAAATCACTGCCTGAACAGGTAAAACCTTCAAATCACTGCCCAAACAAGTAACAAACTTCAAATCACTGCCTCAACAAGTCACAAACTTCAAGTCACTACCTGAACTGTTCAAAAACTTCAAATCACTGCCTGAACAAGTCACAAACTTCAAATCACTGCCTGAACAAGTCACAAACTTCAAATCACTGCCTGAACAAGTCACAAACTTCAAACGACTGCCTGAACAAGTGACAAACTTCAAACGACTGCCTGAACAAGTCACAAACTTCAAATCACTGTCTGAACAGGTAAAAACTTCAAATCACTGCCTGAACAGGTAAAAACTTCAAATCACTGCTTGAACAAGTCACAACCTTCAAATCACTGCCTGAACAAGTCACAAACTTCAAATCACTGCCTGAACAAGTCACAAACTTCAAATCACTGCTTGAGTAAGTCACAAACTTCAAATCACTGCCTGAACAAGTCACAAACTTCAAATCACTGCTTGAGTAAGTCACAAACTTCAAATCACTGCCCGAACAGGTAAAAACTTCAAATCACTGCCTGAACTGTTCAAAAACTTCAAATCACTGCCTGAACAAGTCACGAACTTCAAACCACTGCCCAAACAAGTCACAAACTTCAAATCACTGCCCAAACAGGTAAAAACTTCAAATCACTGCCTGAACAGGTAAAACCTTCAAATCACTGCCCGAACAGGTAAAAACTTCAAATCACTGCCTGAACAGGTAAAACCTTCAAATCACTACCCGAACAAGTAACAAACTTCAAATCACTGCCTGAACAGGTAAAACCTTTAAATCACTGCCTGAACAAGTCACAAACTTCAAATCACTGCCTGAACAGGTAAAAACTTCAAATCACTGCCCGAACAAGTAACAAACTTCAAATCACTGCCTGAACAGGTAAAACCTTTGAATCACTGCCTGAACAAGTCACCAACTTCAAATCACTGCCTGAACAGGTAAAAACTTCAAATCACTGCCTGAACATGTAAAACCTTCAAATCACTGCCCGAACAAGTAACAAACTTCAAATCACTGCCTGAACAAGGCACAAACTTCAAATCACTGCCTGAACAAGTCACACACTTCAAATCACTGCCTGAACAAGTCACAAACTTCAAACCACTGCCTGAACAAGTCACACACTTCAAATCACTGCCTGAACAAGTCAAAAACTTCAAACCACTGCCTGAACAAGTCACAAACTTCAAATCACTGCCTGAAGAAGTCACAAACTTCAAATCACTGCCTGAACAAGTCACAAACTTCAAATCACTGCCTGAACAAGTCACAAACTTCAAACCACTGCCTGAACAAGTCACAAACTTCAAGTCACTGCCTGAACAAGTCACAAACT
Organism: Eptatretus burgeri; assembly: GCF_056783735.1. NCBI lineage: Eukaryota > Metazoa > Chordata > Myxini > Myxiniformes > Myxinidae > Eptatretus > Eptatretus burgeri. Next base: position 96,414,009 of record NC_140967.1, read on the forward strand.
TCAAATCACTGCTGGAACAAGTCGCAAACTTCAAATCACTGCCTGAACTGTTCAAAAACTTCAAATCACTGCCTGAACAAGTCGCAAACTTCAAATCACTGCCTGAACAAGACGCAAACTTCAAATCACTGCCTCAACAAGTCACAAACTTCAAATCACTGCCTGAACAAGACGCAAACTTCAAATCACTGCCTGAACAAGACGCAAACTTCAAATCACTGCCTGAACAAGACGCAAACTTCAAATCACTGCCTCAACAAGTCACAAACTTCAAATCACTGCCTGAACAAGTCACAAACTTCAAACCTCTGCCTGAACAAGTCACAAACTTCAAATCACTGTCTGAACAGGTAAAGACTTCAAATCACTGCCTGAACAGGTAAAACCTTCAAATCACTGCCCAAACAAGTAACAAACTTCAAATCACTGCCTGAACAAGTCAAAAACTTCAAATCACTGCCTGAACTGTTCAAAAACTTCAAATCACTGCCTGAACAAGTCACAAACTTCAAATCACTGCCTGAACAAGTCGCAAACTTCAAATCACTGCCTGAACAAGACGCAAACTTCAAATCACTGCCTGAACAAGTCACAAACTTCAAATCACTGCCTGAACAAGACGCAAACTTCAAATCACTGCCTGAACAAGTCACAAACTTCAAATCACTGCCTGAACAAGACGCAAACTTCAAATCACTGCCTGAACAAGACGCAAACTTCAAATCACTGCCTGAACAAGACGCAAACTTCAAATCACTGCCTGAACAAGATGCAAACTTCAAATGACTTTAAAAGTTGACACATCCAACCTGTCCACCAAGTTTCGTCCAAACCTCAAAATCAATGGGCTTCTCAGTTAAGACAACTCTACAACCTGGTAAAGTTTCATGACGATCGGTTTAGAATTGTGACCTGTTGGCGATAAACACACAGACACAGAATAACAAGACGACGACGTCGCGCAGAGCATGATATAGTACTAGCAAAATCCATAAAACAAATTTGACCTCAAAAATAATGGGTGGGTGAATTCAGTGACCTCATATGCAACTCCTCTTCAAATTTCAAGTCAATCGGATGAAAATTGACAATTTTAGAAATTCGGCCTATGTTGCCCTTTTGGTGGATGTTCACCTTAATAATAATTGGTTGGTTGAATTCACTGACATGAAATATAAATCCTCTTCAATGTTCAAGTCAATCGGACGATAATTGAGGATTTTAGAAATCTCACCAAGGTTGTTGACCTTTGTTGACTTTTTGACCTCAAAAACAATTCCCCTTCTTCCTTTTGACAAGTGCTACCATGTGGTGAAATTTCATGAAGGTCGGTTTAAAATTATGACCTGTCGGCGATAAACAGACAGACAAACAGAGAAGAAGAAGACGCCGTACAGAGAACGATACTTGCAAAATCGAGAAGACAAATTTGACCTCAAAAATAAGTGGCGGTTGAATTCAATGACCAAATATGCAACTCCTCTTCAAATATCAAGTCAATCGGATGAAAACTGACGATTTTAGAAATTCGGCCTCAGTTGTCCTCAAAACTAATTGGCTGGTTGAATTCAGTGACCTGATGTGCAAATCCTCATCAAATTTCAAGTCAATCGGATGAAAACTTACGATTTTAGAAATTCGGCCTTGGTTGTCCTCAAAACTAATTGGCTGGTTAAATTCAGTGACCTGATGTGCAAATCCTCTTCAAATTTCAAATCAATGAGATGAAAATTGAGGATTTTAGAAATACCGCCTTAGTTGTTGACCTTTGGCCGATGTTGACCTCAAAAATAATTAGTAGCTGAATTCAGTGATCTGAAATATAAATGCTCTTCAAATTTCAAGTCAATCGGATGAAAATTGAGGATTTTAGAAATCTCACCTGTGATGTTGACCTTGGGCCTATGTTGACCCTTTGACCTCAAAAACAACAGGCTTCTTCCTTATGACAAAATCTACCATGTGGTGAAATTTCATGAAGATCGGTGTAAAATTGTGACCTGTAGGTGATAAACAGACAGACAGAATAACAAAATGGATTGACCAATATACGGTACTTGAAAAATCTTCGATTTTGCAAGTAACAAACAGAAAGGGGTGAAATTCACTGACACGTCTGTAAACATTTCAACATCCCGGTCCCAGAACAATCATGGAAACACAAGGGAAGTCCGATCCTTGATAATGAACATAGTGTATAATGCTCACGCATGACAAGATGATCCCGTCAAGTGTGGACACTGCAAACGAAGCATTGGTTCCGGATATAGTGCTCAAACACAAAAGGAAAAGTCGGCATTCTTGATCGATGTTTTAGTTCCCAATGACTTTGGACTAAATGCTACAGAAATTAGGAAAATGACCAAATACCAGGATATGGGAAATGAGGTCAAGACAATGAGGAAATTGAAGAAAGCTGAAATTGTACCAGTGATAGTTGGAGTAACAGACATGAGAAAGAAAACCGTCACCGAGTCATTCATTCAAAAATCATTCCGGGGAATATCACTTCAAACGAGCTACAAGTGGAGGCCGTCAGAATTTCAGTGAAGATTCTGAAGAGCCCTTGGAACGAGGCTATGGTAACGAAGTTTCACAGTTTGGTTCATGAATCATGATCATTGACCAAAAAATAGGAGATGGAGATTTTGAGTTCTGGAGGAACTTCCTCCCACCGCCTGAAACCCGCAAATGGAGATAACAACCAACGGGTGAAAATATGACCTCCTTCCACCTTCGGTGACGGGGGTAATAAAGACACATCGACCTCGAACCCCACGTGTTTATAACACTTGATTTTGGATGTTAAAGACCCCTGATGAAAAAAAAAAATAACAATTTAGGCCATTTGTGCCAGTAACCTGGCCAATTCCAAATTCCTGGTCCTACTATACCAGAAGAGGAAATGTGCAGTACTGGATGGTGTTACTGACAGAATTGCCTTCAAGATTCAATGCCAATATGATGTCTCTAATCATCCAACATGTCAAGAGACAGATAATGTATAGAGAAGGGGGACAGTTGGAATGACTATCAACGGCATTTTGAACTCGCATGAAGAGTAGTATCAATTACTCAGCAAGACGACAGTGTTCCATCTAAGATCTTTCTTTAGTTTTTAAATCTCCATGCAAGGCCTTCAACCGCAGCCTTGAGTACTGCGCTCAATCCTGAGCTGGCAGTCCTGCCTCATGTCTTTCTCAGCCTGATGCCTGTAGAAACCAAGGCCTTCAAGATCATTGGAATCTCCCACGAGGAAGCTGAGTCTCTGGGCCTGTCACTTTCACATTGCAGACATGTCGGTGGTCTCTCTGTCTTCTACCACCTCCTTTCTAGTCTTGCATCCTCTGCCCTTTCTGTGCTCTATCCTCCCACCCAAACTCGCCTCCCCCACCACCTCCCACCTCCAAACACACCCCTCACCCTGCACCTCCCATGTTACTGCAGCTTGCACACAATCTGCTAGTAACCCCCTTTTAGTGGAACTTCCAAAATCTACTCACTTCTCACCTCCACTCATTCGTTCGTCTTTTTCCCCAATTATGGAACCAACTTCATCAGTTTCTTTAATCTCCTTCTTCCCTTCAGGGATTCAAGATAGCTGTGCAGCACCATCTTCGGTCACCCCCCATCCACAACCACGATCACTACCCACATTAACCCTCCCCCAAGCCAACCTCTTTCCCCATTTCCAGTTTTTCCTTCCACTCCTGTGATTGAGCATTTACGGCTGTATCCATGTTGTTCACCTTCTGTGTCCTCCCCTTGCCCTCATTCTTCACCACCTCCCATATTTCTGCCAGCCGACCTATACTTTGTCTCTCAATCCTGCTGTTAGTATTCCCCCCCGCCCTTTTTTTTTACTGTTCCTTTCCTTTTGCTATGCCCTGGTCCCTTCTGTTTTCCAGCTCTTCCACAAGCCTCGACGATGTATATACCGGTAAACAAATAATAAAAATCAAGTAATCTATACTACAAGATAGATGTTTGTCTGTCTGTCTGTCACCATTTTTCTCAGATGGCCAAATGGATCTTTGTCAAACTTTCCGATGCCCATCAGTGAGAGAGTGTTATATATAGTAGGTGTAGGGAAGCGTTTTAGGCCTCCCTTCAAAATGCGAATGGGATCAGAACAGCACCGGGCAATGCCGGGTACCCCTTGCTAGTTTGCTATAAATGCCTCAAAATGACCAAATTGCTAAATTGGCTGAGTCCCAAACTACATAGTATACAAAGGGTAACTTATATTCCCATTAATGCACCAGCTCACTGTGGGATTGATAGATACAAATGTCCATTTAAATCACGGACAGATGCACTGTTTGCTTTTAACACCGACAGCCAAAGATGAACGATCGAACTGCATATAAAAAGCATCTCCTTACAGTGCCAAGTCGCTGCTGCATGTGTACAGTCACAACGGCCAAAAGCTCTTGGCAAAACTTCATGAAGCAAAAACGCTATCTTCCTCCTCTATCTCCATTTCATTTCACTCCCCCCCCCTCCCCAACAATTTACACCTCCCCAATATTTCCCAACTCCCCATCTCCCATGTCCTCCTCCTTCCCTTGTGTTCATCCTTTTCACAACATTTCCCACCAGGCACTCTGCCAGGTGACAGACGGCAGAACTGCCATCAGCTTGCATTGGCTATCTGCCAGCTTGTAACCCCCTCCTTCACAGATAAGCAGCAAATATTGCATGTTTAGCACTAACTGGTATTGTGAATGACCTTTGAAAAAAGGGGCACAAGATGAGCTACACATTAGGTAGCTGGGACGAAGGGTGCAAATGAGTGAAGAACAGCAAAGATGGGAGGAAAGAGATTGTTGGGGGGACGTATGACAGAAAAGGAAAAGGAAGTCCGAAAAAGAGGAAAACAAGAGGAAAGGATGGAAAGAATGATTTATAAACAAAGGAGAAAGGATCGAGGGGGTAGTGTCAAGAATCCCACAATTGATGGTCCATAATAGGGATGAAAACTATGGGTTGATGTGAAACAAAAGGAAATTATTTGAGGTCTGAATACCTGGTGTTGCAAATATCAAAAAATACATCAAATATCTGAAGTTGGTTGTTCATCGAATTTGAGGATGCACAACTTTGGGTATACGGTATGTATGTCGTGTCTTCAGAAAGTATTCACACCTCTCGACTTTTGTCACATTTTGTTGTGTAACAGCCTGAGTTTAAAATTGACTAAATTTAAACTTTTTTTTGTCAGCGATCTAAACAAAATACCACATCATGACAAAGTGAAAACATGTTTTTAGAATTTTGTACAATTTTTTTGAAAATGAAAAGCAGAAATGGCTTGTGTCAATAGGTATTCAACCCCTTTGCTATGACATCCAATTTCCTTTGATCATCCTTGAGATGTCTCTTCAACTTGATTGGAGTCCACCCGTGGCCATTTCAATTGATTGGACACGATTTAGAAAGAAACACACCTTTCTATATAAGGTCCCACAGTTGACAGTGTATGTCAGAGCAGAAACTCTACCGTGAAGTCCAAGGAACAATCCGTAGAATTTACGTTCCGATAGATGGAATTGTGAGGAGGTTTAGATGTGGGGAAGGGCATAAAACAATTTCTGGAGTGATGAAAGTTCCCAAGAGCATAGTGAGCTCCATCTTTAGGAAATGGAAGTAATATGGAACTACCCAGACTCTTCCTAGAGCTGGCCGTCCAACCAAACTGAGCAACTGGGGAAGAAGGTCCTTGGTTAGGGAGGTGACCACGAACTCAATGACCACACTGACAGAACTATAAATTTCCTTGGCTGAGATGAGAGAACCTGCCGGAAGGACAACAATCTCTGCAGCACTTCACAAATCTAAGCTTTATGGGAGAGTGACCAGACGGAAGCCACTCCTGAGAAAAAGACACATGACAGCACACCTGGAGTTGGCAAAAAGGTACGTGAAAGACTGAGAGCATGAGGCAAAATATTCTGTGATCTGATGAGACAAAACTTGAACTCTTTGGACCGAATGCAAAGCACTACATCTGGCGGAAACCAAGCATATCACATCATCCATCTAACACCATCCCGACCATGAAGCATGGTGATGGCAGCATCATACTATGGGGATGATTTTCAGTATCAGGGACTGGAAGACATTTAAGGACAGAGGGAACAACGAATGGAGCTAAATACAAGCAAATCCTTGAGGAGAACCTGCTTCAGAGTGCGAAAGAAGTTAGACCGCGGTAAAGATTTACGTTCCAACAGGACAATGACCCCAAGCATACAGCCAAAGCAATGCTGGAACGGCTTCAGAACAAGAACGTGAAGGTTCTTGAGTGACCCAGCCAAAGCCCAGACTTGAATACCATTGAGAATCTGTGGAGACTTGAAGAATTTTGTTCACCGACACTCCCTGTCCAACTTGACAGAGCTTGAGCAAATCTGCAAGGAAGAATTGGAGAAAATCCCCAAATCCAGATGTGTAAAGCTGATACGGACATACCCAAGAAGACTCGAAGCTGTAATCACTGCCAAAGGCGCTTCTACAAAGTATTGACTCATGGGGTTGAATACTTATTGACGCCAGACATTTCAGTTTTTCATTTATAATTAATTTGTTGTTTTTTAAAAAAAATTCTCAAAACATGTTTTCACTTTGGGGTATTTTGTGTAGATCGGTGGCAAAAAAAAAATTAAATTTAATCAATTTCAAATTCAGGCTGAAATACAACAAAATGTAACAAAAGTCAAGGGGGTGTGAATACTTTCTAAAGGAACTATACATGTATGTATGTATATATATATATATATATATATATATATATATATATATATATATATATATATATATATAGATATATATATATATGTCGGTACATATATATGTACGTATGTATGTACTCTCCATTGACTATAGAGTCCCCTTTTTGAATGGCAGGTCCTTCCACACAGTGGTCAAATGAGACTATATGGCTGATCTTGAGTTGGAATTTGTTTTCTGTACGTCTCTTCTCTTCCATATGTTGTTGTCTGTCTAACTCAAATATTTCCACAACACCTATGAAAATAGTCAAATTTTTCTGTCTACTGCCTGTTGCTTCCTCATTCGTCATTGATAATCTTGCACAGACCGAAGTTCTTCTTGATGTTCTATTCGTACCTTGTTTTCCCACCATCTACCTCTTTGGACATTGTGAACTCGCCATTGAGGAACTTCTTAACGGAGTCCGTCTTCTCCGCTATAAATATTATGGCCGGACCAACCGCATCGTTTTTGCATTAAGCATGGCTTCAATGCTCGATAGTTCAACCATTCGGAGACAGCACTGTTTGTGATTTTTGTCGTTCCACCTGATGTTCATGATGGAATGAAGAGGTTTGCTCATATCACTCTCAAGTTCTTTCGACTGCCTTTGATAGCACGTCCATGTTTCACTTCCGTACGACAGCGAGCACAGTACGACTGCCTTGTATCCCACCAGTTCGGTTTGCAGTCGGGTGCCCTAATTATTCCATATGCAACCTCGAGTCTTTCCAAATGTGCCGTTAGCTTTCTTGATTCTGGTTTTGATTTCTTGATCAATAACTGTGGTGTTAAAAACCACTCCCAAGATATGGGAATTCAGTTACAACACTTAGCTTGGCACCTTTAATGTTAATAGTTGGACCATACTTGTCTGCTGGTTTTGAAAGACTGCTTGTCATAAGTTGCAAGTCATCTTCAGTGTGTGCAACAAGTGCACAGTTGTCAGCAAACAGTAGCTTTTTTTCATCGACAACTTCCTCGACTTTTGTACTCGCTTTAAGTCAACTGAGGTTAAATCATTTTCCAGTTGTTTTGAACTGGATATTGACTTCTAGAGGGTACATTTTTGTGGCTTCTGCCAGTATGACAGCTAACAAAGGTGTGATCAAGCACAGAGCAAGTACAGAGCCTTGCGAACACCATTTGAGATGTTCAATATATCAAAGAACACTCCATCACTGAGTTGACAGATGTTGCCCAATTTGAATGGGCAACCCTAATTGGATTGGAGTCTTGTCCATTGACCACATGAAGAATATATGATTGTCCATATTCTACTCCGGACATTTTTCTTGAAGGTGTCTTATTGTTTGTTTGTTTTTAACGTCAATCGTACTTTGATCAGCTCTGAATCAGCATTTGAATTCTGGTAGTAACTTCTCAGCAATGCATAAGAATCTGTTCAACAGGATGTGGTAGAGAATCCTTCTTTGTTTTTCTTTACAGGAGCGAGGATCATGGAAGAGCAAGGTAGATCTGACAACGAGACAGACATCAAGGTATTGAACGAAAAAGAAAAGAGAGGAAGGAGGAGAAGTACTGAGACGAGTAAGTAAGAGGGTTGGGTTATGAAAAGTTAATGCGGTAATAAAGATCATGTGTCAAAAGAGGGGATGGCAAGAGAAGCAACGATAGTTGCTACGATCACTCATCATACTAAAATATGAAATTTGGGGTCTGTTTGTTTGTATGACCATGATACATTCGGTCGTTACTTATCTAATGTCAACCAAACTTGACAAGACAGCTGAGGGTCTCACAATGGAGGTTGCAGTGACTTCATTTGCCTTGGCGGGGAGAAATCCGTCGTAAGGTGTATCGATAGCAAATCGTGGTGTTTTTACAAGGCCGTGTCTTATAAAAAATAACAAGAGTGAGAATTGCTTTGCAATAATACATGTCCCCTACCGGATCGAATGAATGTTTGGAAGATAAAAATTTGTTTACGTTTAACGTACGCTCGAGCCAATACCGGACACAAAATGAAGAATAAGAAACCCTCTAACCACGTTTGGATTGATTTGGCAAAACAAAAGGAAAAGCAATTTTCATTGACTGATATATTTTGTAGATTGGAAACCAATAAAGACAACTAGGATAACAAACCTGGAGATAAATATTAGCTTGCTTTAATGCACGCTCGAGCCGATACCGGAATCAAAATGAAGAAGAAGAAACTAACCCACCATGTTTCGTTCGTTTCTCGGCTTTGCCTATTTCATATTAAAAATAACCCGATGTGCATACATGAAGTTAAAACATGCGGACAGCTTATGTGCGTATAAAATACATCATGGTTACATACCTGGTATCATTCCAATTGCAATGGGCCATGGACTAACACTCAGGCCGATCTGTGCTGCTCCATGCAATGGTGGCACATAATTGTATGAGGGTGGAGTCAGGGAAGCCGAACACTGACCCATGTATATGATATTTTCTAAGTTTAAAAATGGCACAACTGTGAAAAACTGATGAAACATCCTGATGGTATTAATTCAATGGCCGAGCGGGATTTTAACTCAGGATCCAAGCCCACCACCCTCACCATTAAGCCAACACCAGGCATAAACTAGTTGAATGAGTGATTTTTTGTATAAATATAAAAACGGCACAATAAGCCATTTATAAACATGTATAAATAGCTTATTGTAGCGTTTCATGGGGCACCCTTACCAGAAATAATCAATATTATAAACCACAAATGCAAATGATTACCTTGTAAAATAGTCGCTGCTGTTGTTTAACACTAAACTGAAAAGGAGGAAATCAGACATTCTTGAAGCATTATATCATGTCCCCCACAGACGAACGGACCCGAGCTTAGATCTACTGTAATGTACATACCCCCAGAGAGGATAATAACATGACGACATCCCAATGGGAGTGCATGTGCTCGTACTTTTACATCTGCAGATCATATCAATGTCTGCATCTTTCTGATCCTGTGGCACAAATTCCTCTTCCCCGTTAGTGAGGAATAACAGGTGTACTATCATCCCATCTCTAGTACACGACTGTTGATACTCCAGACAATCATGGGGCTTTGTTCTTGTTTTTACCATGTCAACTGATTTGTTTACCCCATCTATGGTGATGCGCCGCTACACGATCCTGAAATTCGTTTTGGTCTCGGAGTGTCGAGAGCTTCCTCGTTTGTCGTGGAGGATCTACCGAGATGTTTTTAGAAGTGTTCCTACCATTATTAAAGAATATAATTTCTGTCTGTAAGATACTTGGTTTCACTTTGGCCTCTCAGTGACACAGACCCTTGATAGTGGTCTCTAGACCTGTATGAGACAGTGATAAAAGTTTTTGAAGTCCCTTTGCTCTCACACAATTGAATTGCCTCTGCTCTTTGACTCCATGAAACAGTTTGCATTTTACATAGTTTCAGCCTGCATCTTCTTTCATATGAAACTTTTTTTTCATGCAGTTGCTCTTAAATTTCAGAATCATCGTTTGTCAACCCTACTTTAATGTTTCCTATTTTAATATGACACAAATATTTCAAAATATCTGCCAATCAACCTGTGCAGCATGAGAACACTGCTCGAAGAGCACCATTGTTGTTATTTTATACAGATGAGATGTTTTTGGTGAGTATGTGTTTGATTTCTGCCTTGTGCTACCGTCTTGCATTGTTAGAGATAATTCGGCCCTGATCTTTGTGGTTACACTAGCAGTCTGGTCCATGCATGCCTCTTCTGATTTAGACATCTTTTATGGCCCGACAGTTAAGGAGGTGTGAATGTTTCGAGCGTGAATGCATCCTTCTCTTTTGTCATCGTCAGGCTGTGCTGTAGGTACTTGATGAGTCAGAGAAGACCAGTAATTGTTTTTCAAACAGAGACCCTCTCCCTCTCCCATCATTCCCCCCCCCTCTTTTCTTAGCACTCCTTTCCATGTGGTGTAGTCGTGTTTTCCAGATGGTAGCCGACAGTCATTCTCATGTACAATTCTTGTGATGAGGTCAAATAAGATAATGCACCTGGCTGCAGAAAAAGTTGATGCAAGTCCCTGTTTTGATGTGATTTCATTTCCTCTGTGTTGCTCATTGTGGATGCAAATTTGCACGTATCAAAAGTGCACTTTCGGTAATGGTAGTATTAATGTCAAAAGGGGTGCCAGGACGACCTAACACACACTCACGTATAAGCTGTCCAGCCTGGGTTTGAAGCCTGACCCAGGTATAAACTGTCAACCCAGTGTTTCACAGGCAGGGTGATTCATCAACGTGTCCCTGGGATAGATGTTAAACTGAGCGTCCAGGCTGCTATCATTAGTTGGTGGTCATTAAAGATCCCACGGCATCCTTTGCGAAGAGTAGGCAAGCTTCCGCCGGCACCCTAACCAAATTACAAATCACAGCTCTAACCTACAGAGGGGCAATGCATCAACGGCACAGCCGCACACTCAGCCAGTTATGTTATCCCACAGGCTTGTGATGCAAACAAACGAAGAAGAGGCAGAAGAAGTACCAAAAGATGCTCATTCGTTCCTTTTGATAGGTGTTCAGGTGTCTCACAAGATCTTATATTTACCCTCAGGCAGAGGAAAGGGTAGTGCATTTTCGTTTGTTTGTCTGTCTGTCTGTCCACACAAAATGTGCTAACGTAGGCTACAAACACCACCTGGTGGTAACCAGTATTACACGTTATCCTTCTTCAACCTAGTACATCTATAAAGTATGTACAATATGAAAGTGAGTACGTCGATAAAGTACGTACTGTAAAACCACACAAAACAAGTCCTGATGAGGGTCTGTAATCTGATTGCTCTTTGCAGTTTCATATGGAGAACCTAACACAAGCAAGTCTTGGGTCAGTTTCAGGTTTTCCAATTGAGTAGGTGTATCCAGCCCCCCTTTTTGGTCAACTGCCATTTTGTCTGCAGTCTGGTTTCATTCAGCACCGTGATGCCAATGTTGTAACGAGCCACTGGTGCTGTTTACCTTTCAAGACAAATCGGGTTGTTTGAGTCTTGTAGAGTTCGACAAAAAGACAAATTTCTACAAAGAGTTGCAACAACAGGCCGGCTGAAACAAGCGAGTGATGAGTCATTTGAGAGATGCAAAGGAACAAGCCATCTCCCACCAGGTACAGCACAGATGGTTATTGGATTGCAGAGGTAGTACATGGTGTGCAGATCTCAAAATTGGGCATCAACATGTTTTGGAGGGAACAACGTTGCCTGGTGTTAACTTAGAGGTAAGGGTGGCTTGTTTGGGATCCTAGGGTCGTGAATTTGAGCCCCGTCGGCACTGAATTAACACCAGGTGGGGTCTACTCAGCCTGTCATCCTTCCGAGGTCGGCAAAATGAGCAAGTGTACTGTTATAGGGGCACTGCATCAGCGGCATGGCCGCGTCCCGAACCAATGATGAAACGAACCAGCAGCCTTAAGGCCACATACGAGAGTATGAGTGTGCGGATGGGAATGAAAAAAGGCCACATTCACGTAAATTGAAAAGTGAAACTAAAATGGCCTCAGCTTCCTTCGAAATGTGACCATCCCGACAACACAAAACTTACTGTATGCCAAGAAATTGAGGAATGCAATAACGACAACCTGACGAAAAGAAACACTTTGGCAAATGAGAACATTTGTTCATTTCTTCAGGTTCCAGTTTTTTTTGTGTACAGTACTGTATATGGTTTTTCTGGTCCAAGAGACTTGCTTCCAAAGCTAAGGATACCTTTCTGGATTACCTCGTGAAACTGTTGTTGATCTATACCTGCACCGTCAAACATGTTGTGGCTACATTAATCCCACACCTCATTGTGCACGTGTGTCTCGAGCATGTGTACTAATCCAGCACGTGTTGCATGTGTGTCAACACGTGCTGAGAACACTCCATCCGTCATGTACCTGGTTCCGAAACGTGCTCTGGGCTTTTGTCTGATGATCAATCAATCGATTAACCAATCACATGGTTGTGAACTTCTCCCCGCTCCACCTCTTTTTCTCCTCACCCACATCCCTCGCCCTCACCCATGTTCCTCCACCTACCACCTGTACGACTCTTTACCTTGTTTGTATTCCTTTACCCTTGAATGCCCCCAGCTCTCATTCCTCCCCCTTCTCCAACAGTATGGGCCCCCAACATTTGAGGACTTTGTTCAGAACACTACATTGCTGTTAGGTTGCTGTTACTGCTGCTCAAAACATTATGTGCTTGATCGAAATATCCTTTTCACAGAATGTTCCTGACACCGCTGTGCATCCCATCTTGGATGTCCTCTCTTCTACTCTGATAGGTCTGTTCACACAATGGTGGCAGTTTGGTGGTGTCACTGTTTACATCAAGGACTCCATCCACCAAAGCCCTCGCTCTGCACTAGCACCTCCCTGGAATACCTCCAGCTTCACTTTGCTCACAACCACCTAATGTTCATGTATGCGGTGTGTCGTTCATCTAACGATGACGATTCAATATACACCTCTCTTTCTGCTCACGTGGACTGATCCCAACCCGCTATTCTTCATCAATAGCGATTTGAAATATCACTGTGCCAGTTGTTTGGGAGTCAACTCTGCAAGAAGCTGCCATGGTATTGCTGCGAAGGAGTCGCGTGAGGGTGGAGATACAACCCAAACCGTGACCTTCCCAAACCCATACACAGTATCTCTGCAAATGTTATGTCCTCCCTCGAGACCTGCTAATGACAAAAACTTTTCTTCCAACCTCTCCTGTTCCTCACCTGCCCCACTTGGCTTCCACAACCATATTCTTGTAAAAGCCCAAATCTCTCCAGGTTAGACATAAGGTTAGACAAAGTGCCCCGAGTACTGCATAACTCTGGAAATTTTCACATGGAACAGCAGGGACTCCACCGAAGGGGGGTGGGGAGGTGCAGCAGTGTTGTTTTTATTAAAAGAGTCTTATTCATTGATCTTTTACATAAAATACATACAGGAGAAGGACATTAGTCTACATCCTTGCATTTTTACATGAATTACAACTTGGACATTTAGTATGTGATGGACAAATGTGTGCTTCATGTGATTTGACCCTGAGCTCCCAACATCATGAGATAAGCCAGGGATTCAGATAAGAACACTATCAGGCCAACCGAGAATCACATTGTATGAGAGAAAACAGGATTATTGCTTTCACAAAATGCTGCTTTCTCTCGTAAACAGGTTTATCCCATCTTGTCTGCAGCTATGCTATCTATTCTCTTAGCCTTGGAACAAAAAGTCTTCTGGCAAATCAGTTGCTATCAGGCAGCTTGCTTTCTCAACTTTGAAAATGAACCCAACCAAGGGCACCTGCGGGTCGTGTCGCAAGGCATGCAGCTTGCGTGTGTGTGTGTTCCTCAGGCAAGCCAGAAAACAACATCATCAGACCAATGTTAAGGCTGAACTCTCAAACCTGTCTCTATACTCGAAGACAATGTGGCACCTTGTTAAGTCTGTTTCCCTTCCATCCCCTCCATCACCACAAATGGCTTCCCTGCAGCCAAGACTTCTCATGGCATGGGAAAATGTCCGAATTAAATGGTCGCCTCCAAAAGCTTGTGTTCCCAACCCATCCATCTGTGTCCACCTTACCCCGACCTCCAACTCCCACAGCTTCCTGGACACCGAGAGGTTTTTTTTTAACCTGAGATGATCGAGAACATTTACCCAAGAAGGTTTTGGATTCCATTGCAGTCATTCAACTTTGGATCTGCTGCTGCTTTTGGAGATGATATGGACAGAGGCCCCGAATCTTAAACAAGAGGTCAGGGCTATGTTCTCTGCACATATCAAAGGCATTCAATGCACATATCAAAGGCATTCAACACTGTGTGGCACTCTGCTCTGTTCACCGAGCTTTCAAGCTGTGACATTGAAAGCACCCTTCAATCCTGGCGTGCCAACTTCCTCCGTGCACCCAACAAGCACACAGTAGAGCTTGCAATGGGATGCGTTCATCTCTTGCCCAGTACAGGATAGACTTACCAGGCCAACATCTTCAGCTCAGTTTTGTTCCTCGTACATATCAACAATCTCTTTGATGCCTAGAAACCCCTCTTTTCCACTTTTCATACAATTTCATACATACCATGTGGTATCCCATTCAATGACAGATGGGCAGCAGCTGCTCCCTCATGTCGAGATCTGGAATGGATCAGGTGCTGATCTGGCACATGGAACATGTCATTCAATTCATGCATGTCTCACATTCTAATTTTTTTTCTCTCTGGTAGGACGGATCGTCCAATTAAGTCACCTATCTACTTCCTTGATCAGGGACTGGAAGATATTCAGTCCTTTGAGATTCTGGGCCTCAAAATCAGCCATGACATTTCTTGGAGAGAACATAATTCAAAGCTGGCCTCCAAAGTTAGCTGTCAGATAAGGTATCCTTCATCATGCCAAATCTTTATTTTGACAAATCTAGGCTTCTTATTGCATACAAGGCTTTTGTCCATCGATCAATGGAATATTGCTCTCTCGTATGGGCTTGGCAACCCCTGCTTCAGGCCTCTTATTATCATCTCATCAAAGTTCTCATCATCGGCATCTTCCAGAAAAAATAAGCCGTAAGTTGGCCTCCATTTTCTGATCTTCGTCCAACTATTCTTTCATCCCCGCAACCGTCCACGGACCCACAAGAATGCACATCCTCTTCCAGAAATCCCTTCCTTGTGAGATTCCCAAAATCCATGATGATTACTCACCTCCACTCCTTTGTTCCTCTTGTCTGCCACCTGTGGAACTGCCTCCCTGAGTCAGCACAATGCTACATTCGGGTCCCATCTTGAAGATTGCACTACACTACTATCTCGTGTCATCTTCCATTCCTAGCTGTTATCCTTAACTATTAAACCTCCCATACTTGGCAGGCTTTGGATCCGAGGATCCCGAATTCAAATCCTGTTCGGCCGTTGAATACCAGGTGGGATTGACTCAACCTGTCATCTTTCCAAGGTCAGAAAAATGAGTACCAGCTTGCTGGGATGATCGAGCCATTCGAGTATCCTGCTTCGGAGTGGCGACCCATCCAGGATTGTGCCCAATAACCCAGGAGACTGCTTCGGCAGCACCGACCCTCTGTTCAGAGTATGGTCCCTATGGAGGGATGTTCTCCCATACTCACCCATTTACCTGTATGTTACAATCTTTATTTATTTCCTCTTTTCCCATTTGCTTGTTTGTGTCCGGTTACTTTTTCCTCAGAACCAATGGTCTGTCTGCTGCCCTTCTATCATCTGTTACCTTGTTCTTTCACAAGCCAACATTTTGTATGCAACAAAGCAAAATGCAAAAAATAAAAACCTTGAAAAGTGACAATTTGCTGTTTCTGTAATGCTATCTTCCGAAAATGTGATTTCATGTATGCTTTCCATTGCCTAAACCTACATTGTTACCACCACCAACGAAGGTGGACGGAGATTGTGCTTTCACCCGTTTGTTGTTTGTCTGTCTATTTGTGAGCAGGATGTAACAAAAAGTTATGGACGGGTTCGGACGAAACTTGATGGGCAGATTTGGTGGATGACAAGGACCAATTGATTAGATTATGTTGAAGATCCGGATCAGAGATTTTTTTTAAAAGTGATTCTTCACCATTGAGTTGAGATCGGGCCAAAACGATATATAGCACAATATCTCTAAACGTTGTGGATAAGTTATGACAAAACTTGGTGGATGAGTTGTATATGTGGACAAGAACAAGCCGATTAAATTTCAGGTCAGGTTGAATCCAGATCCGGCCTTTCAGTGGGATACAAAATGTGAACTGTTCAGCCTGGCGGAGGCATGCGCTACACCGAGTACCGTTTTTAGTTCCCTCGAGAAATACACCAAATTAATAATCTCAACAATGGACATTTTTTATTTATTTTAATTTTATGTTGAAGGCTACAAGCATGGACTGAATAGTCCTCATCGAGGCCAAGCCTGAAAATAAAGGAACTGCATGAATAGAAAAGTAAGAAAAGAGAGAATAGAGTATGAATTTTTGAGAAAGTAAAAAAAAAATCTGCTTTTTTAATTAAACAAAGTGAGGTTGAAATTGAAATTAAAAGAGAACACGTACTTTATTTTCCTGTTAAAACCCCAAAATACCAGGTGTTACAATTGTTGTCCTGCACCAGGCTGCTCAAGGCTCGGATAAGCGCGATCCTGTGGATAAATGACTTATCTGGCACATAAAATTTCCAAAGTTTTCCATACAGGTTGGCCTGAAAGTTCCTACTATGGTAAAGTCATTCAAAATACTTTCAAAATAGTACTGCTTCCTCACTCGATGATGAATGGTCGGTTAGTTAACCGTCCGATAAGAATTTTAACCACAGAATAGCTTTTATCCAGCGGTTAAATTATCCGAATTTTGTGCATCCGGAGCCTGATTACATTTAATTATAATGAAACCAAAATGTTTCGACGCTTATAGAAATGTCTCATACCTGTCTCAGCAATTTCACCATGGGCATATTGTTTATGAATATCTATTCTGTTCTGTTATTGCGTATGGCAGCTTGGCTGCCGGGGTATCTATCATTTCTCAGAAGAGCAGCTGTGCCGCTGATGCTGTGCCGCTCTACCAGTACACTGGTACTCATTTTGCTGATCTCGGAAGGATGACGGGCTGAGTTAACCCCACCTGGTGTTAATTCAGCAGCCAACAGGGCTCAAACTCAGGACCCTACTCGAACCACCCTAACCTAACAACCTAAGCCAGCCACCCTAACCACTAAGCCAACAAGAGGCTTTATGAATATCTATTGATACCAGATGAGCTCATTGTGACCAGGAACAACAACAAAAAGGTATCTTAAAGCAACCATGACACAACTTGTTGATATTCTGAGCTAGAGTTGAATTTTATGTGACTATCAAAACAAGACCAGAATATCTCGCATGATATTATACGTTTCACAATTCCTTTTATTGCCACATATATCAAAGCAATGATTAATTATTATCAAAAAACATTATAAAACTAGAGGGGGAGCACTTGGTAGAGTGCAAAACCGCCGCCGCCAATACTGCTGGGTCACTGAAGTGAACCTGATTTCATATTCATTGTAGGTCAAAACGGATCAGACTCTACTGAACCACGATTGAATAAACTAAACTAGATCAACGCGCATGTAGAAATGCCAAAAAAAAAAAAAAAAAAAAAAAAAAAATCGAAAATTTTTTGAAAAAAAAAAAGTTGCAAAATTTGTTTTTTTTTTCTCAAGCAAATTTTTTTGGGGGGTTGGAAATCACTTAAAACATGTAGAAATGCAAAAATAAAAATTCAAATATTTTTTCAAAATGGCCGCCATTGCGGCCATATTGGACTTTGGACCAAGTCCAAAATCTAATGGCATGATCCTTGGACCATACCTAACCCCCCCCCCCCCACCAAGTTTCATCGAAATCCGTCCAGAAGTTTTTCCGTAATACTGTTCACAAACAAACAAACAAGCAGTCATAGACTGGTACTTACGAAATCGTCAACTTGACCTCTGACCTTGTCTAATAAAAGCTGTCTCTCGAGAAGGTAGCGACGCAAACCAGAAGTTTCTACGATGATTCTGTACCAAACCATCAAAAATCGAATGTTTTGGATGTTTGACCTCACTGTGACTTTGACCTTTGACAGATTTTGACCAAAATATAATCAGCACTAGCCATCACCCTCCTGAATCACGTGGTGTAATTTGACATTGGTAGCTTCTTCCGTTCTCGAGTTATCTGTACAAAACCATCAAAAATCGAATATTTGACCTCACTGTGACCTTGACCTTTGACCGATTTTGACCAAAATCTAATCAGCGCTCGCCATCACCCTCCTGAATCACGTGGTGTAATTTGACATTGGTAGCTTCTTCCATTCTCGAGTTATCGTGCCTACAAACAAACAAACAAACATAAACGGAAGTCATCAATATACTTACGAAATGTTTAGATTTCGTAAGTAACAAACAGAAAGGGGTGAAAACAGTAACCTCCGTCCATCTTCGATGGCGGAGTTTAATGAGAAGGGGAGCACTCGGGAGAGTGCAAAACCTCCGCCGCCAATACTGCTGGGTTACTCAAGTGAACCTTATATCTTATTCATTAAATATGATGTCAACAGTGCTGACAGAGTTGTAGTTCTTTTCTCCAACATTTTTTTTTGGTGGGGGGGTTGGAAATCACTTAAAACATGTAGAAATGCAAAAAATGAAATCGAAATTGTTGAAAAAAAAAGTTGCAAAACATTTTTTTTCTCTAACAATTTTTTTTTTGGGGAGGGTGGAAATCACTTAAAACATGTAGAAATGCAAAAAAAAAAATATTTTCTATAAATTTTAGGGGGGGTTGGAAATCACTTAAAACGTGTAGAAATGCAAAAAAAAAAATTTTTTTTTTGGAGGGGGTAAATGTTTTGGGGGGTGGTTGGAAATCACTTAAAACATGTAGAAATGCAAAAAAATGAAATCGAAATTGTTGAAAAAAAAAGTTGCAAAACATTTTTTTTCTCTAAATTTTTTTTTGGGGGGGAGGGGGGTGGAAATCACTTAAAACATGTAGAAATGCAAAAAAAAATATTTTCTATAAATTTTTAGGGGGGGTTGGAAATCACTTAAAACATGTGGAAATGCAAAAAATGAAATCGAAATTGTTGAAAAAAAAAGTTGCAAAACATTTTTTTTTCTCTAACAATTTTTTTTGGGGGCGGGTGGAAATCACTTAAAACATGTAGAAATGCAAAAAAAAAAATATTTTCTACAAATTTTTAGGGGGGGTTGGAAATCACTTTAAACATGTAGAAATGCAAAAAAAAAAAATTTTTCTCTAAATTTTTGGAGAGGTTGGAAATCACTTAAAACATGTAGAAATGCAAAAAAAAAAATTTTCTCTAAATTTTTGGGGGGTTGGAAATCACTTAAAACATGTAGAAATGCAAAAAAAAAAATTTTTTTTTTGGAGGGGGTAACAATTTTTTGGGGGGTGGTTGGAAATCACTTAAAACATGTAGAAATGCAAAAAAAAATTTTTCCTTTTTGGGGGAGTGGTAACAATTTTGGGGGGGGGTTGGAAATCACTTAAAACATGTAGAAATGCAAAAAAAAAAATTTTCTCTAACAATTTCTTTGGGGGGTAACAATTTTTTGGGGGTTGGAAATCACTTAAAACATGTAGAAATGCAAAAAAAAAAAATTTTTGGAGGCGGTAACAATTTTTTGGGGGGTTGGAAATCACTTGAAACATGTAGAAATGCAAAAAAAAATTCTTTTTTGGGGGGTGGTAACAATTTTGGGGGTTGGAAATCACTTAAAACATGCAGAAATGCAAAAAAAAAAATATATTCTCTTTTTTGGGGGTCATTTCTTAGGGGGTTGGAAATCACTTAAAACATGTAGAAATGCAAACAAAATTTTTTCCCTTTTTTTGGGGGGGGGGGGGTTGGAAATCACTTCAAACATGTAGAAATGCAAAAAAGAAAAAAATTTTCTCTACATTTTTTTTGGGGGGGGGGACCAAGTCCAAAATTTAATGGCATGATCCTTGGACCATACCTAACCCCCCCACCAAGTTTCGTCGAAATCCGTCGAGGAGTTTTTCCGTAATACTGTTCACAAACAAACAAACAAACAAACAGAAAGGGATGAAAACAGTAACCTCCATCCATCTTCAAAGATGGCGGAGGTTAACAATATAATACGGTTTGGGTCAATCGGTTTGGGACGTGCAAGAGATCTTTTCCTGTTTATTCATTTCCTTGCCCGTTGGGTCCAACTGTTGCCACACTGCCCCACGGGCAGTTCACACCCTCGCTCCTACATGAGCCTCGATCTTATATTAAAAAATAAAATAAAAAATCTTTGCCTTGATTATCGGAACAATTTTATCGGGAAAAATCTTTATTTTACAGGATTGTGCAAGATAAATGCAATAAAAACAAAATTCTAACTCTCTTGTAACAACAAAATTATGGCCGCAACGTGTTTACCTCTTTGATAAATCACACGAGACAGTTTAAAGAGTTGAAATACTTGTTTCCCAGATGCTGGTGAGCTTTTTACGATTTCTAGCACGTTTTGATTATAATATTTATGAATGTCTGAAATTCTACAAAATTCCTGTCCAATAATACACAGCTTTTGGGTAATCTGTTGTTGTTGTTGTTGTTGTTGTTGTCATAGTCATTGTCGAATTGGATTACATTCTGACTTCAGCCTGCTAGTTCTGTCATTACTGAGACACTGCTGTCCCGCCGATGTGGTACCTATGTGTGCATTCAGGCAGGAATTAGCAATTGGTTCCAGGATGCCGAGAGATAAATTGCCCACTATTTGCGAAAGACTAGACTTTGTGGTGCAATGGTTAGAAAGAATGTCCGCTCAGAGTCTGGGAGGTCGGTGGTTCAAATCCAGGCAGAGTCATACCAAAGACTTCAAAAAACGGTACGTGCTGCTTCCTTGCTTGATGCTCAGCATTTAAAAGGATAGAGCACGGACAATTCATCCATGAGGAGGAGGAAATTCCACCTCAGGAAATACCCCACTGAGTGCGGTGAGAAAGGCGGCGCCATGATAGTGACGTCGCTGGTACCCAGAGTGGCTGTGTTTGTCTCATCTAACAGTCCCGTGTGTGTATCTGTATGTTCATGTGTGTGAGATGTGTGCGGCAGCTGCACTATGAGCGTTAGATCCTGTAAAAAAAAAAAATTAAAGACTGTGGGATATTTTACCGTCCACCAACTAATGCCGGCAGACAGGAGGCCCAGTCTAATGTCCATCCGAGCGATGGCAGACACATTGATGCCTCATCCTGCCTGTGAAACACGAGGATGACAGTTTAGAGCCAGGTTGCCATTTAAACCAAGACTGGATAGCTCAGAGGTGAGAGTGCACAACTCTTTGCTTGCTTCCTTGCCAGCCAGCAAATGCAGTGCGCTTTAAGAAGCCACAAAAGGACAGAACTTTCTTCCTCACAAAAGGACCTCTGCACGCTCATAAGACACTTGTCTGCAAGAAGGATAAAACATCGATTCAAAATAAACTAGAAGGGCACTCGGTAGAGCGTATACCTCCGCCACGCAAGGCCTGATCTACGAGAACATATCGGACCCAATACATTTTTGAAATATCATGCTATACAGAACTATATCGTTTTTTGGCCCTATCTCTCAATGGTGAAGAATCACTTTAGAAATTAAATAATTATCGTATCCAGATCCGGATTCGGATCATCAGCAAAATCGAATCAATTCTTCCTTGTCACACAACCAACATGTCCACCAAGTTTTGTCTGAATCCGTCCACAACTTTTTGAGATATGCGAAATATCATTTTTGGCAATATCTCTCAACAGTGAAGAATCACTTTTATTCATTATAGTGGTCGGAACTGGATCCGGATCTTCACCAAAATGTAATCAGTTCGCCCTTTTCACACACCCAACCTGTCCACAAAATTTCATCCGGATCCGTACACAACTTTTTGAGATATCCTGCGCACAAACAAACAGACAGAAAGGGGGTGAAAACATAATCTAATTTAAACAGAGTATGGTCCCAATGGATGGATGGTGACTAGTTTATTCAAAATTTAAACACCTTCAGTGGTGCTAAATCTAATTGAAGCACCTTCCGTGGCAGAGGTAATAATTTTATATATATATATATATATATATATATATATATATATATATATATATATATATATATATATATATATAATATATTATTTTCCTCTTTGTTTTGCAAAAATATATTGTATATGGTACTTTCATCTTCATCGGTTCTCACAAGCTAGCGTCAACAAAACTAATAGTCACAAAATTACTGAGCTCTATGTTTTTTTTGTTTTTTTTTGTATACCTTGTAGAGGCTCATGTAAGAGTTAACACACAACACACAGCAAGGGGGGCATGAGAAAAGAGGGGCGGGAGTGGGAAGGACAAAACAGTGGGGAACAGAGACATTAGGAGATCTGTGGAAGGGAGAGGGATGGGGCAGGGAACACGGGGAATACAAGATGGACATTATAGGGACTTTCAGGAAGGAAAGCAAGGAATTTGAAGGAGGTGGGCTTGGGTGGATTATTGGGGGTACAAAAGATCGAGGATTTGGATGGGGGATGATAAGAGGTGGTGGTGAACAGCTGTTTTGAAAGCCTGGAGAGGAAGAATGGGATTGAATCGAGAGAGGGAGTTTATTCCAAAGGCGGGAAAAAAAGAGGAATGAAAGAGTGAAGGTGAGCAGTGATTCGTGATTTTGGTAGTTTTACCAGAAGGGGGTTGTTGGCGGACCTTGAGCGCCCTGCGGAAATGTGGTGGGGGACAAATCGCAGAGAGAGCAGGGGTGGGGGCGAGGCTGGAGAGGAGACGGTAGAAGACAGAAAGACCACCGACAAGCCTGTGGTGAGAGGCCCAAAGACTCAGCCTCATTGCGAAAGATGCCAATGATCCGAAATGCCTTGGTTTCCACAGCGTGAAGCCGAGAAAGGTGGGAGGCAGGAGCACCAGCCCAGAGGGTAGAGCAGTACTCCATCAGGCTGCGGCCAAAAGCTTTGTAAGTGGTCGGGAGCTCAGGTGGGCCGAGGAAGGACTTTGCACGACGGAGGATTGCCAGTCGGCGACTGGCTTTGGAGGCGAGGTTTGAAATGTGGCTTTCTCAGGAAAGCTCATGGCAGATAGTGAGACCCAGCAGCTTGAAAGAAAGGACTTCTTCCAGAGGATTGTTGAGGAACTGGAGGGGGCCGGGGTTCTTGACGGTCCTTTCGGAGAGACATTGTGAGAGTGTGAGATTTGTCCGGATTGGAAGACATGTTCCACGTGTTGGACCAGTTTGTGATTTTACCCAGATCTGCAGTGAGCGAAGAAGCTGCTGCTTGCCGATGTGAGGGACGACCGATGGTACGGCAGAGGGTGGAGTAATCAGCAAAGAGATATAGAGGATTTTCCAGAGAGTCGGAGAGATCGTTGATGAAAACCAGAAAAAGAACAAGGCCCAGAACACTACCTTGAGGAACTCCAGCCTGGATAGGAAGAGGGGATGAAAGAACTCCATTTGGGGCCACACGTTGACTGCGACAGGAGAGGAAGTCTGCGAGCCATGAGTGGAGATGGCCTTGGATACCATAGGAAGAGAGTTTGGTGAGCAGGGCAGGGTGCCAGACCGTGTCAAAAGCACATGATATGTCTCGGGATATGGCTCTGATTTCATGTCCGGCATTGAGGACCTCCATCCATTGTTGGGAGAGCAGAAGCAGCATATCCAGGGTAGAGTGACCTGGTCTGAAACCAAATTGATGATTGGAAATCAAGCCATTGGAGAAGAGGAAGGATTTAATGTCTGAAGCGATGATGGATTCCATAACCTTACTGATGATTGGGAGAAGGCTGATTGGTCTGTAGTTACAGGGATCTGTTTTTGCACCTTTTTTATGCAGGGCAGTGATGTTTGCTGATTTCCAAGCAGATGGCAGATGACCTTGAGCAAATGAGAAGGTGAATAGAACAGAGAGAGGGTGAGCAAGAGCAGAAGAGCAGGTTTTTAGGACACGTGGGCTGACGCCGTCTGGACCGGTTGCAGAATCTGAGTCGAGGTTTGACAGCGAGCTCTCCACCTTGTCAGGAGAAAAGGACAGAGAGTCCACGGACAGTTGGGTGCGACTGGGTAAAGTGGGTAGAGAAAGTGATGCGTTTTGACACAAGATTTAGCTGCAAACACCGAGTTTAGGCATTCAGCCTTTTCACGTGCGGTATCAGCAGTGCGGCCATTTGAGGTAAGGGAGGAGATGGAGGGGGAACATACACCAGAAACAGATTTGATTAGATGCCACCAGGATTTGGAGGAGGGAGAGAGGTTTGAGAGTTCAGACTTGAGATGAGAAAGATGTTGTTTTCTAGCTCTCCTGAGGGTAGATACACACTTGTTCCGAGCTTTATGGAAGGAACTGAGATTATCCTCAGTTGGGTTTGCTTTCCATGAGGCAAAGGCAAGTTGTTTCAGGACAACTGCCTCGTCACAAGCTTTAGTGAACCAAGGGCAGGAGGAAGGGTAGGACAACTGAAGATGAGATGGGATAAATCTGTGCATGAAGGAGAGCAAGTTTCTTTGGATGAGTTGATGTTTGATTCCCAGGATGAGTTGATGTTTGAGAAAGTAGTGATAGGAGACCAGTCTGTAAGTTTGATGGCTGCTCGGAGACCCTGCCAGTCGGCTTGAGTGAAATGCCAGACTTGACGGCGGTGAGGTGGTTCTCTGATAACAGCCAGAGAGATTTCCACTTTGACAAGGACGTGGTCAGAAGAACCGATTGGAGCGGAGGAAGAGCAGCAGATATTGTCAGGGAAATTTGTCAAAATCAGATCCAGAAGAGATGGAGTACCATTGGTTGAGATCCGGGTCGGGAAGTTGACCGATTGAGTCAGTCCCAATGAGTCGCAGAAAGCTTTTGCTGAAGTGCCATGACAGGTGAGAGAGGTACCCACACCTAGCCAACTGGCATGATGACAATTGAAGTCACCACATATGAGGAAGAGAGAGTTTGGATGAGAAGATAGAAGTTGGTCCATGTTTTCGGATATTGAGGTGTAGATGGAGTCATCACTGTTTGGTGGACGGTACAGTACACATATATACATGAGTTGGGAGTGGAGTGGAAGCCGTAGCCAGAGGTATTCCTGGGGGTGTGGGGGAGTGAGGGCAGTGCATGGAGAGTGAGGAATAGAGTCTTTGATGAAGAGAGTAACTCCTCCACCAGGACGAGGCTCAGGTCTGTCATACTGGAGGAGGGAGTAACCAGGGAGAGATACTTGGGAGTCAGACACGTTTTGGGGGAGGAAAGTTTCTGTTCGGCAGATTATTTCTGGTTTGTCAGTGGCAACCTGTATGGAAAGATCTGAAAGGTTTGAGCGAAGGCCCCTCTTGGATATCATGTTATCAAATATTTTTGTTCTCAACTATAAAAGGCCTGTGCTTCCTCAGACATTAGGAGAAAAAAAAAGAAGGAAGAAAAAGAAAATGAAAGCTTGAGAAACAGAAGATTTATGAATCAGTGAAGGAAAATGAAGAAGAAAGGTTTTCCAGATCACAAATATTCCACAAAACATCCAAAGCCACCACCCCCATCAATTTACAAAAAAACCCACAACATCTGGTCTTTAAAAACCACGATGCAAATGCAACACCTTCAACGAAACAAAACATGATTGTATTTTAATTTTTTTTTTTTAAAGGGTTTTCGAAAAAAAAAATGGTGAGAAAAATATCTGTAATTACAACAGTGTGTGCAATCACGTCGATGCGTGCCACTAAATCTAGATGATAGCTCGTTGCCTTTGGCAAGTTTTAAGCCACAGTTGCAAAACTTATGAAATCTGACCTCCGAATGGATAGCAAGGGCAACAGCAGGTCACAGGCCTTTCAACAGCCATTCTCGGCACCATATCCAATCCTACGAAGCATGTGATGCAATTTTTACCGTCAACATCATCATGACTACTTTCAAGTGAGCTGTTCCTACACAAACCAAAGCACGTCAATAAAATCACCTTGTTATTCCAAGTGTTCAAATGTGAAGATTATTCCTGTAGGATCCGATACAGCTGGTGGATCCGATGGGAATCAAAGCAACTGGTCTGCCTGCCTGGCAATCAAGCAAAGTTGAAAATTGTGGGACGAAATGAATTAAAACTTGATGGTTGTACTCAAGGTGTGCATGGGAATTTTCTAACTTGGAATGGCCATCTCCTCCAACTCAGAGATCTCCATGCCCCACTCCACCATCTTTGCCACTCTCTACGGGTGTTTATAGTCTGTATAAGTTTTGAATAAACCAGTAACCATCCATCCAAGGGAACCATACTCTGTACAGAGCGTCGGTGTTCCCGAAGCAATCTCCTGGGCTATCCTGGACAGACCACCACTCCGCCGCAGGATACTTGAACGGCTTAATCATCCCAGCAAGCTGGTACTCATTTTGCCGACCTCGGAAGGATGACAGGCTGAGTCAACCCCACCTGGTATTCATTTAATAGCAGGGTGGGATTTGAACTCAGGACGTTAGGTTCCCAAGCCCACAAGCTTAACCATTAAGCTAACACCAGACAAACTAGCAACTGTCAATTTGAATATTCCATGCAGTTGTACTCGTACAAACAGACGTGACTTGGATGATAGCTGCTCACGATGTAACATCTTTTTCTCCAATATATAATTTTTCACCATGAAAAAAATTGTTCATTTTATCAAATATATTTACAGTAATTTTCTAGCTTTTGTCAAGTTTTCTGAACAAATAAAAAATCCTAAATCGCTGAATTTGGATGTCGTTTTAAAGAGAGAGGGGAAAAAAAGGAAGAGCAGTTGTGCCGACGAGAACGGTCATGCTTTGAAGTTGCATTTGAATTGAAATAACCTGAAATCGAGAAAAATAACGTCTTCGATAAATCAAGTGGCATATGACCTCACCACCATTCATGGTGGTGTAAAAGTATCCAGGGTGTTTTTGTGACTGCATTGGAATGTGGTGAACATGTAGAAAAACAACAAATGTGCTTGACAAAGTTAATCAATATCATTAACTGTTCTGACAATGATTCATACTTGATTGAGTGAAATTATTTATATTTAATATCCGGATACCGTAACATTTCAGGAAATGTTTGTGTGTACACACAATGGGAAAATAATAATGTAAAAAAAAAAAAACTTAAAGTTTTACTCTAATTCGATATGCATATATCGTCGTCGATCATATGCAACACGTGGCTGCGGGTTAACATCAGTTCTTGCAGGGGCGTGGTGTGCCACTGATGCAGCGCCCCCTGTAGGCT
Organism: Eptatretus burgeri; assembly: GCF_056783735.1. Lineage (NCBI taxonomy): Eukaryota > Metazoa > Chordata > Myxini > Myxiniformes > Myxinidae > Eptatretus > Eptatretus burgeri. The sequence goes on from NC_140967.1 coordinate 96,441,548, forward strand.
CGGGCAAGAATTTGTAATTTGTTCAGGGTGCCGGCGACAGCTCGCCTACTCTTCACGAAGGGCACAGTGGGATCTTTAATGTCCACCAACTAATGCTTGCAGACGGGGTGCTAAGTATAACATCCATCTGTGGCATGGCACACACATTGATGAATCCACCCTACCAGGATGGCAGTTTATAGCTGGGCCGCGATTCAAACCGAGGCTACACCGCTCAGAGACGAGAGTGCATACCTCTCGGCCATCCTGCCAACTAAAGAGAAAGTAACGCCACTTTAGTTTAGACTTCCTGTTTACCTCAAAAGTTTGGTCATTGTTCATTTCTTTCAAGTAGTTTTAACAATCCAGCAGCAAATTCTTGAAAACCAGTTTAGAGAAGATGCAATGACATCATCATCATCATCATCATCATGGGTGAAATTTTTTTACAGAGGTGTTTCTTGGTAACTCAGCAATGGATTTTTCTCAGATTCATACAAGAGGGATTTTCAGGTGTTTGAAAAGAAAAGGTCACAGCACCTGTTCAATCACTGAGAAAGAGTGAGATTCAAACAATTTGTAAGTGCAAATGCCACAACCATCCGCAAAACATCATGACTGGCTTCGAAACACGTCAATATATCGCCGATAGTGCGTTTATTCTTGTTCAAGAGAGAAAAAAAGAAGAAAATTAATAATAAAAACAAGATTCGAAATGTCAAAGCTGCTGGAATGTTCAAACACCCACAAAGCCACTGCGGCTGGACATGGAGTTGTTAAAGCGGTGCATTTGCCGTGGGAATGGAACAAACAAACCTCAAGAAAAGACAAGAAAATAATTCAGCAAAAGAATAACAAACAGGCCAATGGCTCAGGATTTTATCATCCGCTGTGTTTCGCTGCCCTTTCTGTACGATGCTTCACCCAATCGCCTTCACTCCGTTTCCTCGGATTGCTTTGTTGCACCTCGGATCCAAAGTAACAAGAAATATAATTCACGGTTAGCAAGTCCAATCCTTCGGCTAAGCATTCAAACTTCGGGTCCTGGTTTGGAGCATGGCGGACGCCTGGTTTTTACCTGCCCTGTTGAAGCTCGTCAAAGCCAACGTTTCCATGCCGGATCCGTCCTGTCTTTCCGTTGTCGTTTCATCCCCGTGTTGTTCGTTGCTTTCTTAACCCATTCCCATATCTTATCCGTACATTGCTGGGGTGTATTGTGGGGCTGGGCGATATCTTGATATCATCGGCTCGATAAGTTATTGAAAAGATAACGTCAACGCGATACTACGTTATAACAAAATGTCGATGTACCGGCGCATCATATTGTGCAAAAAGTGGTGTGTGGTATCATAAACTGAAGATGTTGGGACGTGTTTGCATTGGTTTTAGTAAGAATAGACACGAAGGACTCATCTCTATTATAATACCAAGCTTGCACACTAAAAACTCGGCTCGCCGTCACACGATCACTATGAAATTGCTGTGGCACTTAGCGGACATGCCGACAATATTTGGGAAGTCTTGGCGTTCCATAGTACCACTTGCATTTTGCACAATGCGTATTTTTGTCATTCCCCGTGTACGGTCTGTCGTCTGCTACCAGCTATGTTGTACTGCTATCCCGTGCATGTGCACGGGTATCACTAGTTTTATCATAATAGGGGGTCTGGCCTAACTCACAAGGCCTTCGTGCGGCTCGGAAGCTCACAATTTCAGTATTTCTTCCATTCCTCTCTCCTCTCTAACGAAACTAAAATATTTCAGGATAATCAGACTCTTTAATACGTTGGTAGGTGAGGATTGGGGTGGGGACGTGCACAAGGGAGAAAGGCATTGATAATGCAGGACTTTCTAGATGACATGATCGCCCAACAATGCATCGAGTCCATATGCAGAACCACTTAGTTGTTCAACGTCATGATTTATCATCGATTTTGTTAGACACTATAACTCACCAAACTCATATACACATACAATGTATCATGCAAATTGTGATAGATTTACAGTGCAGGACCCATGAATGCCATGAATATATCAATGAATGCCCATGAATATCAGAAGTATCACAAGTAAATAATAATAATAATAATAATAATAAGAATAATAATAATAATAATAATAAAAAACTGGAACAGCACTCTTCAATGTCACGATGTCACCAGATGGGCCTTCATCCACATTATTACATCATTATACATACTTGTACCAAGTTTGATTCAAGTCCCTGACCCCAGATTCAAAATATTAAATAATTTTGGCTGCCAGACCATGCGTCCGATCACACTCGTTTCCCATGGGGAGCACTTCACATGTGCCAAGTTTCAATTTTTTCCATGGAGCGGTTTCTGAGATACAGAAGCCCAAAGTTTTTCCTTTTTTTCCTACATGGCTACCAGACCACATGACCTATGGCATCATAATTATCATTCAAACATTCTACGTGAGTAGTCACACCTATGGTGAAAATTTGGTATCAATCAGATCAGCGGTTGCGGAGAAAACAGAGAATATTAGCATCGACGGATATACAGACGGACAGATAACCCGAAAAAAGAATGCCTCCAGCGACTTCGTCAGTGGAGGCCGAAGGCATAAAAATCAGAAGTATGCCTATATTAATTAAAGAAAGCAAAGTTACATACAATGATAAAAGAATACTATACGGCTAATTTTCAAACCTCTAACTCTCTGAGGATTTGTGGGCTGTTCCAAATCGACTTCTTCAGCCCCTGGTGAGTCGTGGAGATACATCAACGATCGCTCCCCTTCACCGTAGTATGAGAATGATCTGCCATTGGCATTGATTCACTCAGCCGTCAGCGAAGCATTGTATGCTTGGTGTTGGCTTAATGGTTAGGGTGGTGGGTTTGGGATCCTAGGGTCCAGAGTTGAAATTCTGCTTGGCTGTTGAACTAATACCAGGTGGGGTTGACTCAGACTGCCATCCTTCTGAGGTCGGCAAAATGAGTACCAGCTTGCTGGTGTCCTGGTCGGAGTGGTGACCCATCCAGGATTGTGCCCAATAGCCTCGGGAACTGCTTAGGCAGTACCAACGCTCTGCATAAAGTATGGTCCCAATGGATGGATGGAAAGCATTGTGAAGGTTCACTCGTTCTTCAGCAAGTTGACTGGATATTTCAACTATTTCTTTACTGGCTTGAAGTTTACTGAGAGTACATTTTAACTTGTGGTGGTTTTATATGTACACAAGACTCCAATCATTCCACAGGAAGAGTTCAGGATTTTGGAGCTTCCAAGACCGAGTTTTCTACGCACTTTCATCAGCGTCTTGACAACAAATTGACGGGTGCACACCCTCGAGTTGTGTGCAGGCCGCCAGTCATCAGACAGTCACACTCTCCTATTCCACCGCAGCCGCTCGTTGGTATTAACAGGAAATGGTAAGAATGCGACACCTCTCATGCACGGATATTTCCCATATTCTCGAGAGTCCGATTTGCATCCAGGAACACAACAATTGTGGTTAACCATCTTAGAATTGCCCTCGGTTTGACTCGTTCGTTTTAATGCTACAAATTGCGTCAAAAAAGAGGATTTGATTTCACCCCAACAATGGCAGCTTCAAAGTGCCCGGAACCGAGTCAATGGAAGCGAATGCACAGCTCATGCGAGAAAGGCATTGGTGGGCGTTCGAGACATTTCAAAAGTCCCGTATTGTTAAGGCAATGACTAAAAGGACTTCATCATGCCTCCGTCAGGTTACATTTGGCCTGGTGCGCAATAAGGAGACTTGAGAAGCAGATAGATTCATAAACCAAACTTCGTTTTTGTGGAAGGGTTTTAATCGTTGATATAGCTGTTTTAAAAGCTCGTCTTTCCGGGATTAAGGAAGAGGAAGCAGGACCTCAAGCATTAATGTAGTGTCTCCTGCTGTCATTGAATAATAAAAATGGTGATTTGGAAAGCTAATACTCGATTTACTTGGTTGGAAAGCTAACACTCGAGTTAGTTGGAACAAACATTTCTATCCGTTTAATCAAGAAGATGCCGGTTTTAAAAGCCCCCTATTTTTGGGATTGAGGGAGAAGATGTGGGAATGGGATGGGAGCTAACAATATAGCGTTTCTAATGGTAACATTTAGTATTCTACGACAGGAGGAACCCTTTGAAGGACATGGAAGGAGCACGCAAAATTATATGCAGTGCCGTCGGAAAGTATTCACACCCTTCAACTTTTGTCACATTTTGCTGTGTTACAACCTGAATTTAAAATGAATTACATTGGAATATTTTGTCACCGATCTACACAAAATACCCAATAATGACAAAGTGAAAGCATGTTTGCAGAAATTTGTACAAATTAATTAAAAATGAAAAGCTGAAATGTTTTGCGTCGATAAGTATTCAACCCCTTTGCTATGACGCTCCAAATTGAGCTCAGGTGCATCCAATTTCCTTTGATCATCCTTGAGATGTCTCTACAACTTGATTAGAGCCCACCTGTGGTCATTTCAATTGATTGGACATGATTTAGAAAGTAACACACGAAGTTCAAGGAACAATCCGTAGAACTCCGAGATAGAATTGTGAGGAGGCATAGACCAAGGGAAGGGTATAAAACAACTTCTAGAGTGATGAAAGTTCCCAAGAGCACAGTGAGCTCCATCATTAGAAAATGAAAAAAAATATGGAACTACCCAGACTCTTCCTTGAGCTGGCTGTCTGACCAAACTGAGCAACCAGGCAAGAAGGACCTTTTGGTCAGGGCAGGTGACCACAAACCCAACGACCACTCTGACAGAACTACAGAGTTCCTTGGTCGTGATGGGAGAACCTGCCATAAAGGCAATTATCTGCAGCACCACAAATCTAGGCTTAATGGGAGAGTGGACAGACGGAAGCCACTCCTGAGAAAAAAGGCACGTGACAGCAAACTTCGAGTTTGCAAAAAGGTATGTGAAAGACTGAGAGCATGAGGCAAAACTTGAACTCTCTGGCCTGAATGCCAAGCACTACATCTGGCAGAAACCAAGCACATCACATCATCCATCAAACACCATCCCTACCATGAAGCATGGTGATGGCACCATCATGCTATGGGGATGCATTTCAGCGGCAAGGACTGGGAGACTTTTAAGGATAGAGGGAACAATAAATGAAGTCAAATACAGGCAAATCCTTGAGGAGAACCTGCTTCACAGTGTGAAAGACGTCAAACTGTGGCGAAGATTTATGTTCCAACAGGACAATGACCCCAAACATACAGCCAAAGCAACACTGGAATGGCTTCAGAACAAGAACGTGAAAGTCCTTGATTGACCCAGGCAAAGCCCAGACTTGAATCACATTGAGAATCTGTGGAAAGACTTGAAGATTTCTGTTCACCGATGCTCCCCATCCAACTTAACAGAGCTTGAGCAAATCTGCGAAGGAGGATGGGAGAAAATCCACAAATACAGATGTGTAAAGCTGATAGACAGACATACCCAAGAAGACTCGAAGCTGTAATCACTGCCGAAGGTGCTTCTACAAAGTATTGACTCGGGGGGGGGGGGGGGTGTGAATACTTATTGACCCAAGACATTTTAGCTTTTCGTTTTTAATTAATTTGTACAAATTTCTGAAAACATGTTTGCACTATCATCATGGGGTATTTTGTGTAGATCGGTGACAATTTTTAAAAAAAATTTAATCCATTTTTCAATTCAGGCTGCAACACAACAAAATGTGATAAAAGTCTCGAGTTGTGAATACTTTCTGAAGACACTAAATCGTAATACTTCTCGAAGAAATAGTAAAATATATAAAGGTACATGGAAGGAGCACAGAAAGAAAAACGACAGCCACCACAACCACGAAGTGTTAAAAAAAAGATCCATTTTTCACGTGTTTTACATCATTTTACATCCTCATTGCGATGCACAGATAGGCATGCAATATGTTTGTGAAGTACAACATGCTGTCTTTTAATTAAACCAACAACCAAGTGACAGTAGGGACGCTTAGTATAAATAAAAATTAAATAGAATAGAAAATAATGAATAAAAGACCAGTCTGCACTGCAATTCAGATGGAGAGGATGGGAATTGGACTTAAAGGCAAGAAAGAAGCTTTGGTGCTCCAGGACAGCTTTTCCTGCCAATACATGGGATGACATATGTACAGTGAAAGTCATATGGCAGAGCTCCCTCCCTCCCCCAAACTCTCACCAATTACAGTGGCTCATATGGAATTTAATCAAGAGTCAACACAAAAATATAAATAAAAACAAGAACAAACTAGATGAGCACTCGATAGAGCGCATACCTCCACAAGGCTGCACACTTTACGTTTTGTATCCCACTGATACGCCGGATCTGGATCCGGACCTGAACCAAAATCGAATCGGCTGGTTCTTGTCATCTAACCAACTCATCCACATAGTATTGTCAAATAAAACCCGTCCACAACCTTTTGAGATATCGTGCTATATATCGTTTTTGGCCCCATCTCTGAATTATGAAGAATCGCTTTAAAAAATAAAATAATAAATTCATTCATTGTAGCATCCGGATCTTCACCAAAATTTAATCAAACTAGTCCTTCTCACACACCCAACCTGTCCACCAAGTTTCACCCGAATCCGTCAATAACTTTTTGAGACATCCTGCTCACAAAGACAGAGAAACAGGGGTGAAAGAAAACATAACCTCTGTCAACCTTCGCTGGCGGAGGAAACGAAGGCTCAAAACATATCAGGGGGAGGAATTCATAAGAATAGTTTCATTTTATAAATGAAAATTCAGTGAATTCCCGTTCATCCTCCCCTCCTTCTTGGAGCCACACGTGGTGGCAATGGAAATTCCAATTGGTATTTTACTCAAGGGCTATGTCGTCCTGAGTTGCGAGAAAAGGTCTTCCTGTAAAAACTACGCTGTGGGCACAGCTTCATGGTCTCTACACTTCAGCTGGGTCCACATGTGTCCAAAAGCAAGTTTTTTTTTTAGTTTTTAATTAGCCAAAAAGGACATTAGCCAGATTGTTATCTGTTCACACATGTTCAATGCAAAAGCAAGGCCATGCCAGCCAGGGCTACCGCATAAATTAAATAATGTGCATATGTCGATGCTGGTCTCATTGTGTTTCAGCGTCTATCCATACAAAGGTTTGATCATGCAACATCTACAGAAATCTAGTGCCGATTACGCGGGAAGTCAATTACAGACAAGTAAACACGATTATTTCATTAAATGTAAACACATCGTGTTTCTCAGAAGCTTTTCTTGGTGTATTTTCTTGTTTTTTCAAATTAAGTTTTTCTTGTTCTTGCTGTAAAGTATTCCAAAATCGTTTTGCCAATATCGCCTGGTTTCTTTGCACCTGCTTTTCAAAGCTGAAACTTTTCGCCACATAATCTGCCACTATTATAAAGGGGGTCGCGAGTACTGTCCAAAGTCAGGTCTGAATGCCAGAATGTCACAGCTGTGTTATCAGTATTGTTATCAGCAGAGGGATGTCAAAGTAAAATGTTTTTCCACAACAAGTGGAACAAAATTGAGCTTAAACAAAACCAACATAAAAAAAAAAAGTGCTATATATGTTCTAAACCAGAGATGTACAGTACAAGAGAAAACAGGTTTTATAACATTATAAATACACTTACCAAAGTATAAAACATGAAAATGCGTGCGTGTGTGTTTATATATATATACACATATATATTTATATATAAAATACACACACACACACACACACGCAGGGGTACCTGGCGTTGCCCGGTGCTGTTCTAATCCTGTTGGCATTTTGAAGAAATCAAATTTTGTTTTATTTCCATTTTTTGTGGGTGTCTAAAACTTCCCTCCACCCACTCGGGAATGGGTCGGGGATCATTTTCTGCTACCTTTCACATAGATACAAAGGCTGAGGCACAACAGAGCGATTTTTTTTTTTTTAAGAAAAAAAGTCAAAAATCATGTTTTTCTTCCATTCCATACGTTGAGCAACTTAATGTGCTTGTCTTGCAAGGTTATTCTGGGTCTTCCTGGACTTTTCTTGTCTTGTACTGAGGCAGTGTATTTCAGGCATTGTAAAGTGTACCTTACACCATTGTAGGCAACCGTAAGCGATTTCTACTATTTTCGATGTAGGCGATTTCTACTATTTTCTTCTTAGTGTGCCCCTTCTTCTCACAGAGTTTGGATCTTCATACGCTGTTCTGTTGAAACTTCCTTTCTTGGCACCATTCTGAACCCATTGAAAGACTTTCACGCAAGGGAACAAGTTGATGAAAACTAATTTCACATATTCAATAATTTACAACATTTAGTGTGGTTTCTTGAAATTCCCATTAATGTAACTTGTGTTGATTATTTCAATAATTTATTAATATTTAATGTACAAAAATCCATAAACTGTTTCCTGCATAATTTAATTGTGGTCAGTGGATAATACCAGCAGGTGATAATAGAATATGTCGAGCAAAAGGAAAACTTTTTCAATCAATAAATATATTTCATATACATTTAAAAGGCAACTGTGATATTAAATTGACTTTCAAAGAAATTTGAAATATCTACCAATATTGCACACTTCTAACTTCCCACAAATGTTTAAATGGAAATAGCACCAATAGTGAAAATAACCCAAACAATATATATATAATATATATATATATATATATATATATATATATATATATATATATATATATATATATATATATATATGAAGTCCGTCTAAAACGTAACAGGACAGAGCCTGCTGTGTGCTCCACTTACACAACTTGAACGAACGGGTTGCGTCACAGTCTTTCGTAACATTCCAGCAATATATATGATTGGTGGTGGTTGAATGCGCTCAATGTGTGATTTTTTTACAGGTCATGCTTCACACGGTCTCGTCTGAGTCATCGCGCTATGAGTCGTGAGCAGAGAGCCAATCTGAAGTTTCTTGCCAAGGTTGGCAAAACACCTTCCGAATCCTTTGCAATGCTGCAGCAAGTCTACGGGGAAGAAACGATGTCACGTACACGTGCATTTGAATGGCACAAGAGGGTCAAAGAGGGACGGGAGGAGGTTGAAAACGATCCACGGTCTGGAAGACCTTCAACGAGCAGAACGGCGGGCAACATCGAGCGTGTCAAGCAGATGGTGCACGCAGATCGTCGACTCACGATGCGGATGATTGCTGAGGAACTTTCCATCAATAAGGACACTGTCACTGCCTGACAAACAGCAAAGAATAACTGCCTGTAAAGACATTATCCAGCGCCTCGAGGACGATCCAGACCTACTCGGGAGAGTCATTACTGGCGATGAATCATGGATATTCGAATACGATCCTGAGACCAAATTGAGCGATTTCAATATATTTTTTGCAATAAAATTTCTGTGAAGTCTTGTAAATAAAATAAAAAATACTAAGAACCAGACTCGGTGGTGTAATGTTTGAAGCGTCTGCTCTGAGTCTGGTGATTCGAACTTTGGCCAAGCCATACAAAAGACTTTAAAAATGGTGCATGCTGCTTCCTCACTTGGTGCTCATATCAGTATTTAAAAAGGCTGTAGCATGGAAAAACAAACATAGTGCAGACTTTGATGGGCCTAATAGGCTGCTCCTGCATTCCCTGGAAGGGAACTTGCATGAATAAAGTAGAACTTGTTTTGTTTTATATGTTTGTGGTGGAGAACATTTTGTATTATTATTGTAGGTTTGGTTTGAGTTAAATTTTTGTTCCACTTGTGGAAAAATATTTTACCTTTGACACCCCCCTGCGGATAATGATGCTGAGAACGCATCCTATACACATACACTAACGCCCCATATCCACATTTAGGGTCTGCCTGAGAAGGCATGCAAAACGTCAGCTATTGTAGCTTGCAGTGTTAGTGTGAGAACCCTGGAATTCCGTCTCGACGAGTTGATTGTTCAGTGGTCGAACTTTCACTGTGTTAGCAAGAAGTACTGACTTTGTCATGAATTTTTTTCACATTACATTTTTTTGTACACAGTCGACACACACACACACACACACACACACACACACACACACACACACACACACACACACACACACACACTATGCTTGCTTGCACAGTGTAAGAAATAACGAACCGTGCTTTGTACGTAGGTACATAATAAATAGCAGCAGTTATAGCATAACGTCTCATTGTGCCCATTGTCACGGTTCGCTCACCTGCAGCTAGCATAAGGCTGCACTTATTTTCAGATATCTTCATTTATGGATGCTTTCCAACAGTTCTGTGATTTTTTTCCCCAGTGTATCGGCTTTGATATTCATCGGCATGTGAAGTTTCTGCTTTCTACATCACCCGGAAGGTACCAAACATTAATATCTGGTCAGTCAGAAATTATATATATTGTTGTGGTTACCAAATTCGCAAACCACCATTCAGGTCCCTTAGGTGAGGTATCTCGGTAAGTGCATGTGTAGTTAGGCCCAAACCCGTTGTCTAGTGGGAATACATGTCATTTATGCGTGCTGCGACTCTTCAGGATAGCCGTTTTTCTTTTACTATCTTTATTTTGGACCAACCGCCATGATTACCACCACAACCACAACATCAACCACCAACCACAACGCCGCTTCACCACAACCGCCACGACCTTCCCGTCACACCTCGCAACCGTAGCATCGCCACCGTTCTTGCCCCGCTGTGGGTACCGGTGTTGGACTCATGCAGAGCGCGCGTCGAACAGCGTGTACAAAATCACGGATTTTGTGCTTCAAAAACGGATCAAAAACGACACACGCCCACTTTTTGCCGTCCAATCGGTGAGCGAGGGGCGAATTGGCCCCGCCTCCAGGACGATCGATATATGCAAATTTGTGGATCAAAAAGCCTTCACGCCCACTTTTTCTCGGGCCAATGGGGAGCGAGGTGAAAGGTCAAAGGGAGGGGGTCAAAGGCGAAGCTACGGGGGGGATAAAAGGACCGTGTTCGTCAGTCAGAAAGGAGTCCAGTGGGTAGGAGAGTCGAGAGGAGGAGAGTCCAACGAGGAGAGTCCAAAGAAGAGTCCAAAAAAAGAGGAGAGTCGGAGAGTCGAGAGGCGGAGAGTAGGAGAGTCGGAAGCAGAGGGTCAAGACTTCGCGGGCGGTGGAGCTGCTCGTCGTGTGCGTTGGAGTCGGAACGGAGGGGACGAGCTGTGGAAAGGCGGCGACACCAGACGAGGGGGTGCTCGCGTCGTGCAGGGAGCTGCACCCGAGGGAGGCCGACAGCGCGACCTGGCCGAGGTGGAGACGCACACCAGGGATAATAAAGATCCTCTATACCCCGAGCATCAGCAACCCCCTCCTGTTCCCCCCGCGCTGAGATAGTGCGACCAAGGGGGCCCCTTTCCCACCCCCTGCCAGACACTGTCCGCGAGGCCCGCGGGTTGGGGCGCCATCGCCGCTCCGCGTCTCATCACCAGACGGGTAGGCGCGACCCGGTCTCGGCCTCAGGCCCGCCTCATCCTTGAGGGTATTCTTTCCTTGGTTTTGGGTATGTGTTGTCGGTGCCGTCTGTGAGGTAGAATTGTATAAGTGTTGCCGTGTGCTCGGTAGTCGGTATTAGCTCTGCATTGTTTTCGCTTTTATATTTGCTTTTTGTGTAAATGGAATTGTGTTTTTTCTGTGTGCTTTTGGTGGAATTGAATATGTGTGCTTCCCGTGTGCCGCGAATAAATGTGCTTTTGTGTTGAACTGTTTCCCGCTTCGCTTCGTCATTTCTCCCATTGAATCCTCATCTTGCTTCACGTAAAGGGTTGGTAGTGGGCTGAATACGCCCGATAATTAATCGAACCGTCGAGGTCGACGATAACACCGCTCGGTTATTCTGATAGTACGGAACGGGTCGCTTAAGTGGCCCGTGTCCGAAGTCGACCTGCGGCGAGGTGCGATCGCCCGGTCTACCCTCCGCGTGGGTACTTAGGTAGGTCGAATTTGGCGAGCAACCCTATCCCACGCGGGGGCTGATTGGCTCGATCGCGGTGAGACCGAAAGGTCCACCCGTGACTGGTTCCCGGCGTTAGTCCGAGAGGGTCACGACTGGATTGTCCGTCCGGTGGGCGACGTGCCGCGATTCGAGTTACGTGGCCGTCAGCACGCCGGCGGGCGCGAATCCGCAACAATATATATATATATATATAGTTGCAGTTCTGCAAAGCCGACACGACTCCGAAGCTATGGCATACAGCACATAGTGATCCCGAGACAATTAGCCCGCACTCACAAAGTGAAAAGCAGGTTAAGCGATTGGTCCCGTACGTGCGTGTCTGTACTTTGTTATTCCCTTTACTCTGGAACCGCTTGTCGGATTGACACAAAATTTTCACCATAGGTGTGACTACTGATGTGGAATGCTTTAATGATAATTATGACATGATAGGTCACGTTGTGTGGCAGCCAAGTTGGAAAAAAAAGGAGAAACGTTGGACCTCTATCTTCAAAATTGCTCCATGTAAAAATTGAAACTTGGCACATGGCAAGTACTTCCCATGGGAAATAAGTGATTTCTTTTTATGATGTCATAGGTGTCTTCGTTATGACGTCATAATTGCATCGGCAGAATGCTCCATCAGATCAATATGAATATTTTGAGGTCATCTAGGGATAAATTGGTCAACATAATTTTTTTATGACACCATCGGTCATGTGGTTCAGCAGCCATATATGTATTTTTTTAAACCTTCAAAAATCTTCTCCAAAACGGCTTAACAGATCGAGGAGAAACTTTACAGGTATGACTGCCTATCCATGAGAAACAAAAAGTTCCCCACCTATGATGTCATAGGTCACATGGTTTGGCAGCCATTTTTTTCTTTTTTGTATACCTTGTCAAGGCTCATATGAGATATTTGATTTACCCTAAAACTTTTTAAAATCTTCATCTCCAGAATGGCTGGACAGACACAGGGGAAACTTCACCCACATGTTCCCCAATCCTTGGGGATACCAGGGTGTTCACGAATAATTAATGTCACATAGTTTGGCAGCCATATTGGATTGAAGGAAAATTATCTCTTGAATCGCTGCATCAATTTACATGAAACATAAATTATGATCCAATAATGATGGCGAATATGTTTTATCTGTCCCTTATCTCACACGATCTGTCTCTTATCTTATGTCTCATCTGCTGTAAACGCAAAAAACCAATCGGAGAGGGCAAGTCCCGACAACCATTATTTTCAAAGCGACTCCACAGACAAGCACCTCTTCCCATTTTTTCCTTCTCTGCACCTCATCTGCAATCCATTGCACCGCATCGCACCTCCTCAAATCACGCACATTAGATGCTCCCAGTTTTCTTCCTTCCGAAGCGACTGGGAAGCGTGGGCAATGCCATGTACAATAGAGGTCGGCAACACCTCGATCGTCTTCGTCTCTCTCTCTCTCACCTCAATCTCTCCCCCTCCCCACCCCCCTCAGGGACAGAGAGAGCGAGAGCGAGAGCGAGAGCGAGAGCGAGAGCGAGAGCGAGAGCGAGAGAGAGAGAGAGAGAGAGAGAGAGAGAGAGAGAGAGAGAGAGAGAGAGAGAGAGAGAGGGAGAGGGAGAGGGAGAGAGAGAGAGAGAGAGAGAGAGAGAGAGAGAGAGAGAGAGAGAGAGAGAGAGAGAGAGAGAGAGAGAGAGAGAGAGACAAGTGATGCATGGAATGATGAGGGGTAAGGGAAAACGCAAAGGGTGGACAATATTGGTACATTAGCAGAATTCTGTTTCAGCAGTTCATGATTTTTCCAAGGTCTGAGAGGGAATAGGATGCAGCCTGTCTGTCAGAAGGATGAGAGATGTCATGGCAGAGAGTAGAGTCACCGGCAAAGAGATAAAGAGGATTTTTCAGTGGGTCAGATTACTGATGAAGATTAGGAATAATATGGGGCCTAGAACACTGCATTGGTGCACTCCAGCCTTGACAGGGAGAGGAGATGAAAGGGTTCCGTTGAGAGCCACACTTTGTCGACGAGAGTGGAGGAAGTCAGTAATCCAAGAGTGGAGTTGGCCTTAGATTCCAGAGAAGACAGTTTGGAGAGTAAGGTAGGATACCAAACTATATCAAAAGCATGAGATATGGCTAGAGAGATGGCCCTGATCTCATGTCTGACATTGAGCGCTGACACATATTGTTGGGTGAGTAGAAGCAGCTTAATCAAGGTGGAGTGACCAGGTCAGAATCTGAATTGATGATCTGAGATGAGGCTGTTGTAGAAAACGAACGAAAACGGTCTCTGGGACATCTATTCAAATAGGTAAGAGTCAAATGTGTTTATTAAACTTTAGGGCTATCCTTATTGCTGAGCATATCATATTTAGTTCTGCTTATCACATCTGATTCTTACATACTCAAGGTTTCTGGAAAAATAAAATGAATATAAATTCCCCTTGTGCCGAGCACTTATTGAGATATTTTTTAACCTTTCACATTGTGTCAACAAATGCCGTCTGCATTCAAACTCTAAATCGCCGGAACATCAACATATTAACCTTGAAACAGAGACCATGAAACTGCAACAAAGTAGTGGCAAGATCAAGATCGAAAGAGAGGTCGAACAAGGTGACACGACCTCTCTGCAATGACTCACTGCGTGCCTCTAAAATTTTCAAACCGTCACTAAATTGGGGAAAATTAGGGAGCAAATGTTGAAAAATGATCGTTTTAATTTTGAGCAATGCTGATGAACTAAAAGTCATGGAAGGAGATAAATTTGAAGACTCAACGATCGGACTGAAAAGAATACGACAAAAGACGACCAGGGAGTTGGTGTCAAAGCCACCTAATGCTCGCCTGTTTTACATTTATCGTTTTTAAAAGACTAGTCTAACAATATTTTTTATAAAGCATTGCAGTGAAGTCTGATCCAAATAATTTTAAATCAATATATGTATTTGTATATTATAATCAGTAAAAAAATAGTGTGGTAGATAAAAACATTGGAAAGGAAATAACTTGCACCAAAAACTTTAACATTTTTATGCTCACGCTGACGCTGACGCTCACGCCGGGGGTATCGCTATAGCTCTCTGTTCTTCGAACAGGCGAGCTAAAAACCACATTTAATGGTTACGACAAAAAAACAAAGCAATAATTTTTAATTGATCTTTGGAAAGTTAAAGAAACCGGCGATTATAATTGCTTCGACCAGTTCATTAAATTGGATATGGCCAACATTGAAGTGAAGAGACGTTCTAGAGCAGGAAGGGGAGCATTATGAAAACAAAAACGTCATGAAAAACAAACTGCCTTTGTGTGTGCACAAGACACTTTATAATCAACGCATAACACCAACAATGACTTACGTACGGCAGATCTCTTACGAAGGAGAAAAAAAATATGTAATCACTACGCACAGAGCCGTGGAGAGAGAGGCTGCCTTGGCACAACAAGAAGGAGAAGCCAATGGATCAGATAGAAAACGAAATTCAACTCGAGAGTTCACAGAACGCGTTACCCCACGCAGTGTGAAGCATATACAGTACTTCAATTTAAATAAAATAATGATTTTATAGATTGTTGTTTTTTTTTATTCCAGAAGTTTAGCAATACTGAAACGGTCTTATACATCACCCTATTTTACATGTGCAAGTACTGCTGAATGGAAGTGTTTTGAAAGTGCAAATAAGGTGTTTTGTGTTCGACAGTGTTCAAACATGAAATTAAAATTATATTAAACAAAGATTGCAAAAGTCTTGTAGGTAAATTAATTCTGGAAGTTTACCGCCGTTGACGCAGTGTCGATTACATCACCCTAACATGGCGCGTTTGTTATTCATGCCTGTCGTTTGACGTCCTTAAAAACAGTAAGTTTCCTGTTTGGAATGATTTTCCATTTTGTTTGACTGCCAGGCATGCAGAGAAAAAACAATTATGTTACTCCTCTCTGTGAGTGTGCGATCGATCGAGTGGAATTCAGACACAAAATAGTGTTAAACATATTGTTTTCCCGATTCGTGTTCAAAATAGAACATTCAATTTCAATCAAGTTGTTCCGCGATCATAAACTGACGTTTGTGGACAGACGGACGGACATTGACCGACTGCTTACCCCGCTTTCCGCTTCGCGTGCGTGGGGTAATGACGTATCGGTCACAATAAGAAAAGGAACTAAAAGATGAACGTGAAGAAAAACAAAGAAATTATGGATAACAATGATTAAAAACTCAAAACCTACAGGAGGTCTTCAAAGAAGCAGAGGAAGAACCAAGATTAGATGGAGAAATCCATCCATCCATTGGGACCATACTCTGTGCAGAGCGTTGATGCTGCCTAAGCAGTCTCCTTGGCTATTGGACACAATCCTGGACGGGTCGCCACTCCGACACAGGATACCAGCAAGCAGGCACTCATTTTGCTGACCCCGGAAGGATGACGGGCAGAGTCAACCCCAACTGGTATTAATTCAACGACAAACGGGATTTGAACTCAGGATCCAAGGATCGCAAGCCCACCACCCTAACCAGGCATAGATGGAGAAATTAAATTGAAAAATTCACTGCATCACAATGGGCCTGAGTTGCAGGGAACGGAAAGGATGGACCCTGTTGAGGAGGACCATGTGCTGCAGTGAACTGAACTAGGCGCATCAAATCAACTTATTCAAGCCTAAATATCATTGGTGAAATGAAATTATGAGTAAGTCGGACACAGCAAAGGGCTGGAAGAATATCTCAACTTTTGAGCTGTTTCTTCTGTGTTCAGTTCCTCAGTCAGATGATAAGTGAGGTCTGAAGTCACAAAGACAGCAATATCATAGTCATCATCACCAACAACAACACAAGCAGAAGCAGATAAAATAGTAGCAGTTGACCCCTCTGCTGCAGTAACAACAAAAAAAAAGAAAAGAAAACTAAACTATAAAACTGAACTAGATGTTTCATTAGTAATAGTATGATTGACAGGGGATGCACTTTAGTAAGTTGATAGCTGGGTAAATCTGAACCACAGCACCACAAACGAGAGGTGTTTTTATGCCTGTTCCAAGGCCCACCTTGTTGGGACATCACATTTGCATCGACATCAGGGTGTGATGCTGCGATTCAAATTTGTGGATGTAAGACAGGGCAAGAGTATGAAATATATCCAAGTACTGGCACACAATAACATCCTCATTTTTCAAGGCACTGTGCACGGGTCATTGAACATCCACAAATGAGAGCTCAACTTGTCCTCTCAAAGGATGGCATACTCTCTGATGCAATTGCCCTCCCTGTGGCAGTTCTGCTTAAGCAAACCATAATTTGAGTACAGCACGATTAAAAAAATAAAATAATCACATAAATAAGCATCTCAACGACCAAAGAGATTACAAAAAGGATCCGTTAACACTTTCAATGTGGAAGACCAAAAACATGAATTAACACCTCAGCAGAGTTCAGTGTCTATAACATGAGAACGACATGAAAGCATATTAAATGTGGCCTCTTGTAACTCTTACACTCGAAAGAGATCCTGTCACTGTGTTGACGTGTGTAGCAGTGCATCGGTAAGACGTTAAAATGTTCAGATTAAGCTGGTTCTTCACTCGACGTGCACTCATTTGTGTGTACAGCATTTAAAATCCTCTGGTTTCCTTCCAATAAGAGCGAGTAGGCCTAAGGCCCAATGTAGTCAAAGTTTGCCCATGTACACATTGGATAAAGACTTATTCACTCATCATAAGATTATCTTGGAATGTTTCTAGCACAAATCTTAAAAGATATACTGTATAAAAATATGCATAAGGAGCTCCAATATGTATATGTATGTATACATATATATATATATATATATATATATATATATATATATATATGTATATATAGATATATATGTTGAACCCCCTAAGTTGACGAGGCAGCAGGGCACAGATCGAGTCCCATCAGAGCACTTGCTGTATGAGCTGTTAGTAACAAGTGTCGTCTGACAGTCTTTGCCCTACTTGTGAGCTTGTTCTTGTCACCAAGCCAACACATCCACCAAGTTTCGTCCGAATCCCGTAATAACTTTTTGAAATGTCCTGCTATATATCGTTTTAGCTCCATTACTCAATATTGAAGAATCTCTTTTAAAATTCTAGGATCCGGATTCAGATCTTCACCAAAATCAAATCAATTCTTCCTCGTTACATGGCCAACCTGCCCCACAGATTTTTGTCCGAATCTGTCCACAACTTTTTGAGATATCCTGCTATATGTCGTTTTTCACGCAAACTCATAATAGTGAAGAATCACTTTTAAAATTCTCAGATCCAGATTCGGATCTTCACCAAAATGTAATCATTTCGTCCTTGTCAAATACCGAAGCTCTCCACAAAATTTCATCCAAATACATCCACAACTTTTTGAGATATTTTGTTCACAAACAAACAAACTAGCTGGTAGGCGGCGATGGGTCGCCGAGCATGGAAACTATAAGATATAGAGCAAAATGGATGTCATATTGCGGATAGGGAATCACCTTAAGATTATGCATATCAAATCTCATCCAGTTCCATCAACTGACAACTACTCAGTATCCATTTCAATGAAAAGTACCGAAAATGCGGTTTGAAATCGGAAATCCCCAAAGTTCGAGGGGGTGCTGTGGGTGAACAAAGATCTAAATTGAAAATCCGGCTCGATCGCTTGTGCACAATGTATTCCACACGATTAGTGTGAATTTTCATGACCATCCGACCATAACCCGAGGAGGAGTAGCATTTGGCGCGAAGGCACCTCCAGCTCTCACATATTATCGATTTTTGCACTAATTGACCTTTGACCCAAGCGAAATCGGTCAATATGTCCCAAGGCAAAGTTGTAGTACTCATTGAGTATCATAAACCTGCAAAGTTTCATTCGTATCAATGCACTCACCTGGTCGCTAGGGGGCCTTCAATTTTTGCCAATTTCCGCGCATACCCTAATTGTAGGGGGCGCTGCGGGTAAAGTATTCCATATATCACAAAAACCGGAATATATTTTATAGATAAATCATTCGTACCAAATTTTATAACCCTACGTGGGATAATGGCTTTCGGAATTGATTTCACGTGAACGGTACCGATTTTGAAGGTTTTTCGGTTGTTGCTTGGGAACCAAAGCGTCCCTAGCAACCATCACAATTTCCAAAGCACTAGGTCACAAGATGTACCTACCACTCGAGTTTGGTCAAAATCCGCCCAATTATGCTGATGACAAACAAACAAACATCCAAACAAACAGACAGAATTACTGACAATAAGGGTCACCTATTTCGGCGACCCAACAGACAGGAGTGAAAACATAACCTCCTTCCATCTTCGGTGGCGGAGGGAACAAGAGCTAGAATTTGGACAAATCACTGCTCAGCTTCACTCTTTCATTCCTCTTATTTCCCACCTTTGGAATAAACTCCCTCACTCTCTTCAATCCAATTCTTCCCTGCAGGCCTTCAAAACAGCTGTTCACCACCACCTCTTATCATCCCCCATCCAAATCCTCGATCTTTTGTACCCCCGTTAATCCACCCCAAACACACCTCCTTCAAATTCCCTGCTTTCCTTCCTGAAAGTCCCTGTAATGTCCATCTTGTATACCCCATGATCCCCACCCCATCCCTTTCCTTTCCACAGATCTCCTCATGTCTCTGTTCCCCACTGTTTTGGCCTTCCCACTCCCGCCCCTCTTGTCTCACGCCCCCCTTGATGTGCGTTGTGTGCAGGCTCTCATACGAGCCTCGACAAGGTATACAAAAAACAATAATTAATAATAAAAATTTGCATTGCAATACATGTCCCCCACCGGTCCCAATGAATATTCCTTTATTTGTGCGGTGTGTAATGGAGTGTTAAGTGCTGAAAATAAAAATAGCTCAATGTACATACATGAGGCAAAAACATGCATTCGGCTTATGTGCATAGAAAACACGTCGTGGTGATCTCGCTGGGATCATTCCAATTGCACTGGGCCATGCATGGACTAAGACCCAGGCCTAAGGCCTGCTGACTGTACAGCCTCGTGAGCATACGAAAGGGTGAAGCCTCGGCCTCTTGTCAGGTGTGCTTTTATCTTCTTTATTTATTGGACCTCCAAACAGTCATAGATGAACACTCGTTTTACTGCGCACATGTTTCACATCACGTGCAGCGAATTTCACCTCTCTCTGCATTGTATTTATTATTTAAGAAAACACTTCTTTACACTGCCCATGAGGCCAGGTTGCAAATCACCGTCTACAATTCCAATATAAGAGACGTAATTGTTCTTTTTTTGTCCTGAAAAATAGACCGTATGAACAGATAGTCACGTTAAAAGATTGGCCTTTAAAATCCTTCTTAAATCCTCATGAATGGGGACAAACAAATACATATTGTGTTTATATATATATATATATATATATATATATATATATATATACATATATATATATATATACATATACATATACATATACATATATATATATATACATAAATATAAATATACATATATATATATATATATATATACATATATATATATATATATACATATATATATATATATATATACACATATATATATATATATACATATATATATATATATATATATATACACATATATATATACATATACATATACATATACATATATATATACATATATATATATATATATATCTTCTTCTTCTTCTTTCGGCTGCTCCCGTGAGGGGTCGCCACAGCGGATCATCCGTATGATCCGCATAGTGATTTGGCACATGTTTTACGCCGGATGCCCTTCCTGACGCAACCCTGGTCGCCTCTTACGACACAGGGATAAGGTACACCTATTTTAACCGGGGTATACACCGGCCCAGTATACTGGTACTCATTTCGCCGACCTCGGAAGGATGACAGGCTGAGTCAACCCCCTGGTGTATTAATTGAGTGGCCCAACGGGGCTTGAACTCAGGACCTCTTGGATCCCAAGCCGCTGCCCTAACCACTGCGCCAACACCAGGCTCATTATATATATATATATATATATATATATATATATATATATATATATATATACATAAATATAAATATACATACATATTGTTACGGATCTGGAAACCATGAGCACTCAACATTGAGGTCCCAAAAGTCAGTTATTCCGGTAAGTACGTGTGAGATAGGTCCCTTTCCTTTTTGTCTCGTGGGAGACACGAAAACGTGCGTTGTAACGTCTTTCGTTAGGTTATTACATCAGCCATCTACATCCCATACATCTACCATCCCATCTGCGCGACCCAACCAGCCCATCACGCTCCATCGCCACAGACGAACTCCTCTGGTTGGATGATTTTCTCAGGGCAGATCCTGTTACTCTCTGCACAAGCGAGGCCACGTGGCCACGAGGAATATTCGGGGCTACCGAGCAAGGGCCACGGCTCCACCTCGGAAGGGTGCGGCCGTAGGCCAATGAGGGACGGACAGCGAGATGATTCTCGCCAAGGCCCCGCCCCGTGTGGGAAGAGATATAGCCCCCGAGCAGTGCCAGAAGAGTGGTGGGAAAAAACCGGGAGTGGTGTGGATGGAAGGTCGTGTGTCGTTGGCATTGGCGCAAAGAGTTCTGTGGACAAGAGTTCTGTGGACAGGAGTGGAGTGGACGAAAGGAGCCGTGGTTGTTGTGTTGTGCTTGTCGGTGGCTGCACAGAGAAGGCGGTTTTGTCGGCACGTGGACGGATCGGAGTTAAAGTGCCCCGACGATTCGCCACGCGGGTTCAGTCCCGAATCACGAGCTTGGCACGAGCTCCCGGACCGTGCCCCGACGACCATTAGCCACCAGCTGCCGCATTTCCGAGCACGCTTCCCTGCGACGACAGGTACTCTTTTACTCTGACCTCCAGCTCATCTCTCCTCACGGCTGCAAGGGGAACAATAAATCCTGGTTTATTTTCTTTTGTGTGTGCGTCTGAGTGTGTTGGGCCAGTCTTTTAAGTAGGAATTGTTGAAGTGTTTTTATTTGCATCATTGTAAATATTCCTTGCTTATATATTCGCTTTAAGTCTCGCTTCTCTTGCCTTTTATTTATTGTAAATAAATTATTAGAAATGTTCCCAGCTCGTTTTTGTCCTTTCTTTATTTGGTCCAGCATGGTCCGGGTTCGAGTTCAGACGGGGTTTCATCCCCATTAATCGATTTAACATAGCCGGGACGTCCTGGGCAGGCCACGCTCGACTGCAACGAGCCGGAAAGGTAGGTAGCAAAGCGGTAGTCGGTAGTGTAAATTTACCGCTGCCGGTAGAGTAAATCCAGTTCGACCAGGCGTTTCGAGGGCATGGCTTCCCCGGTAGTTTAAATCGCATAGTTAATTAGGTAAATTGGTTATAGACAAATAGACCCTACGCGACGCGGTTGAAATATTGGCGATCACGGTCAGTTGATCGACCCACCGGCTTCAGAGTTATCCGGACCGACGGCCTATAATTCCAGGAGTCTGGTGGGAGACGACGAACCCTACCCACCTCGTGGTCGTGCTCGCCACCAACCCCCGGCCCACAACAATATATATTATATATATATATATATATATATATATATATATATATATATATATATATATATATATATATATATATTCTTTTTAGCCGCGTCTCGCGTAGCGAACGCTGGCTCTAAGAGAGCTCCGCGTTGTTGTTGTTGTTGTTGTTGTTGTTGTTCTTCTTCTTCTTCTTCTTCTTCTTCTGGTGAAGACAAAACCTTTAGGACTCGGCTCTTTTATATACAGGATCCGGATCTCCTTAAATACTAAACACCTGTTCACATCCTCACATTGAGGGTGCCTTTTGAGAGCGTCTATCATGAACTTTTAAATATATTCGGACATTTGCTTTAAAGTTTCGAAAAGTTCACGTTACTATTTAAAGATTATTCCATTTAATGTGTTGTAATTTCGTAAATACACGATTTTCTCGTCATGAACAGGAGCCTCCATGACGGGTCTCGCTATTGGCTCCATCAAGGCACATGACGAAATATCGGAAGTTGTTGTTGTTATTGCCTTTAGGACGCGGCTCTTGGACTTGGATACATTTGTCCTTGTTTTATGTATGTAGGGTGGGGTTAATAGCTTGAGGTGAGTGAGAGGGGATCGTCGTCACCGGTGAGCATGAGGCGGTACAAAAGGTTTGCATTTAAAGTCGCTGGATACATTTCCACAAAAAAGAAGTATAAAAATGACCCTTGAAAAGACTTGAACCCATATGCTGCCTTCTGCTCCTTGGAGATGTACATACTTTTACACATTTTCTTGAAGGAAAGCCTCATTTCGCCAGCGTTGAACACCTGTTCAGGAGCACAGCCTTTTTCTGTTATAAACTCCAGGAAGTCGGGCTTGAATGAATGGTACGTATGGTGGACTCGTTCACATGATACACGTAGCTGACCGATCGATGTAACTCATTCCCGCCACTTGTTGAAAATCAATACTTCCTCTGAGCTAATGTCATAACCGTACGGGATTTCTTCACACGACTCCCACTTGAAGAGGCTTGACGTCTTGGTGCCATACTGTATTTAAGAGTACAGTATGTGGCTAAATAAGGGACCAACATCAATCTTTATTCTACCATAGTGCATATTTATTTCTCAACATAATCATCACCGTGGTTCACATGTTTCTTCCAACGTTCTGGTGGTTTCATGATGCCATTACGAGAGAACGGTATACTACCTGTATATGATGGGGGTACCGAACCCCCCAAAGATGTATGGCCATTTTGTTGAAATGGTTACATTTTTTAAAATGTTGCAGTACAATGTCTGTTTGAATTTAACGGTCAAAAAAAACTTTTAAATCATTCTTATGGAGATAAAAACAATACAATGCCGATGGCAACAATGATCGGTCTTCTGGCTATATACAGCAAGACACTGAGGGGAAATAAAAACAGTGATTTTTTTTATCATAATACCCCAGGAAAACAATACCCCCAAGTCACTACGTTTCAGAACACTTAGATACTTAACTTACCAATGATCCCAAAGTCCTGAAATGCAACCATGAAATGGCCATTGTGCATATTGTAAATACCCAGAACAATCAATCCTCCGACAGAACATGGCCTGTTTATGTGCAGAACTGAACAATTATGCAATTCAAGAATCACAAGTTGTCCACCACCTCCAAAGAAAATCTTATTTTAAGGATTATGACTCATAAAGACGTTGGGATGTTTTTTCAAAAAGGGACCTTTCATACATGAAAGAGTCAAAATTCAAGTCGCTTAGAACTTGCAGTGAAGAGTGGCGGCTGGGGTAAATGAAGAATGACTTTACAAAACTCCAAGGAAAATAGTGGTAGTTACTCCTTCCGCCGAAGATGGACGGAGGTTATGTTTTCACCCCTGTCTGTTTGTCTGTCTGTCTGTGAATAGGATATCACAAAACAGTTGTGGATAGATTCGGATGAAACTTGGTGGACAGGTTGGGTGTGCATTAAGGACAAATTGATTTGATTTTCATGAAGATCGGAATCAAGATCTAGTTACGAGAATTTTAAGAACTTTTGAAGTGATTCTTCACCATTTTGAGACAGGGCCAAAAACGACATGTACAGTAGCATGATATTTCAAAGCATTGTACAAGAGTTGTGACAAAACTTGGTGGACAAGTTGCTTAGGTGACGAGAACAAGCAAAAAAATTAGATTTTTTGTGTGTGACAAGGACGAATGATTCAGATTCTGCCGATCGGTGGGATACAAAACGTAAACCATTCAGCCTGGCAGGAGGTATGCTCTCTACCGAGAGCTGTTTTAGTTTACTGTGCAAAGCAAGTTGGTTGCACAAGATAAAGCACAATGAAAGTAACTATAGGAAATGTTTCTCGAAACAGCAAAGCCCTTCCTCAATGTCAATGGCTCGAGCAGCAACAAAACATTCTCAATCGCAATTTTGAACGCATTCGCTTATAGTTAAAAGTTCCTGCTTCAGAACGAAGCCTGTAACAACAGGATTCAGCCCATACAAGAACATGGTGAATGGTGTGTGTAATATATATATATATATATACATATATACATATATATATATATATATATATATATATATATATATATATACATATATACATATATACACATATACACACACACACACTGTACATGTCAAGGCAGGCAGAAGCAAATGCTAAGTTAATGGTTGTTATACTCACCAGTTGTGCAAAAAAATGAAAAAAAAAAATTATCAACAGTGCTGAATGGATTACCATGGTAATCATTTCTGGTACAACGGCAAGTTTTTACGTCGTGTGAGTGGTACTTTTTTGTAAGGGAAGTTTGAGTTTGGGATAAACACCGCACAGGTGGTGGGTTGTAGTTAAACTCGAGGGCATCCAAATAAATTCAAAGCCACGTGCATACCCTTTCAGTTAATTACACGAGGAATGCATCATGAAAATTTTCACAAATGGCCGGTATGAAAACTCTCCCAACATAAGGTGGCTTGCCCACGTTGATACGGCACGCAGGATTTTGATAGCACTGGCCAAGCCGTAAACACCATCCCGACCGAGTGCTGTCAATGATCTACTTCTGGGTCAAAGAACACTCGTCGGTTGCACAAGTTCCGATCAAACGTCGCCCAACAGACTGCAGAAAGAGCGAGGTGTGGTCGTCTTACTCAACACGTTTCTTCGTCTTCGTTCTTCACAACCAAGCTGTCTATGGAGGAGCTTGTACATAAATACCGCGTCGGACCGAGACATCAGTCGACAACAATATGCTTTGACATGAGTTACATCATTAACATCAGTAAACAATGGACAAACGTATGGTACGAGGGATTTTAACCTGGGTTCTCCACAGCATGAGTCAGGGTGGGGTTCACATGGGAATGCTGCACGAGGCCAACATACTCACTGCTATCATTTAAATCTCATCTTTTGAGACCAAATATTTTCAAACCAATTGCACTTACAAGTCCTTCGGATGCTCAAATGAATCGAGGATCACTGCTTTGCATTTCATTCATTCATTTAAAGAAATAAATAACTGCTTTAGCAGAAGTGACACATTAATAAATACATCGCACCACTAAAGGAAAGAGAGAACAGCCGCTTTAAGTCAAACCGATACGTTACAATAATTCGGATTACAGTCCTCGACGATCATCTAAACAGCTCGTTTACACATATTCTACATTATATCGACGAAAGGCGCTGCAAACACACAAAAGAAAACAAGGAAACTTACAAAAAAAAAACAAAAAAACAAAACAAAGGCCTTTCGGTCCATCAGGTGAGCTGTCTGTGTTGTTGGCCCTACCCACAGCCCCTGCACGATGCACATCACACACAAAAATGCTTCCCTCTTCGCCACGTCTTCATTAACCGAAGTGTGAAAGGGTGCATGGGAAAGGGTGGTTCATTCCGAGTGGAATGTCCGTTATGTAATCCAAGGAGGTGAAAGAAAACAAACACACACCAGACCGGTTATCGAATATTTACTCTGACCGAAACACCTTTGGTTCACAATTGAACAACCGATTTTATATGGAAGCGCCGGGATGACGTGCTGCAGAAGTTTCATGCCGACTGGTCATTTTGAGTGTCCTTGCCCTGAGAGTTCAAGCTTATTCAAAGCGTGTACATCATACCAGGTGGTGCACAAAACTCTGACGGTTTTCTTTTCAACAGCGATTTCGGATGAGTCATCATTTTATAGGCTGCCCTGGACAAAAACACGGCGTGATCTAGCTCACAGCGTTCGTGGAAGCACTCGATTCCGATAAGCAAACACCTTTAATGGCAGGCCACTTTCCCCTCGGCATCGTGTGAACGGCCGTACATATCGGTAACAACAACAATCATCTTTGGAGAACAACGTAACAACTCCATGGTATCGGCACAACACCTCCGTGACTGTATTAATCGGAGCAACTCAGCTGCGGATCTGCGGATCAAAACAGCTCACTCGCTCGAAGGCAAATTACTTGTTGCATAAAACCCAACAATGAGGCATTCACAAACGTACAGCCAGGGAGGAGTGTTGTTATGCCATTCTCAATTATACTGTTACATCAATATTATACAATACTTCGTAAACAAGACTGAGACATTTTGATTTTAGCAAAAGAAAAAGCAATTACGATCTTCAGTGATAATAGACCAAGACAAAGATTTTTTTCAATGTGGGACTCGGTGGTGTACTGGTTAGAGAGTCCGCTCTGAATCTGGGAGGTTGGGGATCCGAACCCCAGCCGAGTCATACCAAAAACTTTTTAAAAAGAATTTAAAAAAAGAAATGTACGTGCTGCTTCCTTGCTCAACGCTCAGCATTTCAAAAAGGAAAGAGAACAGAAAACAGCCATAGGTTGGCAACCATTATGCAGGCTTCATGAGCCTAATCTTATGGCTTGCTCCGGCATTCCAGTTCCTTGCAAGGGAACTCACATAATAGGCAAGTTAAATTAGTCAACAAGAAATCAACTTCCCAGATTATTCTTGATGTATTTTCAAAAGTTTGTTTTTTTGGGGGGGGGGTGGGGCTAAAATGCGAGAACATCGCTTGGGAGTCGGTTAGTAAATAAGAACAGAGTTCAATTTGTTTGACCACTTTATTAGCGTGGAACGACAATAATCAAACAAGTATTGAACAGGTTGAAAAGCCCACAACATCCCTGGCTCCGGCTCAGGCTGCGCATGCGCACTGGCACAGGGGACCGTCGATATGTAGAAGTACCGTATAGTACAATGTTCTCTATCTCCCTCCGAGTCTTTATTATGTTAATAGATAAAGGCTGAGAAATTATTAAGTTTAATGAATGAACAAAAGTTTATATCGCCCATCGTGTGACTATTCCATGGAGTAGTCCTTGTGCCAGGCAGGCACGCTGGTCGCTCTGGTGGATCGGCGTTGACCTATTGCTGGCGCTGGTGGTGTCACATCGGGCCCCAGTGGGGATGGGGCTCTCGGGGTTTCAGGGGCCGATGGTGGCGTCTGAAGGATCGCGCGCCTCGGTGTGCCTCGTCCTGGTGCTGCTGGCGTGTCTGAAACGGGTGTCGTCTTGCGCCGGGGTGTGCATACTGACGTCAGTGCCGGCGTGGGCCCCGTTGGCGTCGCAGATGTCACGGGTTCGCTGTCGAGGTCAGGCAGTTGCGGTGTTACAACGGGTGCAGGTACAGTGATGCGGGTTGCTAGATCATCATAGATAGACCGGGGTGGCAGCTGGTCATTGCGAACTGGGCTAAACTTGCGCAGGAATTTCCTGTTCCGAAGTGTGACTCTGCCCGAGCCGTCGATCTTGATCACGTATTGGTCGTGTTGGCGTACCTCCACGATACTGCCTGTCTTGTCCCATTTTTTTGGGTGGAATCCTGTCTGGTTCTGTACGCGGACTAGGTCCCCTACAGCAAGTGGCGGAAGGCGTTTGGTGTGTTCTGCCCAGGTGTCGGCTGTGCGGATATGACGTTTGCGGAGGGCCTCCTCCCTCGCTTTCAGGGTCTCATGCCAAGTGTCGTGCGGTCTGTACTTCCCGGGGATAATTGGGATGAAATCGCGTATCGGGCGGCCGAAGACACACATTGCCGGGGAGATCTTCGTGTCAGGGTCAGGCGTGTTATGATATTGTAGTATCGCTCTCTGCACAGCGTCAGTGTCAAGTTCTCCCTGCGGGCTGGTGTTGTCCGTGATAAGTCGTTTCATTGTCTTAACTCCAATCTCCGCGTGACAGTTGCTGTGAGGGAAGGCCACCGATGACAAGCGGTGGTGTACGCCCCATCTGTGCAGGAATGACCTGGTCTTGGTGGAGGTGAACTCCGGTCCCCCATCCGATGCGAGCTCTTCTGGTGTCCCGTACGTCACGAAGGCGCGACGTAAGTGGTTTATGAGTCCGGCGGCGCCACCCGTCGACTTTGAGATGATCGGCCAGTTCGAGTATCTGTCCACCGTCACAAGGTAGTGTGCACCCCTGTGTACAAAGAGGTCCGAGCACACTGCCTGAAAGGGGTAAACGACCGGGATAGGTGGAGTTGGTGGCGCTCCAGGCTGTGATGGTGCCATCCGGTGGCAGTGTTCGCAGTTTTTCCGAGTGGCGCTGATGTCGGCCGACATGCCTGGCCAGAATACAGAGGATTCTGCGCGGGCGGTCATCATTGATACGCCCTGGTGGGCAGCGTGTAGGGCGCTCAGCACATCGCCGCGGAGTGAGGGTGGTATGACTACTCGGTCCTTGTATAGAATCACTCCATCTGTCGATCTAATGTTCTCGTGGTACTGGTGATAGTCGCGAATTGTCTCTGGCATCTTGATTTTTGAGTCGGGGATGCCGTTCATTGTCATTCCCTCCAATATGTGCATATCGCCATCGCTGCTGGTGGCTTCCCTGACGCGATCCCATGTTACTGATCGCAATGATTCGAGGCCCGCGGCGCACCATGCCAGGTTGTCCTCCTCGACGTCATCGTCATACTCCGGCTCAGTTTGGCGTAGGAGAGACAGGACGTCGGTGTGCGTGCTTGGTTGGAGGTGGGTCGCTATGGTGGCATTGTCATCTGGAAGGTTCATGAGTGGAGGTCGCGTGGTGCCGACCGGCCTGCGCGACATGGCATCTGCCGCCTTGTTCTTCATGCCCGGGATATGTATGATGCGGAAGCGATAACGCAGGGTCTTCTCCTTGAGGTTCCTGAGGCGGGGGTTGGGTATGTCGTCAAGTGCTCTGTCCGAAAGGAGTTTCAGCAGTGGTTTGTGGTCTACCGCAACGATCAGGTTCTCGCAGCCCAGTACGAAGTAGCGCGCCTTGTCCAAGGTGTCCGCGACTGCGAGAGCCTCGCCCTCTATGGGCGCGTATCTGGATTCTGCCGCGTGTGTAAATCTGCTGCCGACCAGGGTTATTTTCCATCCATCAGTGCAGCAGAAATGGTCTAACAGGCATGCATCGGCAGTGCTTTTGAAGCAACCAGAATCCGATTCCCTCCTTCGACCAGTCCGTGGCGATGCATGTTGGCTTAGTTTTGTCAAATATGCGGACACCGTGTTCGATTTCTTGTATGATCACGTCTTTCGACTCGCGGAATATGTCCTCTAACTCCATGGACCACTGGAAGCGTTCACTTTTCAGGAGCTTCCGGAATGGCTGCATTCGTTCGGCCATACTAAAGGCGTATGCCACCTGGTTGACAAGCCCGAACCACGATCTGACGTCGGTGATGTTACGCGGTTGTGGGAAATCGTGGATTGCTTCCAGGTAGCGGCTGCACAGTCGCACGTCGGTCATGGTGATGGTGAAGCCCGCGAAGTCCACCGTGGGTGCGCTGAAGACAAACTTCTCCGGGTTGAGGATGATTCCATTCTGGCCGCATATATCCAGCCATTGGACCGCCTGGAAGTAGCTCCCCTCAATCGTGTTTGATCATAGTAGCATGTCATCTATGCACTTGGTCTTGTTACCAATGTCCGCGACGATCTCATCGTATCGTCGTGAGTAACCGTCCCCCGATGCCATATACCCTTGTGGGGCAGATAGGTACCGGTAGCGCCCCCATGGAGTGATGAAGGTAGTCTTGTGGCGGTCGTCCTCGTGTCGGCGGACGCTATGGTAACCGTTCCATGCGTCGAATACTGTCTTGCGCTTCCCGTTAGGTACGTGTCTCGCCTGGTGGAACGGGGATTGGGTGTGGTGGGTCTCGCGGAGCGCATGCTTGTTCAAGGCCTGAAAGTCGACGGTGCGTCGCGGCTTGCCATTCTTTTTCGCGCAAATTACCATGCGGTGACACCATGTCACCGGCGTACCGACGGGTACTTCCTCCAACACGCCGAGCCGAACGTCCTGGTCGAGGCCTGCTTTTACCTCATCTTGCCAATGTATGGCCACAGAGATGGGAGTGTGATGGGCAACCGGTGTCGCGTTCTCACTGAGCATAAGACGTAGTGGCGGGCCTGTCATTCTCGGGAGTGGCTGGTGTGGGCACGTGTTGAATGTGCTCTGAGCATACATCCTGAGTAAATGTGACTGTAGTGCCTCTCTGTTGGCCTCGGTCGCTGGCATGGGGAGTGTAGTCGGCTTGGTCGGCGGCTCCGCGCGTCGCGGGCTGTCGCACAATTCCGAGGTCGTCAGATTCACCTCTCCGAGTGTCGGGAATCTGTCCGAGATCATTCCCAGGTCCATGCAGGCCGCGCGGGAGAGGAATATGCGGTCTGAAGAGTCCGTCACGTACGCGATTTGGCGCGTCTCCAATCTCCGAGCGTCGTCACTGTTACCGGCGGATCTGACTACCACGGCTCCGAGGATACGAATTCCTTTGTTGTTTGCGGCCTTCATGGTCATGGATACAGGTATGAGGTCCTCAGTACTCAGGCCCATTTGTTGGACGACTTTAATGCCGATCAAGCAGCTCTGGCACCCCGTGTCTGCCATAGCGGGTAGGGTTACTGCGCGGGTGTGTTTCAGGAGGTTAAAACCCAGCGCTTTGTAATCCTCGCGCTTGTTGGTGAGAGTGAGGTTGACGTATGGCTGCGGGTCGGATATGCGTTTCATCCACTTATCGCACATATCATCGTACAGGTGGTGAGCGAGGGGAAGCGCACGCATTTCGTCCTCTGTGCTGGCCATGGTGACCGTGCATAGCTCGACGAAGGCTGCCGTCTGCTCGTCGTACATCCCGTCGGTCTTCTTAGATAGGGGTCTTGCCGATCGGCCGCCCAGGCACGCCTTGTCGAGGTGATTCTGGCGGTCACACTTTCGGCACTTTTTACCGTATCCAGGGCACTCGGCGCGTCCGGCGCGCCATTGAGGCGTTTTGCCGTGGCCCACCTCGCCGCAGTAGATGCATACTCCTTCGGGCTTGGCCTTCCATTTTTTCGGCCTGGCTCCTACTCTGGCACGGACGTCCTGTTGCCTTCCCCGCCAATACGAACTACTGATCGCGTCCGTGCTCTGAGTGTCAAGCAGGCGCGATGCCGAGCGTTTTCCAGACTCGATATATGTCCTTTAATGTCATGTCCTTTAATGGCATGTCCTGGTTCTTCTCACCGAGTAGGTCAAGTTGTATTGCTTGGTCCGCGATGCCACGGGCAACCACGTTGCGCAATATCTCTTCCGTGAAGTCGTTGACCTGATCGCACCCCGCCTTGGTGCACTTCATTTCATACTTGCACGTGTCCGCCTGCCCCTTGATGCGGGCGTGGAACGACCGGACGGGCTCCTCGTGTCCCTGCCGCATGTTAGACAGGGCCACTCGAGCTACCATAGTGTTCTCCGTCCGGACGGGGAGGACGTCTTCTTCATCGCTGCCCACGAGGCTCCTACCCGCCACGCGAGTGAGGTCCTTTCTCAGCTCCTCCTCACAGCACTCCAGTAGCTGCGTGACTATGTCGGGTCCGACAAGCTTAGTACCTGTTTTGTATTCGCCCCAGCGGGTTATGAAGTACGACCAGGCCTCGCCCGTTCCGGCCAGTGCTATGGAGGGACGCTTGAGTTTCTCCATCTTGGCATTCGAGCTCGCCGCCCTGGGGGCGGTGACGTGCACAGTGGCGTGTATACTCAACAGGGCCGCCACCACTGCCGCCTCTGTGTGTGTAGCCATATAGTCACAACCCTCGATCGGGCACTCTGCTTCCACCGGCGCCATAGGAACAGTTATTCCAGAGTAAACGTTCTATTTTCGGTGATGCACACGTGTGTACAGTGTCCTGGGGCGAAGATTGGGTACAGAACCCGAGAAATCCAAACTCACTGTCGACGTTCTCGTGGTCCGTTTTCACCCAGTCGTGTCCTCCTCAGCACCGACGATCTTTACTCGACTGCATCAAGTTGTTTGATTATAAATAAGAACAGAGTTCAATTTGTTCGACCACTTTAGTAGCGTGGAACGACAATAATAATCAAACAAGTATTGAACAGGTTGAAAAGCCCACAACATCCCTGGCTCCGGCTCAAGCTGCGCATGCGCACTGGCACAGGGGACCGTCGATATGTAGAAGTACCGTATAGTACAATGTTCTCCAGTTAGCTCTGCCAGCCCCCATTTCCGGTACGAGGGGGTGCTCAAAAATCAAAAGTTATATGAACTAGTACGTGCCCGAAAAAAAAAAAAAACTTTCAAACCGCGAGCAAGAAACAACAACCACACAGGCCGTTTCTTCGCACTCACGTGCTCGTACGTGTGTGGCCCAGAAGTTCGCATATCGGAGTTACAATTATTCGCAATTTAGTTTTAATGGCCAATTATTCAATTAGCGCCAACGTATTTTGCCTTTTCTCAATGTCGTCGCAAGGAAAAACACAAAGAGAAGAGAAGAGAGAAAAAAAAAAAACGTTCGTGCAAAAAAAATATTTTTACTTCCTGGTTCGGAGCATACCAGCTCACTCTGATGTTACCGAAATTTATGCACCGTCTAACATGAAA
This sequence comes from Eptatretus burgeri, assembly GCF_056783735.1. NCBI lineage: Eukaryota > Metazoa > Chordata > Myxini > Myxiniformes > Myxinidae > Eptatretus > Eptatretus burgeri. The sequence continues at coordinate 96,474,755 of NC_140967.1, forward strand.
ACGATCATAACTTGGGGCATTGTGTTTATCTATAAATGCGCATAAGAAATCGAGAAATTATTAGAATACACGAAGTCATCACTATCCGGAAGTCTGAGCGTTGTAACCCGTAATGGGGAACGCGGCTGAGGTTCCCTCCCCCCATCGGCTACGCCCACGCAACAACGTGTCTTGTCATTGGTTGGTAAATAAATGGCCATAACTTGGGAAGCACTTGTCCGATTAATATCAAACCTTGAAAAGGCAAATCCTCAGGTCCCCAGCAATATATCTGGCAAGTTTCAATTAGATCGGACCAGTGGTTGTCGAGAAACAGCGGTCACGCGCACGCACGCATGCACGCACGCACACACACTGCTGGAGTTATAGATAGATGAGATACAATTGACAAAGACGCCAATGGATTTTGCATTTATCGCAAAATGTACAGTGCCTATAGAAAGTGTACACCCACTGTTTCAAAATTTTCACCTTTTGTTACCTTATAGCCTGGAATTAAATTGCATTAAATTAGACTTTTTCCACCTGTATTTACACATTGTGACCCACAACTTACAAGTGAAAAACAAATTCCACAAATTTCAGAATATTAATTAAAAATACAAAACTACAATATCTTAGTTAGATAAGTGTCCAACCCCCATTATAATAGCAATTGTAAATTAGCTCTGGTGTAACCAATCACCTTTAAAATCAAACACCAAGTTAATTGGCCTCCACCTGTGTTAAATTGCAATAATTCTGATTATTTCAGTATAAAATCAGCTGTTACTGGAGGTTTCCTCTGCTGGGTAGTACATTTCACAGCAAAGACTCAACCATGAGCCCCAAGGAGCTTTCAAAAGACCTCTGGGATAAAGTTGTGGAAAGGCACAGATCAGAGTAAGGCCTTGAATATCCCTTGGAGCATAGTCAAGACAATCATAAAGAAGTGGTAGGCATATGGTACCACCAAGACCCTGCCGAGATCAAGCCGTCCTTCCAAACTGCATGACCAAGCAAGAAGGAGACTGATCAGAGGCCACCGGCAACTTTGAAAGAGCTACATGCCTTTATGGTAAAGACTGGTCACTGTGTGCATAAAAAAAATCTCAAGCACTCCACAAGTCTGGCCTGCACGGTAGGGCGGCAAGAAGGAAGCAATTACTCAAAAAAGCCCACCTTGAGTCCTGAATGAGGTATGCAAAAAAACACTCCGGAGATTCTGAAGCCATGTGGCAAAACGTTTTGTGGTCTGACAAAACCAAGATGGAACTTTTTGGCCTAAATGCAAAACGTTACGTTTGGCACAAACCCGACACAGCACATCACCCAAAGATCACCATCACGACTGTGAAGCATGGCGGTGGCAGCATCATGGTATGGGGATGTTTCTCAGCAGCATGGATTATGGCACTTGTCAATATGGAAGGGAAATTGGATAGAGAAAAATACAGAAAAATCCTGGAGGAAAACTTGCTGCCCTCTACAAGAAAGCTGAAATTAGGATGGAAGTTCACTTTTCAGTTTGACAATGACCCTAATCACACAGCCAAAGCTACACTGTAGTGGTTTAGGAACAAAAAGATAAATGTCCTTGAGTGGCCCAGTTGGAGCCCTGACCTAAATCCAATCGAAAATCGGTGGCACGACATGAAGATTGCTGTTCATCAATGCTCCAAAAGCAACTTGACTGAGCGTGAACAGTTTTGTACAGAGGAATGGGCAAATGTTGCCCAATCAAGGTGTGCAAAGTTGATGGAGATCTATCCCAACAGACTCACAGCTGTAATTGCTGTCAAAGGTTCTTCCACGAAGTATTAACTCAGGGGGGGTGAACAATTATCCAACCAAGATATTCTAGCTTTACATTTTCAATTAATTTTCTGAAATTTGTAGAATTTGTTTTTCACTTGGAAGTTGTGGGTTACGACGTGTTAATAAAAGGTGGGAAAAGTCTCATTTATTGGAATTTAATTCCAGGTTATAGGCCAACAAGAGGTGAAATTTTTGAAAGGGGGTGTAGATTTCTATCGGCACTGTATATAACATGAGCATTGGGGTTTCTTGGAATATGTGAGTACCTCGTTTCGAGGATGTTCTGTGTATTCCACGTGCCTGCCATGTGCCTCCTCCTTTCCTATCAACAAAATGAAAAGTGCTAATTACGTCGTTGGATTGAAAAACAGAATCCAAGATGCGGATGCTTACAGTCAGTGTTCGGATTTCAAAATCAGATTTGTATTACCATCACCGTTCCGATGAACGAGTGAGATGGTTTGCTGTCGTGGGGTTTTTTTAAATATTTTTTTAACACGAATCTCATTTGGGGAAGAAATGTTCAGGCGGTTGCAGCAGGGATTCCAAAATTTGTCATTGGAAATTTGTGAAGGCCTTATGATCTTATCAGGATTAAAAAAGAACACAACACAAAATCACTCGAGGCAAACAAAAAAAAAACAAGCGTGCAAAATTCCACATCGGTCACCGTTTTGAAGCACAGCCGTGTCAAGGCAGGATGTCAGATTTTGTAAACTTAGACTTTTTTCACCCTTACCCCAACCCCCTCTTCATACCGTCTCTGTTCGTAGCTTCAAAACGCATACTCTCCTCACTCTATTTTTTGGGTAGTACTACACAAGTCCACACCGAGTCAGCAGACATACAATCGTGTCAGACATTCTCTGCCACCGCTCCATTCTTCCCTTAGGCCTCTCATGCTTTCCCAGCTCCCCTGCACCCTCTGCAACCCGCTGTGGAATGCAATGAGTGCACAGGATTGGAATGCCCAGGCAGCTGCTAATTTGGCTTTCCAGCAAGCACACACAAGCCCAGCCATACCGCACCGCATGGTCCCCAAAGCACACGGCTGTTGTGCATAAGAAGTGTGTGTGTGTGTGTGTGTGTGTGTGTGTGTGTGTGTGTGTGTGTGTGTGTGTGTGTGTGTGTGTGTGTGTGTGTGTGTGTGTGTGTGTGTGTGTGTGTGTGTGTGTGTGTGTGTGTGTGTGTGTGTGTGTGTGTGTGTGTTTCCTTTATTGATGATGCCTTGAGACAAATCACATTTTGCATTGGGCTGCCAATTCAAAACCTCCCAAAAAGTGCTTCTTTACATTGTCAAAATGTTTTGTATATTTATAAAATTTATTAAGACAAGTCACCATGATTCAACTTGCAATCCTGCACATTCCATTAAAGTGCACACACACACACACACACACACACACACACACACACACACACACACACACACACACACACACACACACACACACACACACACACACACACACACACACACACACACACACACACACACACACTTAAAACAAATCCTGGACATCCTCTGAAAGAAATAACACAAGAGAATACTCCGATATTTTAAAATAAAACATAAAAAAAACTTCAACAAGCACCCAATATGATTCCATTCTTCACAAAAACATGTGTGCACTTGACATTCGCATAAAGGCATCAATAATTAATCAAAGGCTTTGTTTTTATACAAGTAGCGTACCAAGGTAACCTTCGGTTCACTATGTCCTTCTTCAAGTTTCAACCGTTTCACTCGATTGAGAGGTGACTCAACAGAGAAAGTTTGCGACTTATACCAATGCCAGTGCTTACAATAACCAATCTCAAAACGACGGTATGATCACCTTTTTGTTCAACAAGCTGAAACAAGTGTGGGTTTTGCTTCACTGAAGAATAATCTTAATGCTGGATACTTTCTTGTGGGCACAAAACCAATATATATACACATACACATACACATACACATACACATACACATACACATACACACACACACACACACATACACACATACACACATACACACATACACACATACACACATACACACACACACACACACACACATACACATACACATACACATACACATACACATACACATACACACACACACACACACCTCAAATTGACTTGTGCACGTGGTATGAAACAATCTCGACACTAATTTCTTTCCCAAAGTGTCTGAAGGTATTTCATCATAAAGTTTCATGATGAAAGCCCCAGGAATCCCAAAACTGCTGTAACAATGTTTAATTGAAAAAAGAAAAAAGTTTTTGCATATAAATCCCCCCCCCCCCCTTTACTGCAAGCTAAGATACGTCCAAGGAATGAGGAAACATGCAAGTGGAACGAGATTAAAGAAGGAAAAACAAAGACCAAAATAATTGGCAGACAACAGCATGGGAAGTCACAGTAAGACTGCCTTCAATGAACTATTCACCAATAACCAGCGATGCTGATAGTTGAGAATGCTGAATGGCAGACATGACCTTGTTTGGAGAGAGGAGGGGGAGGGAGGGAAGAGGTCAACCATGGCACATCACATGACCTGAACCCAACACTGCGATGTGGAGTGCTGGAGTGTTAGTTTCGCCTCGTGTGTACTTTGCACTCACGAGCTCGGTCGCTTTCTGCCCCTCCGTCTGCATTTGATGCTGGTCAATAAAATCAGCCAGGCGTCGCGTCGGCATTATATATAACTCGCCTTGTGCTCCACACTTTGGCAGCCAAGTCGCGGCGCCAAAACGACAATTCAAAACCCATTTGGCCTGGGCCAAATGCCTGTGTCCCCGCAGCAAGCGAGACGGGGCGCCTGACTTCCTGAGAGCGTACAATTAAAAACAGCAATGGCCAGGAAAAAGAAATTTTTAAAACGTGTCTTTCCTCACACCCACCTGCCCCCAACCAATTAAATATCTTTGGGTGAGGCAAAGCGATTAAATCCGATTCGTTTAATCTTTTTTCAGGAACCCGAGCAGTACAAGTGGCTGAGATTATTCACGGGCCCGGTGAGGCCTCCAGAGATGTGAATGAAAGTTCTAGTTTCGAGATGAAATGTGGTCAGACAGCAGCAACTTCCACAAACTGTATTTTTGTTTTCAAATCGCTGATAAAAAAAACAAACAAATAAATTAGTTTAACCACTGGAGTAGTAAGCAGCTCAGGGCAAGGAGACATTTATATTTTTAAGGATGCAAATAGGCAGAATGAACCCCTCACCTAAACTGCTTACCACCGGCCCGTTGGTGCCCAATCCCTCTCTCGGGCAAATTAAGGCTGGGATTTGGAATCTGGCCAAGCGACCGGCAATAACTTGCTTACTCTTTCGTCAAAAGACCCATCTTTAATGTCTATCGGCAATCAACGCCAGCGGATGGGTCCCCGGCTCAACATCTATCCGACGAGCGACACACACATTGATGAAACGCACTGGGGAAGCACCAATCAAACGGTTTATAGTCGGTGCTGAGAACCATAACTGCACTGGACAGCTCAGAGGCAACTGCTTCACCTCTGCACCTTCCTTTTGGACGTAACCTCAAATGATGAAGACAACTTGCGCGTCTCCAAACAAATCGCAGCAGTCGTTTGACGCGTCCGAGCAAAAACGATACCGTGTACACAATTCCAGCTCTGTCGAAGGAGGCCTCATCCAATTGGGCGGGAATTCATGATTTTTCCCAGAATACCAGCGTGCAATGGCTCTCTCGTTTTTAACAAGGCACCATGGCATATTTTGCCTGGTGTTTGCTTAATGGTTACGGTGGTGGTCTTGGGATCCGAGTATCCTGAGTTCAAATCCCAATAGCTGTTGAATTAATACCATGTGGGGTTGAATCTGCCTGTCATCCTTCCGAGGTCAGCAAAATGAGTGCCAGCTTGCTGGTATCCTGTGTCGGGGTGGCGACCCGTCCAGTATTGTGCCCAATAGCCAAGGAGACTGCTTAGGCAGCACCAACGCTCTGCACAGAGTATGGTCCCAATGGATGGATGGATGATGGATGGATGGCATATTTAACATCCAACAGCAAATTCTAGCTGGCAGGACAGCTGGCTTAACATTCCCGCCAAAGGACCGCACTCAGAAGGACTGATGCAACGCACTGCCAGCAAAACACCAGAGTGACAGTTCGTAGTTAGGTCAGGAATCCAAATCAAACCTGAGAGCTGAAAAGCAAATACCCTACCTCGAAGCTATCCCATCAGCCCTAATGGCACGAGTAGTTTTGAATTATTTAGGTTTTGGAGTTTCAGAAACCCGATTCATAGGCCACAGCACCGGGCTGTTTAACTCCTGTGCGTTTGCATTTGAAAGCGTTAATGCATTCTGCACGTATAAATCAATTTTCACAAGGAATATGGATCTTATGTCTGAAGAAAATTACAATAATATGCACCACACCCTGTCAAAAACGAAAGAAAAGCTATCATGGAGCAAATTCTACGTCAACGATGCGGAAATATTAACTGTTATTACATTCAATTCAGCTTGAATAATCACGATGACGTCGATCAGGTGCTCTTATTATTTAATTGACCAATAGATATGAGGAGAGCAGTTCTGTGTAGTTATACATAACACATTTACGAAAAGCCCATCAGTCTGTTGGTCTGTTTGGCGTTGCTACGTGAGCACGAAGTTCATGATGGGAGGATCCAAGTTCAAATCCCACGAAGGATGTCGCTTTCTTTGTCCATTCTCTCATCGTCATCATCATGAAGCAGTCTCTCAGCGAGGATTACACTAGGTGGATTGCCATTACCTTCCCAGCAGTCGGATCAGGAATTTGTAACTTGTGCCAGAGTGCCGGCGCTGATGCGCATACTCTTCGAGAAAGACACCATGGGATCTTGAAAGTCCACCGACGACCCGATGCTGGCAGACGGGTCCTTCGGCTTAACGTCCCTTCCGACGGACGGTGCACACATCGACGCCTCACCCTGCATGCGAAACACCAGGGTTATCGGTCGAGATAGCTCGCAGGTAAGTGCACGTACCTCTTCACCGTACAGCCAGCCCATCCATTTTCTACCTCAATGTCATTAATCACGTGAAAGTATATCAATAGCTCATAATGTCCTTGTCCTCAACATGATAAATGCACAAGGTCCTCCCTGAACCTTCGATCACTGCAAATAGAAATAAGTAAATAAACAAAAAAAAAAAAGAGGAAAAATGCTTGGCATGGTAAAAAGATTACTTCATTAAATGAACTGCAGGCTGCAACACCACATCCTACCGACGTGTGAACGATCGAGAGGATTCCATTTCAGCAGCAACATAAGACATTGTAAGTTCGATAACAGGTCACATGATGCGTAACCTTTGAGAAAACGACAAAAAGCACATCAGCCGGCATCCTGCAGCCATCAATCAAACGCATGATGGCCAAAAATTCAACTTTCAACAACACTGCAGGAGGTGTTTGGGAGGTGCCTCAAGGAACTAGGCGTTGCTCCACGCCTTCAAAACGGATAAATGTTTGTGGAACGAGCCACGACAAAGTGGACGAGCTTTTCCATTGTGAGAACAAATCGATTAGAAACTGGAGCTCCTCATCTTGGCCGTAAAATTGACGTATGCCTACCAATTCGATTATTCAAGAAAGATGGTGACAAGCGAGTCGTGGCATCATCTCAGGTGCATCTGTAGGTGATCAGGACTGACTTCCAGAGGCTCGATGGTCCATTTTCCCCACTCGACATTTCCATAAAAGGGCCTGATGTACAAATCATAAGGCTCATCAATCAACTTGGCCTGCAAAGAGCATGGTAATAAGCATGTTGATGTAATATCCTGACTAAATTTTAGAGGATATGCAGGGAAGAAAGAGGGACTGCTCAAGACATACGGGGGTGGCAAAGCAAGGGACAAAAACCACGCCATCTTTGTGCCTTTTAAGCTCTGAGTGCGTGCCAAAAGCAGCTCCAACATAGTTTACCATCGAATAAATTATTTAGAACAAATTCAGTGGAAAACAAATGAGAAGTCCTCCTCTGACTCAAGAGGAAACTTCAACGGGAGCGTGAATGCAATGTGCACGGAGACCTTGTGAAAAGAACCAGGGACAAATTGGTGAAAACGAAATGGGTGCGACAGTGGCCGGTTCCTGAGCAGGAATTAGAAAGGCATCAGACATGCACTGCAGAAGTCACAACAGGAAAACCCTCCAGGTCTTCAGTACAAACCACATACAATTACTACTGTGGGCCAGCTTTAACATCCGCTTTACGATGAAATGCCCTTCCAGGTAAAATGGAATTGGTAGTAAACAACGTTAACATGTGATCTTAGAGATCGTGTAAAAAGGAAATAAACATTTCCTTGGCATAACAAGCGGCACACCTGCCAAGGCCCTGGTGAATGTGAGGCCCCTCCCCCCTACAAACATCAAATCAAACCGCCTTTCATTCCCTTCTTCCCAATAATGATGCCCTCACCCTCCCTCGGCCGTCTCCCTTCCCCCATCTGTTTGTGTTTTCCTCAACAGAGAGAACGAGGGGTGAACAAACCAACTTTACTCGTATGTTTAAGCGGTTGAAATCGCTTAACCCTTCTTCAATATGTCTGCCCCCTTGTAATATAGATCACCTTATCCTGCCAAAGAGGTTGTTTAAAAACATCGCCTTCAGAAAGAAACCAGGTCGTGGGCAAAACTAGTGGGATATGGGTCAACGACACTATTGGGAACATCACGTCGTCAGCTCAGGCCTAACAAAGCTTGTGCTGCACATTTCTGCAGCTCTTTACTGTTCCCATTCTCATCTTCTGGATCATGTGCAGCGCAGCAAAGCCAGTACGGGATGCAGTATCAAAAGAAAATAAATTATTATTTTGACCCCAATAGTAAATGTGAAAGAAGTACGGAAATCCCAGGAACCAAATGCTATTTGTACGGACAAACAGCTCATTCGTGACAAAGGTTGACTAAAAATATCTATATATTTCTATATATACACACAATTGCATAAAGCAGACAATGAGTACAAACCTCACACTTTCATCTTGCAAGGATTGTCTTACCTGAGTTTTGTGAGTGCACCATGTCCTATCCACTGAGTGCCCTGCAGCAACTCACCTACCCTGCATGTAACTTCCAAGCCCCACAACCAAGAGCAGCATCATGCTGGGAATCACACCACGTTCAACTCCCACACATCCTGACTTGGACTATATCGTGGATCCTGGATGAGAAATCTTGGAACGCCCTACCAAGTACCATGGCAGGCAAGCTATCCGTATAGGGACTGCAGTGATTTGAGAAGACCCACCACTATCTTCCCAAAGCAATTTGGAATGAGCACAAATATTGCCTGTGTGTTTGCAGACCTCCATCCAAACAAATAACCAAACAGCTCCATCGACATCTCATAATAAGCAGAATATGCACCAAGCGAGTGCTTACAAAGCACATTGTACTTAATTTAAGGGTGTGCGACAGGAACTTCAAAATCCCCTGCTGCTATTTCATGCCATGTGGAGCAAACTTAGGAAACACCTGACACACACACACACACACACACACACACACACACACACACACACACACACACACACACACACACACACACACACACACACACACACACACACACACACACACACACACACACACACACACACACACACACACAACTGCAGCAACACTATGGCCTGCTTATGACCACCCATGGGCCTGTCAGAGGGCTGACTGATAGCCAATGGAAATCCAAGCCTCACCCCCTGCAGAGGCCCAGAGCTACCGTCCATGCCACGTCCGGGTGGAGCTCATCTGCACACCCTCTTTCTTTCCCGATGCACCCCCGCCCGCCTTCCCACCCCACACCACAGACTCACCCTCGATGCCCCAATCCTTCCTGCCACGGAACCCAACACTCGAGAAATTTGAAAACAGGGGGAAACCCAAGTGCAGAGTCTAGCGTCTGGCTGCCCCATGATAACAAAGAAAAATAGTGATAATTTAATAGTCTTCCCATGCTCAGAGCAACGATTCACATCCCACGTAAACAAGGTGCGGCACTTGTCAGACTGCAATTCGGCAGACCACAACAAAGCTTGGTTTAGTGTGTCCTCGAGTAACGCAATCATGAGAAGACTTTTTACATTGTCAGATGAGCATGATGGTAGAAAATCAGTCCGTGAGAAAGAGGAAGCATTAAAATATAGGCTTGAAGAATAAAAGGAATGGAATACCGCTTTGTCAAGTTTCTCAACGGCACACAAGTTTTGTTTACGTTGCCATTTTAGGTATATTTACCTCTCCAGCTAGAACTTTCCACTCCACATCATCCCGGCTGCCATCGTTGCATTCTAAACAGTTTATGTTATTATTCTTTCTCCCATGGATACCCCCCAAATTAAGCTAAAAAAAAAACAGCCCTGTCATTCGTCATCATGCAGGACCTCAAAAACCTTAGGTCACTCCTCAAATCAGGAAGTGCAACCAGGTGTAGACCAGAGTAGGGTCGTGCCAACCTCTCAAAAACATCTACAGCCGATTCCCTCAGGACAAACTGGAGCAAATCTTTGGCCATTATAGACTACGGCCAACCGCGGTCAACAACAATCGTACTCAAGTTAAAACGACAAGGCAAAAAAAATATATATATATATATTTTTTTTTTTTTTTTTTTTAAATTGCGCGTCGACACCCGTGCAAGAAACATTCGGATCAACATTCCACAACTCACATGTCATCCGACATCCTGGTGGAATAATTGGTGGTAGGCATGAAATAACACACATCGAATTGCTCACCTCGCTTAAAGAGCCAGCCCTCCTTCACAACTGCCACCTCAGTCATGTCCACTCAGCCAGGTAGAAGTCACGAGTCCTCTTTATAAAGACCTTTGGCAATGATACCAGCACTGTGGTCTCACTGCCTGGGTGAGCACTCGGCCCTCATATAAAGCATGGGGAATGATCACAAACCTGTCGGGCACGGTGAGAAAAAAAAAATAATAGACGGCGTGACACAGAATGATGATACTTGGACCTTTATGCAGATCCGTGCATTGATAAAAAATAAAAAATAGGAATTATCGAATGTCCAAGCACGAGAATCAACAGAGTAAGGGGATTTCTAGAATGTGTGATTTACGCACAAACGCACATATGAATGTATTTATGTTCCAGTAACATTATCACTCCAATATTGCACATCCTACCAACCTCCTCTCAAACCCCCCACCAGCACCCACCACTCTACCCCTCCCCCTCCACCCCACACCCATTCCATGCACAGCCACTCCTCTACTTTTCAAGTACTGTAACATAATATACATGAATTTCACTTCATTTGGCAACAGACAAAAAGCTCGGAACATATTGCAATGCAAAAAAGCTTTCAGATGGCTTGTTAAGGTCAGTGTTCCATAAATTGTAAACATTCTTACACTTATCACACTCCTTAATAGTGTCTCGTTACACTCGGTTAAAACACTTACCCAAACAAACAGCTCAGATCATGCCAATGACTGCTTCTAAAGGTGGGTTCAAACTTAAGATGATGCAACGCTGGTCAATTGGGCTGATTATTTGAGAGGGTTCTGATGGTTGTGTTTTGAACATTTATTGTAATTTAGTCACTGGAAACTTCTGATGGAATTTCTCGACAACGAAGGTGAATGCCGATGACCATTTAAAGAGCCACTCCAGAATCAAACCGTTCCACTTCCACCAAAATTGATCAAAACCTTGAAAAGGACCTTGGCTCTGCAGATCCAGGGGATAAGTGCTTGCACGAAACTAAATCAACTCGATCAAACAAAAGTGTTGCAGGAAGAAGTACAGGATGTTGGACCAATCTAATTAAAGGACGCCTATTATTACGTCCCATCAGCTTTCATCTCGCAGAATTAGTAGTTCACGATAAAGGTCCAATTTTTGTTGTTTTCCTATAGGATGGTGCTGCGGTGGCGCAATTGCCTTCGAGACGTCTAGCCTGCACGATAAACTGTCAGATCAGTGCTCCGTAGGCAAGGCGATGCATCACAAGGCGTGACGTCCCTCGGATGGACGTTAAGATGGGTGTCTTGTCTGCCAGGGTTAATTTGTGGGCGTTAAAGATCCCACTGTGTCTTTCATGAAGAGTCCGCGAGTTATTGCTGGCGCTGTAAACGAATTAAAAATTCCAGCCGAAATCAGCTCCAAGTGGAACGTCAGACCTGGATGGCCAGATCGCAAAAGACTTGGGTTGAAAACGTTCCCCGCCAGAAGACCACACAATAAGGCAGTTAAAGAAATAGTAGTAGTAGCAGTATAAAGCTCAGATCTTTTGGCAGAATAGCCTTTATATAGAAATATCAAATGACAGAAGAGACAAATGAAATAAACTAACGATGCAGAACGAATGCTTTTGGCAAAACGTTGCTCCCTCAAAGTTGCTCCACATTTAACGTAAATAAAACACACTATGGAATAAAATGCGAAGTTTGGAGCTTCTGGATGAGTACGCGGTCGTCAAATGGTGCAAGCAATGTGCAAACGCAGACAACCCCACAACAAAGCAGTGAGAATGTCGCAACAGGCACACAAGATCTTTCTTTCGGGCTCGAAAGCACAGACGCAAATGCAACGCAAGGTTTTGAGCAAAACAACCTCGACTCCCGAGCGGTGGACTCGCTTCCGTCAGATATCACAAGATATGCCCGTATACACTTGAGCAAGTCATATACCAATGGGATGGGCTCCGATAAAATGCTCAGCATGACTTTGGCACGCCGGATGTACTCAAGAGGGGTGACAGAGACCACGTTGAACAGGTTAAACGACTTGGACGAAGCAAAGTCCGAGTTTGCTCGCTCTTTAAGAGCTCAGGTTCTAGATCAGGTCTGGGTTCAGATTCGGGTTTGAACACGAGACATTGATCAGCAATCATGGGGTCAGACCATTCCCGAACCTTGCTATTTAGAAGTCCCTCAGCCGGTACACAACATTCTGTTTCATGTTGTGATGGTCTCTACATCAGCACGGTTTGAGTACAAAAAAAAAAACAGTCCAACACAGCTTTACATGGGCTGTGTCTCCCTGCCAGGGAAGTATCTTCCACGAGCCTCCCACAGACAAAAAAACAGTGCAGCCTGGGCCTGGACCGAGGATAGCAGGACTGGATGACGAGCTTGAATCGCAACTGAGAACGCAAGCGACACGATGCAACGATCCCGACTCGCACTCGCCCCACGGCCAACGCGTTTCAAAGACAGTTCTATCAGCCTTACCGTGTCTCACGTACCAGAGAGAGCGCTGTAGGCCGAGCAAACACACCGAGGAGAAAAAGGGTCGCTATAACACTCAAAACACAAACACACACACATGAAACACACACATACAACAGACACCTTGGACACGCCCTCCTTCCCACCCCTCCCCCTTCCTCGGTTGCACAGAACATACCAACAAAGCGTGAGATGCAGCTTGATCGTACCTCGGCTTGGATGAGGTAGTCAGAAAGACGAGGGGAAGAAGGCCCAGATCGCAGGCTGTTTGGGAGTTAGCTGATGGATAGATTGTGTACACACACGCACGCTCACACTCTCGCATACACACACACACACACACACACACACACACACACACACAAACACACACTCACTCACACAAACACACACACACACACACAGACGTGCGAGCATGCGTTTGCGCATTAGAACACGCCCTCTCAGTCTCCTGCTTCTTTCTCTCTCTTTCTCAACGCTCTCCCTCCCTCAGTACATCCGACAGTCCACCCGCCTCTCTACCCCACCTCCACCACCAAACTCCTAAGACCGCCCGCCATGCGCTGTGCCCGCCCCACGAGTCTCCTCCACGGTCTTTTTTTTAAGAATGAACGAAAGCGCGTGCAAAACAACAAACCGCATCAACGGAACTCCCTCATGAATACGTTTTATTTTTCCCCTCATCATTCCTGGTCCTGTCCTGTTCCTTTTTCCCCAAGCGAGGCTCGCCTTCCAAATGGAGTCAGTCTCCCGTAAACGGCTGATCTCACTCTCTCTCACTCTGTGTGTGTCCGCCGTTGCGTCACGGAATGAGCGTTCCTGTGGCACGGCAGAAGCCACAGCGCCCCTCGCGTTCAGGCCGTTTGCCCGGAAAACAAACCACCGACCCGTCGGGCATCGAATGAGGAACTAAAACATGTAAACAACATCTCGGACGCAATCAGCCTCCTGATCCCCCGCCTTCCCCTAAACTTAAACGCGACATTCCCGCGTCTTTGTGCTCGAAAATCAACGGAACCCTATGAACTGCACTTAAATATTAAACAATAAATATTTTCATTATTTGTGAAATCCTAATTAAAGAGGGATTTATGCTAACAACAGATTTTATAACCAGTAAGCTGCCCCTATACCGACTTTAATGAATAGCCTGCATCTTGGGGGAAATTAAAATTCCATTTTAACTGCCTTCTAATCAATGCTCAATCTCAAAGGTGTGTTCCTCCTTTATTACTGCTTGTTTTATTTCACCTGCTTTGCACATTAACAGTGTGAAGGATGGAGACTTTGTGCACAGGAACAATTGCTTTTATTTGGAGGCAGGGGGTAAAGGAGTCCATGCTCATGGGAATAAGAAAGAAAAAGAAAAAAAAAGGATTAAAATCACCTAAAATCCATGGATGTTGGTTTGTTATTTTTGTAACTTGGAATTGGTTTGTGCGGGTACAAAGGGTTACACCTAAAGAGCGTTGCATGTGTGCCACGGCACATCCGGAATACTGAATTATTGAATTAGAGTCGCACAGCCTCATGTGCTTCCTGCAGAACTGGCATGACGTGCCCCGTGGGCTCCAGCTTTCCAGATGCACTGCATTGCATCTCCCTGGCACAGTGACAAGTACAATACACAATAGCTTTGTGTATGTATAAACACAATTTACAAATATATATATATATATATATATATATATATATATATATATATATATATATATATATATATATATATATATATATATATATATATATATATTGTTGCGAATTCGCGCCCGCCGGCATGCGAGCGGCCACGTAACTCGAATCGCGGTACGTCGCCCACCGGACGGACAATTCTGTCGTGACCCTCTCGGACCAACGCCGGGAACTAGTCACGGGTGGGCCTTTCAGCCTCACCACGATCGTGCCAATCTGCCCCCCGCGTGGGATAGGGTTGTTCGCCAAATTTGACCTACCTAAGTACCCACACGGAGGGTAGACCGGGCGATCGCACCTCGCCGCAGGTCGACTCCGGACACAGGCCACTTTAAGCGACCCGTTCCGTACTATCGGGATAACCGAGCGGTGTTATCGTCAACCTCGACGGTTCCAATTAATTATCGGGTGTATTTAGCCCACTACCAACCCTTTACGTGAAGTAAGATGGAGATTCAATTAAAGAAAAGACGAAGCGAAACGGGAAAAACAGTTCAACATGAGGCACATTTATTCCACGGCACACGGAAAGCACACATATACAATTACAACAATTATGCACCAAAAGAAAATGTAACAAAACAAACACAACAATGCAGATCTACTACCGACTACGCGAGCACACGGCAACACTTACACAGTTTTACTTTACAGACGGCGCCGACAACACATATACTCCAAAGCAAAAGAAAAAGGGCCACCCTCAACGACAAGGGGGCAGACGGGGCATGTGGGCGCAAGACCGGGCGGAGCCTACCCGTCTTGTGATGAGCCGCAAATGTGGCGGCAGTGCCCCGACTCCGCGCTCCTCCACGGGTTTCGTTGGCACTGCTTGGAGTGGGGTGGGAACGGGGCCCCCTTTCCGCATTATCTCAGCGCGGGGGGGGGGGGGGGAAGGGGGGAATTGTTGATGCTCTGGGGACAGAGGATAGCTGGCTTGCTTGGGTCCCGCGACGAGCGACTCCACTGCGACCTCGACCGCGCTCCCGGCTTCCCCTCTCTGCAGCTCCCCGACAGGCTGCGAACCCCGACAGACCGACTCTCCTCCAGACCCGTCTTGACTGCTGCTACCACACTCCGCCGCCGCCACACCTCTCCAACTCGCCCGAGCCTAAAACTCACTGAATTCGCCCCGTGCTCGGCGCTTTATAGTACGGCAGGAGAACCCATATGCAAATTTCCGGATCAGGATGAGCTCGGGGGCGGAGCCACGCTCGCCCATTGGACGGAGGAAAAGATGGCGTGAACCTCCCCTGATCCTCGAATTTGCATATATCGATTCTAATCCGACGCGCCTGGAGGCGGGGCCAAATCGCCCCGCGCTTGCTGATAGGATGGATCAGAAGTGGGCGTGTATCATTCCTGATCCGACTTCTCCTCGGAAAGGCCGCTTTTTGCACCCGCTGCTCGGCGCGCGCCCTGTACGAGTCCAAGACAGCCTGACGCTCGGTGCCCACAAGCGGTGCGGGAATGGCTGAAGGAGAGGCGAAGGTGGTGGAGGGTATAAAGTGGCGGTCCCTGGCCACGGTGACGCTTGGAATGGCGGTGATGCGATGGTTGCGGGATGGTGTGCTGTAAAGGTAAAGGTCGTGGCTGTTGGCGTTGTTGTTGTTGTGAAGCGGCGTTGCGGTTGGTGGTTGTTGTGATGGCGGTTGAGACGTGGTTGGTTCAAAATAAAGATAGAACAGAAAAACGGCTATCTTAAAGGGTCGCAGCCCGAATGAAACACATTTATTCTCTCTAAACAACGGGTTTGGGGCTAACTACACATGTACTTATAGAGATATCTCACCTACGGGACCTGAATGGTGGTTTGCGAATATCCTCAACCACAACAATATATATAATATATATATATATATATATATATATATATACATATATATATATATATTGTTGTGGTTACCAAATTCGCAAACCACCATTCAGGTCCCTTAGGTGAGATATCTCGGTAAGTATATGTGTAGTTAGGCCCAAACCCGTTGTCTAGAGGGAATAAATGTTATTCATGCGTGCTGCGACTCTTCAGGATAGCCGTTTTTCTTTTACTATCTTTATTTTGGACCAACCGCCATTGTTACCACCACCAACCACAACATCAACCACCCACCGCGGCGCCGCTTCACGTCACACCTCGCAACCGTCGCATCGCCACCGTTCTTGCGCCGCTTGTGGGTACCGGTGTTGGACTCGTGCAGGGCGCGCGCCGAACAGCGTGTACAAAACCACGGATTTTCCACTTCAAAAACGGATCAAAAACGACACACGCCCACTTTTGTTCCGTCCAATCGGCGAGCGAGGGGCGATTTGGCCCCGCCTCCAGGGCGTTGGAGGGCGGTCGCTATATGCAAATTTATGGATCAAAATGCATTCACGCCCACTTTTTCTCGGGCCAATGGGGAGCGAGGTGAAAGGTCGAAGGCAGGGGGTCAAAGATGAGAGAGCGAAGCCACGGGGCTTATATAAGCGACCGCGTTCGTCAAGAATAGAGAGTTAAGACTTCGCGGGCGGTGGAGTTGGGAAGAAGAAGCAAGAAGGAGTTGGTCGTCGTCGTGTGCGAAGGGGACGGAGCTGTGGAGAGGCAGCGAGGGCAGACGAGGGGGTGCTCGCGTCGTGCAGGGAGCTGCACACCAGGGAGGCCGACGGCGCGACCTGGCCGAGGTGGAGACGCTCGTCGCGGGACTCGAGGCAGAGTAGAAATCCTCTATACCCCGAGCATCAGCAACCCCCTCCTGTTTCCCCCCGCGCTGAGATAGTGCGACCAAGGGGGCCCCTTTCCCACCCCTTACCAGACACTGCCCGCGAGGCCCGCGGAGTTGAGGCACCATCGCCGCTCCGCGTCTCATCACCAGACGGGTAGGCCCGACCCGGTCTCGGCCTCAGGCCCGCCTCATCTTTGAGGGTGTTCTTTTTCTTGGTTTTGGGTATGTGTTGTCGGCGCCGTCTGTGAAGTAAAATTGTATAAGTGTTGCCGTGTGCTCGCGTAATCGGTATTAGATCTGCATTGTCGCATTTGCTTTTTGTGTAAAATTGCATTGTGTTTCTTTTCCTTTTCTATGTGCTTTTGGTGGAATTGAATATGTGTGCTTTCCGTTCATCGCGAATAAATGTGCTTTATGTTGAACTGTTTCCCGCTTCGCTTCGTCATTTCTTTCATTGAATCCTCATCTTGCTTCACGTAAAGGGTTGGTAGTGGGCTGAATACGCCCGATAATTAATCGAACCGTCGAGGTCGACGAATAACACCGCTCGGTTATCCCGATAGTACGGAACGGGTCGCTTAAGTGGCCCGTGTCCGAAGTCGACCTGCGGCGAGGTGCGACCGCCCGGTCTACCCTCCGTGTGGGTACTTAGGTAGGTCGAATTTGGCGAGCAACCCTATCCCACGCGGGGGCTGATTGGCTCGATCGCGGTGAGACCGAAAGGTCCACCCGTGACTGGTTCCCGGCGTTAGTCCGAGAGGGTCACGACTGGATTGTCCGTCCGGTGGGCGACGTGCCGCGATTCGAGTTACGTGGCCGTCAGCACGCCGGCGGGCGCGAATCCGTAACACTGGTGTCAGGTCGTGCGATACAAATCCATCGCCCTCCTCGAGGCACTGGTATCGGAGAACAGGAAAACGGGCTCTCCTGTCTCCAGCTAAATTCATGGGAATCGGTCCAGGGGTGAGAGAAGCGACCCCCGATTCCCTCCAAATTACGAGCGAGCTAAATTAACCCTTCACGAGAAGCAAGATGGCGTCTCAAGGCGAGCGGGAGCCGGGGGTATTAGAAATGGATGTAGAATGTGTAGGATCCATGGCCCAGGATGGAATGCCCGGACAGGAAAACGAACTCGCCCAACTGAACCCAGAGCCCGAAATAGGTGCGGCAGCGGCCGCGGTGTATGACACCTCCCCCCCCCCTCTCCACCAAAACCCGCCGACCCTTGCCGAAACGGCTCACCCAAGCGCACCCGACATGGCCCAGCTATTCGCCATGCTGGCGGCAATGACAGCGAAAATGGATGCAAACGCAAATGAATTTATAAACGAAATGAAAAGCATGGGCAAGCAAATGAGGGAAGAAACGAAAAAGCTCCGGGGTGAGACGCAGAACATGGGCCGATGCCTGCAGGCGGGCATGAAGGCCGTGACAAAGGAAATAATAATAGTTGAGACAAGGGAGGTAAAGGGTGAAGAGGTGACCGAGTTGGCAGAGACACGGGAGACAGAAAAAATAGAGGAAAGACTACACGATGAAGACGGGGTAAGTGACGCACACACACACACGGAGGTAGTGGAGGATAATGGGGGTGAGCTCGCGGAGCGTGCAGGGACCCGGTGCGAGCAGTTGGATGGCCTCCTCCAGGAACAAGGGGAGGGAGTATGCCCCCTTGAGGCGAGTCACGACCAGGTGGGTTCGGTCGTGCTTTGCGAGGTTGAGGGGACGGGTGCTGTGGACAGGTGCACGGAGAGCTTGGGGGGTATAGAGGCCCCGGAGACCCTTGTGGGGACACGAATCCCCAGTGTGGTTGTCCCTGTGTGTGTGGTGCAAGGTGTGAGTGCGTCCCCGTGTGTGGAAGCGACCCCGTGTGTGAGTGGTGTGGTGGCGATGGTGCCGGAGTACGTGCTTCCCAGCACGCCGTGTGTGGGTGAGGCACCGTGTGTGAGAGAGGCCGTGTGTGTGGATGAAACGGCCAGTATGAGTGAGGCACCGCGGGTGAGTGCCCCCACGTGTGTGAGTGAGGCACGGAGTGTGGATGAGGCACCGCGGGTGAGTGCCCCCGCGTGTGTAAGTAGTATGGTTTGTGTGAGTAGTGAGGCATGCGTGAGTGAACGGCCGAGTGCAAGGGAGACAGTGTGTGTGAGAGAGCGGTATGTGAGGGAGATGTCGGTTGGCATGCGGGAGCACGCAGCCGCGTCTCCCGGTGTGAATGTGATGGAGTGGAGTGTGTGCGTCGTAACACGCAGGTGTGCGTGGGTCGAATGGCGACGACGGAGACATGTGATGAAAGGAAGCCGGGTAGCGGCTGTAGTTGTTTCGGGGACCGTGCCGGGTTCACCCAGCAGTGAGCACGCGGTCCGTGCTGTGCAACGCACGAGACCACCACGTGCTCGCTTGCGAGAGTGAAGTCCCCGGTCCGGAAACGTACGCGGTGGATTTGCCGATCCCGCGGACGGACAAAGTTTAGGCAGGCAAATGGATTTGGACCGGACGGGTTCTCCACGCGATCGTGTGTGTTAAGCTCCAACGGGCGAAGCACATGTGTTCGCGTGGGGAACCCCTCGAGACGTGGGGCTTGTGTTTTTTTTATGCGCACGGTGAGGCCATGGCTGCACGTGGGGTTGGAATCCGGCAGGAGGGGTATCCCTGCCGGATGATACCGTCCAAGGAGGGACGAGGAACACGTGCAGCTGCATGGCGTCACGGGCAGGTGCGAGCGTGAGTTGCCGCGCTGGTGGTGCGCATGAAAAAAAAAAAAAAAAAAAAAAAAAAACAAGCCTCACTTTCGGGTGCACAGGATTCCTGGGCAAGGGGTGGAAGACCCCCTTCCCTGGGCACAGGATAAAAACTAGTTAGGGGGAAGGGTTAGCTTAGCTAGACCGACTTCATGGGGCAGGGGTAAGTCCTCATGGAGTCCGTGGAATGGATTAGGTAGAGGGATTTAGTGAGCTTTAGGTTGGGAAATTGATTTTTGGGAGATTTGAGGACAGTGACAGACTTTGAATGTGTAGAGGGGACGTAGCTTAGCTACGTAGTGTTAAAAGGAACGTGCTGTAGTTTAAGGGACGACGTGGGAGCACGAGTTAGTTAGGGGATATAGTTAGAAGGATGGCAGAGTTCAGTGGTGTGTGTGTTGAAGAGTTGGTGAGTTGTGAGGTGAGTACTTGTTGAGTGAGTGAGGCCAGCGGGTCTGTGTGAGTGGAGCGAATGGGGACTGCATGGTGCGATGAGTGATTGGGGGGAGGAGTGACTCCCGCCCAAGGGACCCCCGCGGTCAGTGTAGAGTGAGTTAGGGGGTTAGTCAAATTGAAAAATGGAGGTCGTTTTGTTGTTGGTGGGAAAGTAGGCTCGAGACCCATTTGGAGGGGTGCAGGAGCCCTGTTGACGGGCTTGGGAGCGTGGCTGCGAAAGGTGAGTATCGCTGAGTGGGTACCCCGGGCACCAGGCTAGTCGGCCGCGGTAGGCCATGGGCCCATGGGGGGCCGGGATAGAGTAGTGGGCACGGGTGCGCCTGCTTGGTGCGGGGGCCCGGGGCGCCATTAGCCGCGTGGGCAGTGTTGTGGGCAAGGGTGACCCTCGGAAAGGGGCCTGGGAAGCCAGCCTGCCACGTGTGCGTTTCAGGGGAGGTGCCATGGGGGGCACTCCCCGGTGTTAGGGAGCTGGTAGGCTCGGAGGCAGTGTAGTGCCCGGGGGTGCCATAGCGGGAGAATCGGCAGAGGGTCGTGCCTGCCAAAGGGAGCCACGTGTCCCAGCCATGAGACCGTGTGAGGGCACGGAGAGAAAATTGGGGGGGCGAGGCCCGAAATTGTGAGGACACCAACACAGGCGACGGGAATCGGTTGTTAGAACCAATAGTTTAAGCGAGAGGCGCTTGTTGAAAGCCCCGGGGTAGTTTAATGGTTAAATGGATAGGGTAGATTAGGAAGGGTACCCCTCCGCACCATCCATCCCCTCGCTGTCGTTGTGGGCCGCTGGACCCACTTTGGTTATAGATCGCCGAACTCTGGGGAGGCCATTCTGAGGCTTCGTTGGGCCTCGACACAGGACGTTAGCTCTCCCTTATTCCCCTCCGGGAAGGGAACGTAGGGGTTGGGAGTAGGCTAGGTGACAGAATAGGTTAGCCGAACAAGGACGATAAAGGGGGTTAGGGGACGATTTATAGTGGGGAAGTAAAAATTAAAAAAAAAAAAATAATAAGTTGGGGCTAAATTGGTTTTTCACAAATTAAGGGAGTGGGTATGTACAGTGACAGGCAAAGGCGATAGGTTGGGAGGGAGACAGGTAGGTAGGTCCGAGCCCACCTTCCAAGTGGCCAGCACCACCGCACTCCTTCCACCAACCTCCACTGAACGGCAAAGGCTGGCCAGCTTCATCTGTTGGCTGCGTTGCTGCAAGGCAAAGGCCGGCCCACTTCGTCTGCAGCTGTGGTACTTCAAGGCCTGTGCCGGCCAGTTCATCTGCCGGCTGTGTTTGCCTGCAGCGGCCTTCTTCTGCGGGCTGTGTTGCCTGCACCTTTGCCATGCCATGCCCACTGCCCATGTTCACCAGCCCCGTTCAATTTTTGCTTTGCCCCCCCCCTGTTCATTGCCATGTGCGCCAGGATCAAGGCAACAGTTTGCAAGCTGCGAGAACTGCCCTGTTGGCAGCTACAACACGGGCCTGCAGTGGCGGCCCGTGCACCATGTTTGTGTTCATCCATCCATTCGTTGTGCTCATTGCGTGTGCCACTTGAGCTGGCACGGAGACTGCGTTGTGCAGCCCATGCACCGTGTGGTTCACTGCGTTCAGTTCAAAAGGGAAGGCCTTGGACTGCGTGTGAGCCGCCAGCCACGTTCCCTGTCACCTGCATTGTTTTGAGCCAGAGACTGCATGTGGGCAGCCTGGCTCCCTGCTCACTGCTTTTCTTTTGCAGAGTTCAGTGATCCTGGGCCATGGTTTAGTGTAAAATTTGTAAGTTAAGGTTAAGATGTACTGTAAATATGAGTGCGCCCCCGGCATGTCTGTCCTAGCGCCGGCAATTTTATTTAAGTCGTCCGTGTGAGTGAGTTTGTTTAGGTAGTTACGCAGCCCTCAGGTTATTTCTTTTGGGGACACGAATACCATGAATGTCGCACTCAGGGATCCGTAGGTAAAATGTACTAGGGGAAAACTACACATGATGGCACACGAAAATTTGACGACCCTTCAGGTCCCTTAGGTGAGATATCTCGGTAAGTATATGTGTAGTTAGGCCCAAACCCGTTGTCTAGAGGGAATAAATGTTATTCATGCGTGCTGCGACTCTTCAGGATAGCCGTTTTTCTTTTACTATCTTTATTTTGGACCAACCGCCATTGTTACCACCACCAACCACAACATCAACCACCCACCGCGGCGCCGCTTCACGTCACACCTCGCAACCGTCGCATCGCCACCGTTCTTGCGCCACTTGTGGGTTCCGGTGTTGGACTCGTGCAGGGCGCGCGCCGAACAGCGTGTACAAAACCATGGATTTTCCACTTCAAAAACGGATCAAAAACGACACGCCCACTTTTGTTCCGTCCAATCGGCGAGCGAGGGGCGATTTGGCCCCGCCTCCAGGGCGTTGGAGAGCGGTCGCTATATGCAAATTTATGGATCAAAATGCATTCACGCCCACTTTTTCTCGGGCCAATGGGGAGCGAGGTGAAAGGTCGAAGGCAGGGGGTCAAAGATGAGAGAGCGAAGCCACGGGGCTTATATAAGCGACCGCGTTCGTCAAGAATAGAGAGTTAAGACTTCGCGGGCGGTGGAGTTGGGAAGAAGAAGCAAGAAGGAGTTGGTCGTCGTCGTGTGCGAAGGGGACGGAGCTGTGGAGAGGCGGCGAGGGCAGACGAGGGGGTGCTCGCATCGTGCAGGGAGCTGCACACCAGGGAGGCCGACGGCGCGACCTGGCCGAGGTGGAGACGCTCGTCGCGGGACTCGAGGCAGAGTAGAAATCCTCTATACCCCGAGCATCAGCAACGCCCTCCTGTTTCCCCCCGCGCTGAGATAGTGCGACCAAGGGGGCCCCTTTCCCACCCCCTACCAGACACTGCCCGCGAGGCCCGCGGAGTTGAGGCACCATCGCCGCTCCGCGTCTCATCACCAGACGGGTAGGCCCGACCCGGTCTCGGCCTCAGGCCCGCCTCATCTTTGAGGGTGTTCTTTTTCTTGGTTTTGGGTATGTGTTGTCGGCGCCGTCTGTGAAGTAAAATTGTATAAGTGTTGCCGTGTGCTCGCGTAATCGGTATTAGATCTGCATTGTCGCATTTGCTTTTTGTGTAAAATTGCATTGTGTTTCTTTTCCTTTTCTATGTGCTTTTGGTGGAATTGAATATGTGTGCTTTCCGTTCATCGCGAATAAATGTGCTTTATGTTGAACTGTTTCCCGCTTCGCTTCGTCATTTCTTTCATTGAATCCTCATCTTGCTTCACGTAAAGGGTTGGTAGTGGGCTGAATACGCCCGATAATTAATCGAACCGTCGAGGTCGACGAATAACACCGCTCGGTTATCCCGATAGTATGGAACGGGTCGCTTAAGTGGCCCATGTCCGAAGTCGACCTGCGGCGAGGTGCGACCGCCCGGTCTACCCTCCGTGTGGGTACTTAGGTAGGTCGAATTTGGCGAGCAACCCTATCCCACGCGGGGGCTGATTGGCTCGATCGCGGTGAGACCGAAAGGTCCACCCGTGACTGGTTCCCGGCGTTAGTCCGAGAGGGTCACGACTGGATTGTCCATCCGGTGGGCGACGTGCCGCGATTCGAGTTACGTGGCCGTCAGCACGACGGCGGGCGCGAATCCGTAACAATATCAATCAGTGTTGTGATTTGGGAGAGTCTAAAGATCTAGATATTTGTACTATAGTGTTTAGGTAAATGTCCCGTGTTTATGTGGCTATATATGTGTTACGTATGTATTAGATAGATGATCCATGCACCCCCCCCCCCGCTTTATTGTGTTTCTAACCCCTAAGTCCATCGTATTAAATGTTTCTTTCCCGATCTGTCTTATCCCTACAACCCCCATGGAAACCTACCATAATTTGTCTTTTCTGGCCCAAAACAGAATCAAAAATGATACACGCCCACCACGGCTCGGACCAACCGGGTGAGGAGCATAAATCAAACCGCCTTGATAATGCCACCAATCAGGATGTATTGATCGGATCATAAAGTGTTCACGCCCCAAAGTAACCAACTATAAATCGGGACCGATTCAAGCGGATCACAGAGCAGAAACGGATGAAGTTACAGGCACGAGTAACAATGAAAGGCCGTCTAATATACCAGTTTCACAAGAGAGCAGTGTCTGGTTTCAGTCCTGGTTTCTTGTCACAAGCATCTGGCATCTTCTCATTATGAGCTTCTAAGAGCTGGCTTTTCTGCAGGGGGTTCCCGTCCTGCGCTCTGTGGCACCCCGCGGATGCGGTCAGCGGATCGCGGTGCACTTGTTTTGGTGTGCTGTGTGGGACGTGCCAGCATGATCAAGAAGCCGTTACACCTCATTGTGCAGGGGGGGGGGGGTCGTTACACCTCACAGCCATCGGTGTTTGGCACAGTCCCCAAAGCATCAACTCAATAAACAACAGAGCACAAGTGTGTCATTTACCACGGTCACGGGGAACACCTGCACCCTCCAATGGTTGTGGGGCTTTGCAGCTCGTGCAACCACCCATTCTCAGGAACCTTCGCAGATCGAGACATGCGCCATTTCTCAGCAACTGTCGTACCAGGTCAAGGGGGTCCATCTTGTCTTCCCCAACTGTGTCTCTCTCTCTCTCTCTCTGTCCCTGTTGGAACGAAAGCAGACCCATATCACAAAGGTGCAAAGTAACAGTAAGATCTAATATTCCGAGGGTTGTGAGTGCTGTGTATGGGTAACGGAGCGTTTGCTTGGTGTAGAATCAAATCAATGGGACATGCAGCCGCCTCAGGCATGCCACTCCACACCATCATTTTTGTAAACCCCTCCCCCAGTATATTTGGACTGGCAAAGCCCCCGTTGGGCTGTGCGAGGTGAGGAAGGTTGCTTTTCTTCTCAGTTCTTCTTGTCTTCATTTTATTTTCTCCCCAGATTGGATGATGGCCATGTGCCTTTTGTGGATATAGGATTGCATAAGAAAACATGTTCGCTAACCCCTGCTAACTGCTAAGAATGGCTAACCCCTGCTTTAGCGGGGAAAATGGCCTTTAAATGCGTGTGTGTGTGTGTGTGTGTGTGTGTGTGTGTGTGTGTGTGTGTGTGTGTGTGTGTGTGTGTGTGTGTGTGTGTGTGTGTGTGTGTGTGTGTGTGTGTGTGTGTGTGTGTGTGTATAAGAATACATGTTCGCATTAAATCTGCTCTTTTGTGCCTTGAGCCTGTAAATACTCACATTTGAATGATCATGTGCGTAAATAAATAATTGTTGGTTGTTATTTCAAATACGTCTCGGTTTTCCTTTCCTTCATTGGTCCGACACAGTGTACAAGCATAGTTAGAAGGGAAGTTGTACCCACCTGATTTGCTCTGTTAGCCGGTGCTGCACCTATCTGTTTCGCTCAGCAGAAGATCACCATGTGCGGTGCCGAGGGTGTGGCCTCGAGTTTGGTTGTCGTGCCAATAGAAAGGTATCGCGGAAACATCGAAGTGTAACGCTGCTCGGCTAGTCGTCCAAGTCAAGCAGCTAAGGCTGTGTAAGAACTACGGCCCGTTGGAGCGTGGAGTTATTTGTGGTTGGCGGCTTCAGGACTATGTTTTCGGGAGAAACTCGATTCCTTCCCCTCGTGGCGAACCTCGAATGCCGGGCCGTGACAACGTATATATTATAACAGTCATTGGTCGGTCCGGATAACTCCAAATCCAACTCGTTGAGTTGCTAACCGACCACGATAGCCCCTCATCCCAGGAACCTTCTGCCGGATCCCATGTCCAGAGCAGTGTTACCATACAGATTGAGGCTCCCGGTACGAGCGAGTATCGTGCCGGGAGGCAATCACGTGACAGATCTTATCTATGACCAAGCTCACCAAGTCACGAGACTGATATTATCTACACGCTAATCGCCAGATCAAATAGATTCCCTCTTAGTCGCCATATGCCACAGTTGCAATTTCAGCAGGATGTTAGAAGACCAAATCAATTTAACAAGTGCATTTTTAAAAAGGCACATATGTACAAGCAAGCATCAACAGCAATTTCCCATTACCCTAACCGAACACTTGCACCAACTGAATATTCAGGTATGTATTGTCAACTTAACGATGTAATGAAGGCACCGATTCGACCGACAGAGAGATAAAGACAGGTGGGGTAAAGAAAATACTTCCCCCTTAACCTGGTGCGATGGACTCTAGGGAGCCTGGCATGTCCCTGTGGGAGGTTGCCAGAGCGACAAGCCCACAGCTTCTGGAGGGTGTAGCGCGTTTGCCATGACGGTAGTGAACGGAACACTTGCGCTCCGTTGTTTATTTGCTAATGCTCTGAGATGGTACCCAACCATTGAACCAACTATTAAGTAAAACCAACCTCATAACAATTCAACCAATATCACCTGAAACAAGTGTTGCATTCATATTTCGTTTGGGTTGTATCAATTTCGTTGAATTGTTATGCAGTTGGTTTGATTTAACGTACCAACGTTGGGTTTGATTTGGTTTGACGGATTCTTTTGGTTTTACAGTTCGGTTTGATTTATGGTTCAGTTGATTTAACGTACCAAATCGAAATTTGAAGATCACGGGTTTGTTTCCAGAATTGCATTGATTGGTAGGCCCGGCTGTGCCCACCCACTTTTTCGCATTGTTGTTTGGGGGGATTTGTACTTCATAGTTACTCTTCAGAAAGGTCAGTGGATGCAAGGTTGCTCCGTGTTGTTGATCGAAACGTCGAGTGATTGTATGATTAATTAAAGGCTTGGAGAACTGAAAATGAATTCATGTGATTATATATATTGTTGCGGTTCTGAAAATCGCATCCCTCTAACACCAATAGCAGCCAACATACAGTGGTCCCCAGACAGTTATTTTATAAATGTACGTTCAGATAGTCCCTTCCTTCTTGTCAAGTAGGTCGAATGGGACAGTGCGTTGTGAAAATCTCATAGCTAGGTCTGATTAAATCTCTGAACTCATTCCTATTCTTTCGTTTTTCTCTATTCCTGAGGTAAATCCAAGCAAGGGGTCCTTTACGTGAGCCAGCAGACGCTATGCTCGGACACCCACCGGTCATAAAAAAAATGCAGCCGCACCCTTCCCGTAAGAATGCGTTCTTGCAGAAGAAATAGGGATAAAACACCAACTGCTCAGGCTGCACAGAGCGCGTGCCCCACAGCGAAGACCCCCTACCCACTGTTCAGGCGACTAGAAGAGTAACCAACACGACCGCGTCCCTGCAGGAATGCCATGCCGATGAAATAGACGGAGCGGCACACCTAGTGCTAACAAATTACAGTATGCAAGCGGCAATCTCCATTTCTTCAAATCCAAATCTCCATTTAATAACTATATCTGAGCTCTTTTAAATCCGATCTCCATCTAATAATTATATCCAATCCTTTCCCTCAATTCCTGACACCATGCTTAATGGCGACGGACCAACTTGCAGTCCCAGGATAATTTATTATCGCGCATGGAGCAGGGCACGAAGGGCACCACGGATGTCTCCCACGGACGGCGAACGCCCTCTCGCCTCTCCGCCCTGCGAGGCTGCAACCAGGCAGAGGCGTGCTGTACGACTCGGGCCGCATGGCTTCCAGACAAGCAGCGCATTGACCGGTGCTGACCGCCGGTCGCGGTGGACGGCCCGGGAGATAGGCGCAGGGCGATTCGTGTCATGGTGCTCGGAGCGAGACAATTCCGCAGCTTGAACCATCTGGCCGGAAGTACAGTGAGGCCGCTTCCGGTCATGGCGGCCGGCCCGTGTGCTGGCCGGGGCCCAATCAGAGCGTCCAATTCCGGTGACGACACATCCCTTCGGGTTGTCACCCCCGCCCGCACCACAGGGTCGATAAAAGT
The DNA here is from genome assembly GCF_056783735.1 of Eptatretus burgeri. Taxonomy (NCBI): domain Eukaryota; kingdom Metazoa; phylum Chordata; class Myxini; order Myxiniformes; family Myxinidae; genus Eptatretus; species Eptatretus burgeri. The sequence continues at coordinate 96,503,156 of NC_140967.1, forward strand.
ACGGGTCACGGGGCTGTCCGTCGTCGTCGTCGTCTTTCCATTGTCGTTCCTGCTCACCCACTCCTGTCAACTCATTCCTGTCGGCTCGTCCTGGGCTAGTGGTCGTCTTTCCTGTGCTGCGTTCCCGTCTGCTGGTAGATTTCAGTTCCAGTTACAGCTCCGGTTCAAGTGCCAGTTCCTGTCGTCATTCCTGCGCACTGCTCCTGTCTGCTCGTCCTGGCCTGGGATTGACAACCCACCCATCCGCCTTCTTCACAGCGCACTGCTGCTGACTCCACCCATCCACCCATTGCTCCTGATTCCACCCAAAGTCACAAAGTACTACGGAGTGGGAGACGACACGCCAGCTGTCAGGGAGGTATCACCCAGTGGAGCATTCCCCAAAAACGTATTGGTGGCATGGTCGTGCAATGTATTGAGAGACTGTTAGCCTCGTGTGTGTGTATGTGTATGTGTATGTGTATGTGTGTATGTGTGTCATGGCGCCTGCCCTTGCTTAAGTTAAGATTGTACAATAATTATATCAGGATAACTCTGCTCTGTGTCTGCTTTTGTAAGTTGCTCGATTATTGTCGCACCACACTTTTCTTCCTATCTCTGTTCACACACAACAATAAAAGCTATTAATTGTGCCACATACCTTTCCTCGCCTGCCTGTAATAAATCATCTTGTAGAAATGTTCACAGCTCGTTTCTCTCTTTTCCTTCATCGATCCAGCATGGTCAGTATCCTAACCTAACCGGGACTTTATTCCCAACGATCCGTTGCTTTTAGCTGGTACGTCCTTGGCAGTGTCGCTCGGCTATTAGATCACGTGGTTATTTTTAGAAAACCGGATAAACTACTTCACTTACCTTGGCAGTGGCACTTACCTACTTCACTTATATTCATGTCTCTGCTGGCTGTGAGTCAGAGGTCAATAGACATCTGGGTCAGGCCTGAGGAATCATGGATTTACTGGATAATGGGGTGTGGCGCTGCCGGTACCTGTGCGGGAGGACGAAAGTCCGAGTCTTCAGGTCCTTGATGCTTCCAGTCTTGCTCTATGGATGTGAGACTTGGACTCTGACCAAGGATCTGAGACGGAGACGTAATTCCTTTGGTACCAGGTCTCTTCGGAGAATCCTTGGCTATCACTGGTCGGTCTTTGTGTCCAACGAGCGGTTGCTAAGAGAGACTCAAATGAGATTTGTTACCTGCATGGTCCGTGAGCGTCAGCTACGGCTGTATGGACATGTGGCTCATTTTCCTGAAGATGATCCTGCTTACCAGATTCTCTCAGCGAGGGAGCCTCGTGAGTGGAGTAGGCCAATGGGCTGACCACGTGCCTCGTGGTTGCAGCAGGTTGATCAGCTTCTTAAGTAAATGGGGATGGGCCAGGCATCTGCCTGGGGGATGGCCAGATGGAGGCTCCTGGAGTACCAGCAGAAAGTGGACGCAGCGACGTGCTGGTCTGGCGCATGCTCCCATACCTGACCTGACCTGGATAAAGATGGAGGACCCCAAGTCCTGCACATCTGCAGAAACTTTGATATCCCAGTTCCAGAAAATTTGTGGGAACATGAACCAAAATAATCACTGAAAACATGGAAGTACTGCTAACGTACGACCAAATGATCCCATCAAGCGTGAACATCAAAAACAAAGCATTGCAGCCATATATCATACTTAGGTGCAAAAAATGAGAAGAAGGAATTGCGAACTGAGGGGTTAACGCTAGTGATTTTGGACTAAACGATGCAGAAATCAAGAAAATGACCAAATACCAAGACCTCAAGAATGAACTGAAAAGATCCTGGATGCTGAATGATGCCAAAGTTGTAACAATGAGAGTTGGAGCTATGGGAATGATGACAAAGAACCTCACAGAGATATTAAAAACCATCCCTGTGAATGTTATTACAAACGAACAACAGTTGGAAGCTGTCTAGCGCTCAGTGACAATCCTGAAGAGAGCCCTCAGCACAAAACTTTGAGAACAGAAAACTTCACAGTTTGGTCCGTGAATCGTGACCCCCTTACCGACATGAAGGTGGATAGTTTGAGCCCACCCTGCGAGGACTTCATTCCACATTTTGAAACCCACATATGTAGATACCAACAACACACACACACACACACACACACACACACACACACACACACACACACACACACACACACACACACACACACACACACACACACACACACACACACACACACACACACACACACACACACACACACACACACACACACACACAGAGACCTGGGGCGGGAGCATTTAAAACCCATGCTATCTACCATGCAAAGGTCTGCCCGCATACATGCAGCGACCTTTGCACCCATCCGGTCGGCTCACTCAGAATCTGATTAGCACATGCTACAGTCCCCTCAACAGAGGGGGAGGGGTTGGGGATCAGGAGAAGGGGTGGAAAAGAGAGAGAGGGGTGGGAGAGAGGGGGTAGGGTTGCGAAGGAGAGAGAGGGATGGAACAGAGGTGAGAGAGGCAGCGGGTAGAGATTGGGAGAGGGGTGAGAGAGGAAAAGGGGTGGGAGAGAAGGGGTAGGGAGAGAGGGGAGCGGGGAGAGAGAAAGAGGGGTGAGGGAGGGAAAGGGGTGGGGGATTGTGGCAGATGTGACGCCCAGTTTAACGTCCATCCGAGAGACAGCACACACATTGATGAATCACCAAACCTGTGAAACACCGGATTTCAAACCCAGGCTACACAGAGCGAGCATGCATAAACTCTCAGATTTGCTAAAGTGATGTAGCGATTCATTACTTCATAACAAGTGAAAATATTTTTTCCTCAATGTGATGTAATATATTTTTCCTTCCTACCCCCGGTATTGGAACCGCGGTATCGCCATCGAAACTTGAAGAACATGCACCAAGTGGCTTCACCAAGTGAAACAGATGAAGAAACTTTTCAAAACAAAACGTTTAATTTTTATTTATATTTATCTATGCTGAAGTGACCGTTTGTATAATGGAAGATCATACAAAAAAAAGGGAACATCGTGTGCAATAAAATTTCACATTTTCAGTGAGACAGCCACTGCCTGTTGCACCACAGAACAACACGTGGCCAATGCACGTGAGTGGTCCCTGAACTTTGTTCAAGTCCATCGAAAAAGCATTCAGTATCAGTAACAGTGCAAATATTGTGGAGCGCTCGCCAAGTGGCGCAAGCACTCAAGGAAGCACTCCACCAAAAGTGTTGATAAGGAACAGCTGGCTTGGCAAGCAATGATCCGTCATATTAAGCACCTCCCGGAGAGACCCAATCAATGTCCGAATTAGACAAATGAACACGTTTTTCGGAGTCAGAACTGCTGCTAAGGTCAATTCTTGAGCATAAATTTTGTAATTCAGGTTAGTTTAAGAGATATGAGGTTCTAGCATGTGGGGAAATAAAAATAAAGCCACGTACACTGGTGTCTCTGGGCTTTAATAAGCATTGCAATGTACCCAGCAATTAGTAGCTATGATGAACAGGCATTCGATAACATGAGTGAGGAAAGTGAAGAAAAAAAAAACTTCACCGTGAAGAAATTGTTGCGGCCTGGTCCAGGTCAAGGCATGGTTGAGCAGGCCAAAAAAAATATGGTGGCATGAGAGCCCAGCGAGGTAACCCAGGATACGCCTTCAGTCCCCAGAGAGCGTGGTGGCCGAGGATGTGCCTGATAAAGGACATAGTTATACAAGGACGTTAATTATCTTCAAAAAGGGTGTTTTAACTAACCCAAAGAACTAATTTTCAGTCACGCACTTCCTTGGATTCCCCTTAGTATGCATGCAAAGTTTCAGGCTGATGGGTTTCATGGTTTTGGAGTTATGGAGGACACACACACACACACACACACACACACACACACACACACACACACACACACACACACACACACACACACACACACACACACACACACACACACACACACACACACACACACACACACACACACACACACACACACACACACACACACACACAACCTTAAGCCTGGTGTTGGTTAACTTCTGGTTCTGGGTTTGGGTTTGGAGCGACGGCAGGTTCTCTCAGGGCTCTCTGCCGCCTTTCTCAAAGTTGTTTCCGGTCGTTACTTGTCCCGTTTTAACTGTTTATTTCCTCACGTACATGCTTAGTGTGTGTTCCGAGTTCGGTTTGGTTTCAAAAATCGTGCAATTTTGTGAGTTTTTGTTGACTTGTCTTACCGGATTACTTGAGGCCTACCCGTCCTTCCCATCTCGGTGTATGATCGTTTTATTTGTATTCTCTCCCTATTACCTTCAATTCCTATATTCCCCAGTTTTCCAACACCCCTCACCTATTCCCTCCCACCAAAACACTCTGATTCTTGTCTTAGATTTCAAAAAAATCAAACAAAAAAAAAACAACAACCCTCCACACCCACAAGTCGTGATCCTTCTTCTTCGTCCTCCTTCTGACGGCACACCATCTTTATTCTACTTGAGCTGATCCACTCTCACCATTACCTTCACGATTTATTCCTACACCTTCCATTCCCGAATCTTACATAATCTTCAAAAATCCATCAAAAAAAAATAATTCCTTGTATCCTTCCTATCTATACACCTCCTGTAACCACGTGTCTCTCCACCCTCTTCATGATATTTTTCATCGATCCATCAGCTTCACTCTGTGTTTACCATTCCAAATTCACTTTACACCTCCACGACTTTACTTCACCCTTCCCTTTTCCGAATCTGACACAATCCTTATTAAAAATAAATAAATTTCCTTTTGACTATACACCTCCCATAACAACATACTTCTCCCGTCACCACGTGATCTGCTTCCACCCCTTGCGTTTACCGATCCAAATTCACCATTCACCTCACTATTTTTTCTTCAACCTTTCCAAAACCTAATCTGATGAAAACTCTCTTCTTCTTCTTCTTCTTTCGGCTGCTCCCGTTAGGGGTCGCCACAGCGGATCATCCGTTATGAACCGCATACTGATTTGGCTTAGGTTTTACGCCAGATGCCCTTCCTGATGCAACCCTGGTCGCCTCTTACGACACAGGGATAAGGATTGGGTTTCACCATGATTCCGGGCTGCCCTACACCCTCTCATAGCGCAGAGCAGAGCTCCCGTCCTCAAGCGATCCTCCAACCCAAGCCTTCGAGTAGCCGGATTACAGGCGCACGCCACTACGCCGGGTCAGATGAAAACTCTCTCAAATAATAATAATAATAATAATAATAATAACAATAACAATAATAATAAAAAAAACATCCTTAATAATGCTTCATCTTCCTCTTTCACACGTGTGGTTCTCATTACTGTATCATATTTCACCACTCTTCTCCTATTTCAACAGACTGCTCTCAATTCGACCTTTCCTTCATACCTTGTCAAAAAAATCCAACTGTTACAGCGTTTCTTCTCTCCATTCTCTGAATTCACCTTTATTGTATCCCTCAAGAAATGTCATTAGTCGCATTTCCGAACTAAAAATGAAAAAAAAAAAATTGTTTGCCATTCTTGTTTGCTTTCCATCAACTATTCTATTTTTTCCAACTTCAGTGTCAATTCACCCGTCCCTCTCAAAGCAACAATCACACTCTTCTCCCTCACCGCTCCCCACTCACCCTTCACCAACCATTCACCCCTCACTCTCACTTCTCAAAGTTGCCCCCCTCCCTCAGATCCACAAAGCTGCCTCCTTCAGCTGCCCCATCACCACCATCTCATCACTCCACCTCCTCAAATCCTCAACTGCCGACTGCACCCTCTCTTATTACTCCCCACTGTACCTCAACCCAGTACCACAGAGCCATTTCTCCTCCTCATCAGCCCCCCTCCCCTCGCTCTTCAGCAATCCCCCACACTCTTTCAACAACTCTCCCTACCCCCCTTCCTCCTTTGTCCTACCCTTCCCCTCCCATCCCCTGCACCCAAAGCCTCCTCCCCTCCCTCTTCATAAACAGTGTGGACTTCAAATATCCGGGGCCGCCGCTCAAACCTTATAGATCTTTCCATACAGGTTGCCACTGACAAACCATAGTCTGCCGAAGAGAAACTTTCCTCCCTCAAGACGTCTCTGACTCCCAAGCATCTCTTCCTGGTTACTCCCTCCTCCGGTATGACAGACCTGAGCCTCGTCCTGGTGGAGGAGTTGCTCTCTTCATCAAAGACTACATTCCTCACTCTCCATGTAATGCCCTCACTCCCCCAGGAATACCTCTGGCTACAGCTTCCCCTCCACTCCCACCTCATGTTTATATGTGCACAGTACCCTCCACCAAAAAGTGATGACTCCATTTACACCTCACTATCCGAAAACATGGACCAACTTCTATCTCTCCTCCGAACTCTCTCTTCCTCATATGTGGTGACTTCAATTGTCATCATGCCAGTTGGCTAGGTGTGGGTACCTCTCTCACCTGTCATGGCACCTCAGCAAAATCTTTCTGCGACTCAATCGGTCAACTTCCCGACCCGGATCTCAACCAATGGTACTCCATCTCTTCTGGATCTGATTTTGACAAATTTCCCTGACAATATCTGCTGCTCTTCCTCCGCTCCAATCGGTTCAACTAACCACGTGCTTGTCAAAGTGGAAATATCTCTGGCTGTTATCAGAGAACCACCTCAGCCCAGCATTTCACTCAGGCCGACTGGCAGGGTCTCCAAGCAGCCATTAAACTTCTAGACTGGTCTCCCATCGCTACTTTCTCCAGCAACTCATCCTGGGAATTCTTTCAAAGAAACTTGCTCTCCCTCATGCACAGATTTATCCCCTCTCATCTTCAGTTGTCCAACCCTTCCTCCCGCCCATAGTTTACTGAAGCTTGTGGTGAGGCAGTTGTCCTGAAACAACTTGCCTTTGCCTCGTGGAAAGCAAACCCAACTGAGGGTAATCTCAGTTCCTTCCATAAAGCTCAGAACAAGTGTGTCCACCTTCAGGAGGGCCAGAAAGCATCTTTCTAATCTCAAGTCAGAACTCTCAAACCTCTCTCCCTCCTCCAAATCCTGGTGGCATCTAATCAAATCTGTTTCTGGTGTATGTTCCCCCTCTATCCCCTCCCTTATCTCAAATGAACGCACTGCTGATACTGCACGTGAAAAGGCTGGATGCCAAAACTCGGTGTTTGCATCAAAATCTTGTGTCCGAAACCCATTGCTTTCTGTGCCCACCTTACCCAGTTGCACCCAACTGTCCCTGGACTCTGTGTCCTTTACTTCCGACAAGGTGGAGAGCTTGCTGTCAAACCTCGCCTCAGATTCTGCAACCGGTCCAGACGGCATAAGCCCACGTGTCCTAAAAACCTGTTCCTCTGCTCTTGCTCACCCTCTCATTTGCTCAGGGTCATCTGCCATCTGCTTGGAAAACAGCAAACATTACCGCTCTGCATAAAAAAGGTGCAAAAACAGATCCCTGCAACTACAGACCAATCAGCCTTCTCTCAATCATCAGCAAGGTGATGTAATCCATTATCGCTTCAGACATTAAATCCTTCCTCTTCTCCAATGGCTTGATTTCAGACCAGGTCACTCTACCTTGGATATGCTGCTTCTGCTCTCCCAACAAGGGATGGAGGTACTCAATGCCAGACATGAAATCAGAGCCACAGACATATCGCGTGCTTTTGACATGGTCTGGCACCCTGCCCTGCTCACTAAACTCTCTTCCGATGGTATCCAAGGCCACCTCCACTCATGGCTCGCAGACTTCCTCTCCTGTCGCAGCCGTGTGGCCATAAATGGAGTTCTCTCATCCCCTCTTCCTGTCCAGGCTGGAGTTCCTCAAGGCAGTGTTCTGGGCCCTGTTCTTTCTCTGGTTTTCATCAATGATCTCTCCAACTCTCTGGAAAATTCTCTTTACTGATGTCTCCACCCTCCGCCGTACCATCTGTCATCCCTCAGACCGGCAAGCCGCAGCTTCTTCGCTCTCTGCAGATCTGGATAAAATCACAAACTGGTCCAACATGTGGAACATGTTTTTCAATTCTGACAAATCAAACCCTCTCATTATGTCTCTCCAAAATGACCGTTTGGAACCCCCACCCCCCTCCCCCTCCCATCTACTTTCGCAACAATCTGCTGGAAGAAGTCCTTTCATTCAAGCTTCTGGGTCTCATTATCTGACATTATCTTTCCTGGGAAAGCCACATTTCCAACCTGGCCTCCAAAGCCAGTCACCGACTGGGAATCCTCCATCATGCAAAGTCCTTCCATGGCCCACCTGAGCTCCTGACCACATACAAAGCTTTCGTCTGCAACCTGATGGAGTACTGCTCTCCCCTCTGGGCTGGTGATCCTGCCTCACACCTAGCTCAACTTCACACTGTGGAAACCAAGACTTTTAGGATCATTGGTATCTCCCGCAGTGAGGCTGAGTCTTTCGGCCTCAAACTCTCTCGCTGCAGGCAGGTCGGTGGTGTTTCTGTCTTCTACCGTCTCTTCTCCAGTCTCGCACCCTTGCTCTATCTGCGATATGTCCCCCCCCCCTTTCCCTCATATTGCCACAGGGCGCTCAAGGTCCGCCAGCAACCCCCTTCTGGTAAAACTACCAAAATGATAAATCACTACTCACCTTAACTCTTTCACCCCTCTTTTTTCCCCACTTATGGAATAAACTCCCACACTCTCTTCAATCCCTTTCTTCCCTCCAGGCCTTCAAAACAGCCATTCACCACCACCTCTTGCAGTGTTTTCCATCCATAGGGCTCACTTGGGTGGCCGTCTAAGTCAATTTCTGTCCGCCCAACTGCTTTTAAATTAAAAAAAAATTAAAAAAAAATTAAAAAAAGATCTTAAATATTTATGGTGAAGATACATACATGCTAAATACAAGATATGTTGTAAGTGAGAATTTTTTTACAAAATGATGCCAAGATACTAATTTGTGTCTCTACTTGCATGCTCAGAATGCCCCAGAATGCACCTCCGAGGATCTAAAATTGCTAAATTTCAGGCCATCCGCTTTTCGGCCGCTTCGCGGCCAGCAAAATTGTACATGTTGGCAGTTTTATCCAAGTCATTTTAAAACCCAGGGAAAACCCTGCTCTTGTCTTCACCCATCCAAAACCTCGATCTTTTCTACCCCCGTTAATCCACCCCAAACCCACCTCCTTCAAATTACCTGCTTTCCTTCCTGAAAGTCCCTGTAATGTCAATCTTGTATACCCCGTGTTCCCTGCCCCATCCCTCTCCTTTTCCACAGATCTCCTAATGTCTGTTCCCCACCGTTTTGTCTTTCCCTCTCCCGCCCCTCGTCTCACGTCCTCCTTGCTGTGCGTTGTGTGTTAGCTCTCATACGAGCCTTGACAATGTATACAAAAAAAAAGCAGTGAGGGTGGCTGGTTTGCGATCTTTGGGCCCTGAATTTGAGCCCTGTCCTCAGGAGATGCTCCTTCCAAGTGGGGTTGACTCAGCCTGTCATCCTTCCAAGCTCAGCGAAATGAGTACCAGTGTACTGGTAATGGGAACATTGAATCATCAGCATATCCGTGTCCTCAGACAATGATGCGACCTGCAGCCATGTGCTGCATATAAAGGAGGAGGATGGGAGTGAGAACCAAGCCGAGGACGGCAAGTTTGGTGAGGCTGAAGGCAGTACAAGTGGCACACGGAGTTGCGTGTTTGGAACACGACCTGGCCTTGCGGTTTGTTGGGTCTTGCCGACTCCATCCCAGTGAGGAAGGATGAGCAGAGAGGGAACAGACCAAGACTGGACGCACCCAGAGGTCACACAGGAGGTCGTGCAGATAAACATTGTCACCACTTTGGGTACGGAGGGGGAAACAGAGCTGGGATATGGAGACAGTTTGGTCCATGAGTTGTGACTCCTTGCTGGGGAGAAGATGGATGCTTCGGCACCAGGGAAGGTTCGGTTCAGTCTGAGAGGCTCGTGAGGGGAGATGACGACCAGTGGTGGCAGCGCATGCACACGCACACAAAAATGCATCGTGATTATACATACACAATTTACACATGAATCATGATTATGCACATATTATACATACAAGCATGGGGTGGCCGCAGGTGCCAGCGTCGGCCCATACCTTTCCATCTCAGCTCTCGGAGCCGAGCTTGGGTGAGCAACCTCCGTCGCTATGGGTTTCTACCCCCCAAACTCCTAAATGTCAATCCTGAGTCTGGCTGGTGTTTCGCCTCTCTACTTCGGTGCACACAGCCTAAACACAGTGCCCGTAGCACTGCACTCACATAGGTGCACATGCACACATACCACACTGGGAGGAGCCTCCACCGAGGAACCCTTTATCTGGATAGTGTCCTCGTCTGCACCATGTACCATGTCTGGCCATGTACGCTTCAAGGGAGGGTGATGAAAATTCAACCGCTCTCCCCATGGTCTCCACACACTGTACCCCATTGTCTTCCCCAATGCTGCACACTGTGGTTCAACCCAAACTATACCAACCTCCATGGCCTGTTCCACAGGGCTCCGCCCCAACGCCGGCCTCGACGGGCTCCACTCCAATGCCGGCCTCCACGGGCTCTGCTGCTGCACCGGCCTCCACGGGCTCTGCTGCTGCACCGGCCTCCACGGGCTCTGCTGCTGCACCGGCCTCCACGGGCTCTGCTGCTGCACCGGCCTCCACGGGCTCTGCTGCTGCACCGGCCTCCACGGGCTCTGCTGCTGCACCGGCCTCCACGGGCTCTGCTGCTGCACCGGCCTCCACGGGCTCTGCTGCTGCACCGGCCTCCACGGGCTCTGCTGCTGCACCGGCCTCCACGGGCTCTGCTGCTGCACCGGCCTCCACGGGCTCTACTTCTACACTGCCCACAGAGTCTACAATCTATACCACTATCCTCCAAGGAGTCTACACTGCTCCTTTCCACAGGGTCCAACCATCTACCTGCCACAGGGTCTGTACTGTCCACCACCAGGTCCACTAAGCTGTCTTCCACCATGGGGTCCAATGCACACCTTCCTACCACAGGGGTACCTAACCTGTCCACAACAGGTGTCACGACTCTCATACTTACCACTCCAGCCTCTCCACTCCTGTGCCATACCGACCTTTGCTCTAACACACACGCCAGCCCTGCTGAGCATCTGAAAATTCACTGTGCTTTCCTGCTGGTGAGCCCCGTCGGCTTCTAAGCTGGCGTCCATGCCAGCCCAAATTCTGTCCTGGCTGGCCTACATTTTATTTTGACCAGCCTGCATTATATTTAACAGGTCATGAGCTGAGACTGATCAGTTGCCATTTTATTGTTCCCAACCTCCATTATATTTAGCAGGTCAGCCTTCAGCTGCTGCTGGTCATTTGCTATTTTATTTAGCAGGGCCTCAATTTCATTTACCAGGTCATAAAACATGGGCATTACTTGGGCCAGGAAGCCAGCCAGCACTGGTACTTAGGACCAGGCTGCTGGGTGGGTTGAGGCTGCTGGGGTTGGGGGGAAGGGAGGAGTGGGCGTACCCCTATTTCACCCCCAAGTGTCCCTCTACCCCCAACTCCACCGATGTCACTGTGATATCCATGAAATGCGCATCTCCTTTTGCACTGTGTTCACCCCCCATGGTGTTTTTATTTATTTAAAACAAACAATATTGAGCCCTAAACCTGATCTATAAAAGGAATTTTGCGCCGAGCCCACTCAATTCACAATTCAAATGTTGGAAATATTTAATTGTAAACCTCATCACCGATTCACAAAAGACTCGGTCTCCCTAACAGCCGACGCGAGACTGCCAGAGATGGACTCCCAAAATACAGAACAGAGGTGTCTGCACTGAGCAGAGGCATCCATACTGCGGTGTGTAGGATAACATTAATTTAGCCATATGGCATTTTCAGAGCGTGTGTACGATTTTACAAGAGGATCTGGTTAAGCTGGAGGGTGGTTCCACGGCTCAAAATGCATAGAAACACACTTTAAAAGCACGAGGTTTAATAATTAATGAGGATGGGGACACAGAATGCGAACCAGAAAGCAGCTTAACTAGTAAACGGTACCTGCAACAATATGTCGGCACGCTTAGCCTGATGACGGCGGACCCAATGGATATCTTAGACTATGCTTATCACAGCCAGACATGGGCAGAAACATAGGATAAACAGGATAGTAAACAGAATGGTGTGGTGTAGGTGTATGGTCTTCCCTGTTGTGAAGAGTTGGGAGGTGTGACGCAGGCTGATCTCACAGGTTAGCAGCAATGTTGTTTTCAGAAGGTTGCCCCTTCAGACCCTTCTCACCTTTCTCCGCTGGTTTGGCATGTCTCCTCTGGCGTCTCTCTAGCATGCCAGCCCCGCAGCGCCAAACCAAACCAAACCATCCAAAACTTTTACAACGAAACAGCAGTCACCCTGTGGTGCGGTCTCCCCACGACTTTCATGCATGCACTCCCACTAGTGTAGTAAATAGTAAAAAAAATCGTGAAAATTATGATACAAGCATCAAATTTGGCATTTCTGTTCTGCAGGGCTTTTTGATCAAATCTGCCCGATTGGCCATTTGAAAATCCAAATTTTGAAAAATTTGGAAAAAAAAAAAAAAAAAAAAAAAAAAAAAAACTTCAAAAGCATTTTAAGTCACAGCGAGCTGGCTGAAATTCTTGAAGCGCAAGTGAACATCCCAGACAGACAACCAAGGGGAGATGCAGTCATCATTGATGGCTCAGCACTTATCAATGCCCCACCTCCACACACTTCAAAGATATTTGATGATTATGCTAAAGAAGACATCATCCCAAAGGTGGAATCCTATGGTGCCAGGTACGAGAGGGTGGACGTAGTGTTTGATGTGCACAAGAAGTCAAGTCTGAAGTCCGAGGCATGGTCGAAAAGGGGGCAAGGAATCAGAAGAAGAGTGACAGTGTGGTGAATTAACGTGAATTGAGGGACATGACGCGGGATCACATGTTGTGCGTCTCGCGTATAAGGGGATGTCTCTGCGGCACGAGTGATTGTCCCCGGGGCATTGCTATTGACATCGGCTGTCCACTTGATGCTCGTTAACTGAAGGTGCTCATTGACTGGTGAGAATGGAGATTATATCGAACTCCGTGCTTACGCGGATTTAGTCTGCAATGGTTAACTGCACATGTATACGTTACTGCTTATGTACTCCTAGCTGAACCTGTATTTCCTGGTGTGCCCACAGAAGCGGCTCCAATCAAATGGAATAAAGCCTAAACTCTGAAGGTTCATCTCTCGCTCTCATTTCAATTTATTCCATTTTATTTTCTCGGCTCTCTCAACCAAAGATGGACAAGATCTACAAACCAGAGAGGTTCGACGCAGACCCGAACGCGACTGACGCAGAAATGAAATGGTCACATTGGTTCTGTTCCTTCTCACACTATCTGACCATCATCGCGGAGGGAGCTGACAAATTTGCCGCTCTCGTGAATCATGTCTCGCCCGGCGTGTACAGGCTCTTCTCGGGGTGCGACACTTACGAAGCAGCGATCGAGGTGCTGCAAGCGCTCTACGTGAAGCCCAAGAACGAGGTGTACATACGACATCTTCTCAACACACGCAAGCAAGCAGCCGGGGAGACAATCGATCAGTTCCTGCAAGCTCCGAATCAGCTGGGAAAAGACTGCAGCTTCCGGGCGGTAAGCGCCGAGGAACACCGAAAGGAAGCGACCCGGGAGGCATTTATCCAAGGACTCAGATCAGCCCACATACGGCAACGCTTACTAGAGAAAGCGCAACCCACTCTTGACAAGGTAGTCGATCAGGCTCGAGCGATGGATACGGCTCAGCAGCAATCTGAGTCATTTGGGACACCGATGCTGCTCATGAACGCTGCTACGGTGGGAACTCAAGGAACCCCACTGGCACAGACACAGCCAGACATAGGGGATGGAGAAACACCCGAGGTGCCGGATACCCAGACCTCGTCAAACTCCTCAGCAACTGCTCCGGTTGGTAAATGCTTCTTTTGTGGGTACAAAAGGCATCCTCGTCAAAAATGTCCCGCCAGAGATGCCACATGCATGAATTGCGACAAGAAAGGGCATTATGCCAGGGTATGTAAATCTACTCTAAGGAGAAATAAACCCACTTCTGCGGCTCTCTACTCGCAAAATAAATTGACTGCAGCCTCCCCGGGGAATCTATCCAAGGCTATCATCAACGTACGAATTAACGGGCATATGGCTGAGGCACTGATTGATACCGGTAGCTCGGAAAGTTTCGTCAACAGCTCGCTAGTGAAGGGCAGGAAATGGGTAATCCACCCGACTGACAATACGGTATGCATGGCCGCCACCTCACTACAATCCCGCGTACGAGGGTACTGCAATGTTGAATTGGACGTAAAAGGGTACACGCATCGGGATGTAAAGGTGCTGGTGCTTCGTGATTTGTGCGCAGACGTAATTCTGGGTCATAATGTCCTCAAGCAGCACACGAGCGTCGAAATACCCTTTGGAGGAAGCAAGCCTCGTCTAATTTTAAATGCGTTGACCACCGCGGAGGTGACGTCCCCCCAGCTGTTCGCTAACTTGTCGCCGGTCTGTAAACCGATAGCGATCAAATCGCGGCGATATACCACTGCTGACATGAATTTCATCACTTCGGAAACCAAGCGATTACTGGAGGAGGGAATTATAGAACCGAGCGATTCGCCATGGCGCGCACAGGTGTTAGTAACCAGCAGTCAGAACCATAAGAAACGGATGGTTGTCGATTATTCCCAAACGGTCAATCGCTTCACCCAACTCGACGCCTACCCCCTGCCGCGCATAGATGAGATGGTCGAACGCGTGGCCAATTATAAGGTATTCAGTACCATCGACTTGCGAAGCGCCTATCATCAAATTCCCATCCGAGAGGAAGACAAACCGTACACTGCATTCCAGGCAGGGCGGCGCCTCTACCAGTTCAGAAGGATACCATTCGGTGTCACGAATGGAGTAGCTTGCTTCCAACGGGTTATGGACGACATCATCTCAGATGAAAACCTCGAAGACACTTTTGTTTACGTGGATAATGTCACAGTGTGCGGTAGGGATCAGAGGGAACATGATAGGAATCTGGACAGATTCTTGAGCATTGCTAGAAAATATAATCTGACTCTCAACTACGAGAAATGCGTATTCTCGGCAAGGTCAATTGACCTTCTCGGCTACACAATAGCCGACGGCACAATTAAGCCTGATCCTGAGCGATTGCGCCCGCTCCGTGAGCTTCCACCACCTCAGGACTTGCAAACAATGCGCCGGGTGATCGGGATGTTCGCTTACTATGCAAGATGGATTTCGCAATACTCCGAGAAAATACATCCCCTAGTGCATTGCAAAAACTTTCCACCAGATGCCGCTGTCGTAAGGGCTTTCCACAATCTCAAGGATGATATCAGTAAGTCCGTGGTTTTATCGATCAACAGCTCGGTGCCCTTCGTGGTGGAAACCGACGCTTCAAATCACGCCATAGCTGCTACACTTAATCAGTCTGGGCGGCCGGTCGCGTTCTTCTCGAGAACTCTCTCTAGAAGCGAGCAGAGACACTCGGCAATAGAGAAGGAAGCGTACGCCATCGTTGAGGCGCTGCGGAAATGGAGACATTATTTACTGGGAAACCACTTCACGCTCGTTACGGACCAACGATCCGTGGCTTTCATGTTTGATGGGAAAAATAACGGGAAAATTAAGAATGAAAAAATTATGAGATGGCGGATAGACCTAGCTTGCTACAGATACGACATTGTTTACCGGCCCGGGAAAGAAAACCCTGCTGCAGATACCTTCTCCCGGGTCTACAGTTCGGCAACAATCAGTCAGGCTTTGCAAGACCTCCATGTGTCTCTGTGCCACCCAGGGGTAACCAGGATGGCACATTTCGTACGCAGACAAAATCTTCCCTATTCTGTTGAAGATATTAAGCAAATGAATGCTTCATGCCCTATTTGTGCTGAACTAAAACCCAGATTCTATGGCGCGGCTTCTGGCAGACTGATCAAGGCTACTTCCCCCTTCGAGAGACTAAACATCGACTTCAAAGGGCCCCTACCGACCGAAACAGACAACAGATACATATTCACCGTTGTTGATGAATATTCAAGGTTCCCTTTCGCGTTTCCGTGCTCGGATATGACCTCGGGCACTGTCGTAAAATGTCTCTCTGACCTCTTCGCTATGTTTGGGAGACCTTCGTACATACATTCAGACAGAGGGCCGTGTTTCATGTCGGCCGGGCTAAAACAATTCCTATTAGAGCACGGCATAGCAACTAGTCGAACGACGGGTTACAACCCACAGGGAAACGGGCAGGTGGAACGGTATAATGGAGTAATTTGGAAAGCCGTAACTCTGGCGCTGAAATCGAGAGGACTGGGCCCCGAGCGATGGGAGGTTACTCTTCCTGACGCTCTGAATTCCATACGCTCTTTGCTCTGCACGTCCACAAATGCCACTCCTCACGAACGTATGTTTACTCACCAACGACGTTATGTTGACGATCAAACGGTGCCCAACTGGCTGACCCACCCCGGTACAGTGTTCATGAAACGCCCGGTACGACAAAGCAAGTATGAACCGCTGGTGGAGGGGGTCGAACTCATTGACACTAATCCAGAGTATGCTCATGTCAGGCTCCCGGATGGCAGGGAGACCACTGTGTCGGTTCGCCATCTGGCTCCCTCAGGTACTCCTCCCGCCGGTACACCACCTTCTGGCACTCCTCCTTCTGACATTTCCCCCCCAGGAACTCCGCCAGGCGACAGGGCTGCCGCGTTCCACCCGAGAGCGATCGAGGAGTCATCCCCGGCACAAGTCGAGGCTCACCAAGAGGATCGGGAGTCTCCCTCAAGTGAAACTGCCGTTTACTCCCGGAGAGGTCGACGAATAAGGCCCCCTCGACGACTCAATCTGTAAAGGGGATTATCGGCATTCTCGCTGCTCATGCTCCTATATGCCCATTATATCATATATCGATGCTCATTACCATGCTCCTACAACTCAAAATAATCACTGCTTGGCCTGTATGCTTCTGTAGATCTATTAGTCCGCGTTGCTTGAAATGTATACTCCTATAGTGCTAAAGCAATCATGGTGTGTAAGATGGGCCCCTAGTTACATTTTAAAGGTGGGGAGAATGTGGTGAATTAACGTGAATTGAGGGACATGACGCGGGATCACATGTTGTGCGTCTCGCGTATAAGGGGATGTCTCTGCGGCACGAGTGATTGTCCCCGGGGCATTGCTATTGACATCGGCTGTCCACTTGATGCTCGTTAACTGAAGGTGCTCATTGACTGGTGAGAATGGAGATTATATCGAACTCCGTGCTTACGCGGATTTAGTCTGCAATGGTTAACTGCACATGTATACGTTACTGCTTATGTACTCCTAGCTGAACCTGTATTTCCTGGTGTGCCCACAGAAGCGGCTCCAATCAAATGGAATAAAGCCTAAACTCTGAAGGTTCATCTCTCGCTCTCATTTCAGACAGGAACCAGAAAGACCCCAAGTAACTGGAGAAGCTTTCTTCGAGATGACAGCAACAAGACTGAGCTGTTTCCCTTCCTTGCGGAAAAGATGTGTGAAGCACAGACAACAAACACAGTCATTGTCACAAAAGCAGAAGATGCCATTAGCAACACAAGGAAGTCACTGGATGCTATGTCTCCATGTTGTCATGAAGAAGCTGACACTCGAATATTTGTACACGCCAGGGATGCAACGACGGATGGTAGCAAGTCCATTATCATTAAGGCTAATGACATGGACCTACTAGTCATAGCAATATCTGTACTGCCATCCTTACAGGAACTAGGTCTTGAGAACATGTGGATTGCCTTTGGCCAAGGAGCCAAGGCGCGATGGATTCCAGTACATGAAGTAGTTTCTGCAATAGGGCCTGAGAAAGCTAGAGGGATCCCATACTTCCATGCGTTCACTGGATGTGACGTCGTGTCTGCCTTCCGCGATAAAGGGAAGAAAACTGCATGGCAGACTTGGAACGTCTTTGATGATCTTTCTGAAACATTCACCAATCTCAGCCAGCATCCAACATTGATTCGTGATCTTGACTTTTTTGAAGTTTTTTTTTTTTCTTCAAATTTTTCAAAATTTGGATTTTCAGATGGCCAATCAGGCAGATTTGATTAGAATCCCCTGGAGAACAAATGTGCCAAATTTGATGCTTGTATCATCATTTGTATGATTCCTCTCAAAAATTTCTGTTATCTGCACCACTACACGGCGCTGAAGTTGCACACGTGGATGGCGGCGTGTTGAACGTGCAGTTGTACCGTATGAAAGGACAATTTGGGGAAGGGTAATTTAAAAGGTCAAAACAAACACGCACACACAATCCTTGTCCTTGTGCATCTTTAAACTCTCATAACTTTTGATGTACACTTGACAGAAACAAACTATAAATGTGGCATTAAAGTACTGTATGTAATCATAAAGCTTTCACTCAATGCAGGTCAACTTTTAGGCTTCAACATAACCGTCATCTTTCTTAATACACCGTTCAATGCAATTTCCCAACTTGTTGAAAGCATTCTCCAGTCGCTGCTGAGTATTTTCATGAATTGCATTTATGACCGTAGCGATAAGTTCATCCAAAGAGCATGGTTGTGAAGATCAAAGACCAATTTTACATTGCCCCACAAAATGTAGTTCAATGGAGATAGGTCGGGCAAAAACGAGGTGACCAAGCTGTTCATCATTCATAACAACATTAACAAGAGAGCTCATAGAACAGCCCCATGCAGTCTTCAGAAAAAGGAAATGTAAAAGGAAAAACATGGGGGAAAGGACCTCTTCAACTCCTGCTTTTGCGTTTATGAGCACGAACTATATTTCCGACGAGCCGCCATTTCGTGCGACACTTGATATTCTCCAACACCGACACACATGGCAAATTTCATTGGTCGAGATGGCGTAAAATGGCATAACAATTTGTCCAGGTAATGATACACTGGGGTCTTTCGACCATCCATCCCGGGGGAGTAATGCTATGTATGCTTTTTGACAAGGTAGATGTCCCAAGATGTTGAAAATACATGATAGCATTCTACAACTAAAGGCCTTCTCCATGTTAGCAACCTTTATCCAAACCGCAGTTTTGGGACCTAAAATCACATTGGTCAATTTTCAAACCGGCTTCAGTTGTCCACAAGCACCATAAAATATGAACTTTTTGTTTTTTTAATGTCTTTTAATCCTTAAAATAAATCTGTTATCTTCTGCATATAAATAGTGGGTTTGATTTCAATATTAAGGGGCACGTCAACAGTTTGTTACAAAAATGCATGCATACATGTTAGGTCAAGGTCAAGTATGGGAGCATGCGCCACAGCAGCGCGTCGCTGCGTCCCCTTTCCGCCGGAACTCCAGGGTCCTCCGTCTGGCCATCCCCCAGGCAGATGCCTGGCCAATCCCCATCTCCATGAGATGCTGATCAACCTTCTGCAACCACGAGGCATGTGGTCGGCCCAATGGCCTCCTCCACTCATGAGGCTCCCTCGCTGAGAGAATCTGGTGAGCAGGATCAGCATCAGGAACACGAACCACATGTCAATACAGCCACAGCTGATGCTCACGGACAACGCAGGTAACAAATCTCATTTGAGTCTCTCTCAGCAACCTCTCGTTGGACACAAAGTTCGACCAGCGATAGCCAAGGTTTCTCCGAAGAGACCTGGTACCAAAGGAATTAAGTCACCATCTCAGATCCATGATCAGAGTCCAAGTCTCACATCCATAGAGCAAGAATTCAGAAATGCATACATGTATGTGGTAGATACATTTGTTTCTATTCATTTTCAAGACGATAAATAATAAATTGCTGTCTTCGTCGGCTGGCGTAGGTATAGTTTCTGGAGGTGAAAAATGAAATAATCAACCTATTGACCAATCCATAGGATGATGATAGATAGTTATTGTTACTATGTCCAGCAAACAAATCACAGCAGCTTTACATTGTTGACGTCGGAGCAAATTCCAAAAAGTTTGACAGATTCTAATAGTTAGACAGCCCATCCCATCTCCTTGAGATGCTGATCAACCTGCTGCAACCACGAGGCATGTGGTCAGCCCATTGGCCTCGTCCACTCACTGGACTCCCTCTTTAAATACCGTACATGATTTAGAAATCTTTGATGCACTCAGCTAAAAATGGAACAGGAACAGTGAAATGTATCACATCAAGATGAATCAGGAAGTAAGTACAGTCGGTTTTAACTTTTAAACCTCAGCGCCCAAGCTCATCAGCTCCGTACAAGCAATCACGTTTTTCTTTGTCCTCGTGGCTGGTTTTAAAGCAATTTGCCAATTGGTTATTTAAATGAATCGGGTGTGCTTAAGAAACCCTGCGCCGAGTCGGTGATCCGCAATAGCGAAACAAGGATGAAAGCGATACCTGTATAAGCTATGAACGAGTAGTTCCCGTTCCCAGAATAAGATCAGTCTTCAATCTGCATGTCGAATAGACTTGCAGTTCCCATCCGTTGTTTAGAGTGATGGGGAAAGGAAATGGCGTTGAGTTCAGCGTGTTTCATTCCCTGAGTAATGTTCCCATTTAATACCAGGTGGGGAAGACGCAGCCTGTCATCCTTCCGAGGTCGACAAAATGAGTGCCAGCTTTTTGGTATACTGCGTCGGTGTGGAGACCCATCTAGGATTGTATCCAATAGCCAAGGAGACTGTTTCGGCAGTACCAACACTCTGCACAGAGTATGGTCCTGATGGTTGGATGGATGGACGAATGAATGTTGATTGATGAAGCTGTTCAAGAGAAATAATTTTTAACATTCAATAGAATATGGCTGCCAGACCATGTAACCTATTAATTCTTTCTGAACAACCTGGTATCCCCAACACTTGGGGAACGTGTGGGTGAAGTTTGCCCTCGATCTATTAAGCACTTCTGGAGATTTTTAAAGGTTTATTCTTCAAAAAATTTTATAGCTGTCAAACCATGTGACCTATGACATCATCGGTGGATAACTTCATGTTCCTCATGAATAGGCGATCATTTTCTTGGCAATGTGAAGTTTCGCCTCGATCTGTTCAGCCGTTTCAGAGAAGATTATTGAAGGTTTTAATGTTAAAAACAATATGGCGACCGAACCACATGACCGATGAAGTCATCAATTTTTCTCCCCCACACAATTTCGGCCAAGATGACACCCGAAAATTTTCATAATGATCGGATGAAGCATTCGACGTGTGGGCAACTGAAGCCGATATGAAAATTAACCGATGTGATTTTAGGTCCCAAAACTGTGGATTTTCCACACGTTTGGGTAGGGTTGGATAAAGGTTGCCAACATCATCGAGAAGGCCGCGAGTTATAGAATGCTATCAAATATTTTCAATATCTTGGGACATATTGTTGTGGGTCGGGGTTCGGTGGCGATAAACGACCACTAGGTGGAGCAGTGGAGTCGTCCCCCACCGAACACCCGGAATTTAGGTCGTGACTCTCGAACAACTCCGAAAGGTCACGGGTCACTTAGAGGACCGTGGTCGCCAATATTTCGACGGCGTGAGGGAGGGTCCACTAGTCTAATTCCAATTTACCCAAGTACTCACGCCGTCTAACTACCGGGGAAACCACACCCTCGGCCGACTTTGTCCGAATCGAGTCGCTATCACCGACTCGGATCCGGCGTAACCGAGCGGAAGTTACCAAAGCTACGCCGGACCAAATGAACAATTTACAGCACGAACGGCTTTACTATTTCTCAATACGCACCTTGCTCGGCCAATGAGAGAAAGCACAGAAAACAAGCTGGTACATTTAACAGGGGTTATATTTTTACATTAATCGGGAAGGAGACACAGAGCAGAGTTAGCACGAATAAAGAAATGTAATGTACAATTAACAAGGCACTTAACGATTCTACTTAACAGACTGACGACACACACACACACACACACACACACACACACACACACACACACACACACACACACACACACACACACACACACACACACACACACACACACACACACACACACACACACACACACACACACACACACACACACACACACACACTGGTGGCCGCGGTCTGTATTTGTACCTGCCCACCTCGTGCGGTTGAATCGAGCTTATCCGGTGGTGGCACTCGAACCCACCGCCAACAATGCCGCACCAAGCTCCGGGGACCAAGAACGGCGCCACGGACGCCAGCCAGCACGGGCACGGACCAGGTGAGAACGCCAGCAGCTTCCTCTCTTTCTCCTTTGCGAAGGGGCGAAAATTGCTTGCTTTTGACCAGGCGAACCTTCTTGCTTGCCACGAGACAAACCTTTCTTGCTTTTTTCTCCACGGCTCGCCACTTCGTCTTATCCTCCCCCTCCCCCGTGGGTCGAGGGCATCGCTCTGAGGGACTCGCCTCCGGATTGGACGAGGGGTTGTCGGGCGACTCGTGGCCGCCCTTCATTGGTCGGGCTGAACACTTCATCTGGCTGGGCGGGGCCGCCCTGAGTTGGTCAGCCCCCCTGATTGGCTGGGGCGCGCGTGCGATGCTCGCCCTTCGCTCATTGGCTGGAGGAAACGCTCTATGCCCCTCCTTGGGGCGGAGCCTCGATCTGAAGCAACGGAGGCTCCGCCCACGCCCTCAGCAAAAAACACATGGGCAATGGCGACCGGCTGGAGTGCGGGTCGGTGTCGCTGTTGTTGTTGTTGTATATGTAATAAAAACCTAACTAAAAATAACTTGTGGCGCACACACGAAATTCCCATTAGACATAGGGGATGGATTCTAACTTTTAACACATACTTATCAAAATAACTGAACTACGGGGACTCTGGCTGTTTGTGTGCAAAAGGCTTCCAGATTTGGAACAATATACCACGTAAAAAAAATCATGCAAAGCATTACTCCCCCTAGATGGTACTGTTGACCATATTTTGAGGGTCTGGCTCATAGACTAGAAGGGGCAATACATTTTGAATATAAATTTAGGTTTTAGCGTTTCAGAAACCCGATTAATACACAAAAAACACCGAGATGTTTAACTGCTTTACACATACATAAATACATTCTACATTGCACTAATGCATAAATTGGATAGTATACACTATTGACCCTATGCACTGAGCGAGTGACGTCACAGCGGAAGGTAAGGCTCTGCCATATTGAGTGGCAAAAAAATTATGGCTACCACGCACGTGTCACGTGAACTTCTGGGCTATTTCCATGGATTAGATGTTATTTCTAAGAAGAGGTACTGCGAAAAACTGAAGCTGTGTGGTCTTAGTGAAGATCCTTATATTATTTCAAAGGATAAATGGAGAACAGAAAGGAAATTTTGGCCTCAAATCGTTTTCCCTGACATCTATGTTTACCTTGTTGAAACGTCCAGTCCTCACACTCAAGCCAGCCTGAAAGCCTGCAAGAGTATGGACGCTTACTCATATGTCGCCGGGTTTGTTAGTGACATAATCTCGATGAAAGCTGACAAGAACTGTATTATCGTGAGGTAAAGGTAATACAAGCCTGTTTTCTTTCATTTCACCATTATTGTATTATCGTTGTTGCTCGTTTTGTTCAGCAACCAGCGTCACTTTTTTTTTAACCTGACTGCTGCCACAAGTTAATTTCAAGTGAAGCTCTTGTCTAAATGCTAGGTTTGTAGAAAATCTTCGTTCGTCAGTTCGCTTATAGATACATTATATTTTTTCCGTGACAAACATTCGGTGTAATGCCACAGCCCACACTGCTGTGGATATTTCCAAGTGCTAGTTTTGTTTATGTATTATACATATCGATGTGACTTTCTGTAGTGAAACAACTCAGAACTGTGCGCGTTAGACAGCTGTTAGAAAGGCGATCTCGCCTATCTCATTCTGTCAATAAAACAAGGGATATAATGCATTTTAATGATACAAATCAGACAATATTTTGTAATCACCAGTTATTTAATACCAACTACCGAAATAACGTATCAGAAATTAGTTACATACCGGAGACAAAATGAAGGCCACACAACCAGTCATGTTCGCCAAGGCGCCATTTTTCTCTTCTCAGAACCGATATCCAAAGATTTCGTCGGTCTACTTCGGCGGGAAAGCGGTAAAACTGAACTCCAGAGCCTTTAGTATATCGCTGAGTACATTCCGGGGAACAACAACTCTTACCCATTTGCAGAAAAAAAAAAAATCGCTTGCTTGGAAATAACGGTGTAGTTGAAGTGGAGACTATCGGTTGTTATGGACGCGGTAATACTTTCTTGCCACTCAATATGGCGGAGCTTCCACAGTCACGTGACCGGTGACGTCATCTGAATAAGGCCTATTGCAACGAGCACACGTCTTGGTGGACCCTGAATGATCCTGGTTGAATTGCGTCAGAATCGCCGAACGCCCTGATTGGTCTGCTTAAATGCCATGGGCGGGGCCTACCTTCTGCCCGAATCCAACGGCAGTCGCTCCTTCCCGCAAAAAAACTCTGAACGGCAACTTCCATCGCGAAAAGGAAATCTATTAATAACAACGAAAATAACAAAATTCAGGAGTTTATATTAAATCATTACCCACAAACATCACTGCGAGGACAAACCGCGACAAAACACCGAAGTCGGACCGATTTGATTTTAAAATAAACTCCTCAGATTTTGGCCATAAGACGGAACAAAAAAAAAATTGGTCGATGGTCTCTCGACTCCGTTACTGTTGAATACGCATCGCGCCTCCCCCCAGCACACGGAGCAGACTCGGGAGCAGACCTCAACACTCTCGCGCCATCGCGAACGTGTGTGGAATGTGAAACCGCGAGCCGAAGCACACCCGCACCGACTCATTCGTTGCATATCGCTCCGCGTCCGCCCTGGGAGGTCAGCTAATCCCGGGTCAGCACGTCATGGCGGACAATCATAACACAACGAAATAAGGATTTTTCTCTATCTCCGTTACATTTAACCTACGTCACGCACGTCCCTTCACAAAAAGAACGTACATACCGTAACATCAGCAGCGCATACCTCCTCCACCACCACCACCACATAATGCCTGATCCACGGGAACATATCAGGGCCCGATACATTTTTGAAATATCTTGCTATATAATCGTGTTTGGCCCTATCTCTCAATGGTGAAGGATCACTTTAAAAACGAAATAATTATCACATACGGGATCGGATCTTCACCAAAATCGAATCAATTTGTCGTGGTCAAACACCCAACCTGTCCACCAAATTTCATGTGAATCCACCCACAACTTTTTTAGATATGTTGCTATATACAATCGTGGCCAAAAATATTGGCACCCTTGCACTTTTTCTCAAAGAATGCACCATTTTTTCCAGAAAATTGTTGAACTAAAAAAATCCTTTAGCATCCACAAATATATTTCTTTGGTTTGCAGTGAAACAAAACAAAAAAGCTGAAAAAAAAATTACTAAATCTTCGCTTATTCCACACGCAGATCATAAAATGTCCCGGACAATATTATTGGCACCTTCTAGAAGTTGTTTGAAATAATTAGATTTCAAGCAGGTGATTCTCCTTTACTTTGGAATTGAACTCACCTGAGGTGAGTTTCAGGTGCCTGCAATATAAAAAAATCACTCATCGAACCAGTTTGAATGGAGAAAAGGAGTCGTTCTGCTGTTTTGTGTGACTGTGTGCACCGCAATGAGCATGGAGAAAAGAAAGAAAACCAGAGAATTGTCTGAGGTCAGAAACAAGATTGTAGCCAAGCATGGACAATCTCAAGGCTTCAAGTCCTTCGCCAGAGACCTTGATGTTCCTGTGTCTACCATACGCAATGTTATCAGGAAGTTTAAGGCCCATGGCACTGTAGCCGACCTCCCTGGACGTGGCCGCTTGAGAAAACTTGATCGAAGATTGCAGCAAAGGATTGTTTGAATGGTGGAGAAAGCACCTCGATCAACTGTCAAACAGATTCAAGCTGACCTTCAGACACAAGGTATGACAGTTTCAACTCGCACCATCCGTCGCCAACTCAATGAAAGGGGGTTCTATTGTGGGAGACCCATGAGGACCCCACTGCTGAGAGAGAGACAAAAGAAAGCCTGACTGGAGTTTGCCAAAACACACCTGAACAAGCCAACATCCTTCTGGGAGAATGTCCTGTGGACAGATGAGACTAAATTAGAGCTTTTTGGTAAAGCACATCATCTCTAGGTTTACAGAAAACAAAATGAAACTTCAAAGAAAAGAACACCTTCCCCTCAGTCAAACATGGAGGAGGTTCAGTGATGTTTTGGGGTTGCTGTGCTGCCTCTGGCACTGGGTGCCTTGAAATGTGTGCATGGCATCATGAAATTAGGAGATTACCAAGATATTATGGAGAGCAATGTTCAAACCAGTATCAGAAATCTGGGTCGCCGTCGAAGGTCATGGGTCTTTCAGCAGGACAATGACCCCAAACACACTTCAAAAAGCACACAGGAATGCTTCAAGATAAAACGCAGGACTGTTCTGAAGTGTCCAGCAATGAGTCCAGATCTAAATCCTATTGAACACCTGTGGGGAGATCTGAAAACAGCAGTTGGGAGAAGGCACCCTTCAAGTCTGGGAAAACTGGAGCAGTTTACATAAGAAGAGTGGAACAAACTGCCAGTAGAGAGGTGTAGGAAGCTCATTCATGGCTATAGGGAGAACTTGAGTGCAGTTATTTTGTCCAATGGCTGTGCTACCAAATATTAAGTCGACGGTGTCAATAATTTTGTCATTGCCATTTCTTTTTATTTTCTGATTTAACAGGGTATATTAAGTTTGGAATCAAAAACGAAGGTTCTGTAATATTTTACAGTGAAATAAAGAATTGTGGAGACCAAACACTTTTGTCATTTTCAACTTATTTTTCGAGAAAATTGTGAGTTATTTGAAAAACGTGTAAGGGTGCCAATATTTTGAGTCATGACTGTATGAATTAAGCTCAATCTCTCAATGGTGATGAATCACTGAAAAAAATTCTCGGATCCGGATTCGGATCTTCACCAAAATTGAATCAGGAATATAAAAAAATAGGGACCAAGTACATGTCTTGAGGTCATTCCTGCCCATATCGTCATGCGTGGAGGATGATTCTCCAATTCCAATGTGAAATGTGGATTTTCCTCAGACCAGAACACCACATTTCATGCCTGGGAGCTTCGATAGACGGCACATTCATCCAAAAACAACACTTTTCCTCGAGACAGGGCAGTTGAGAAGGTGTCAAGAAACACACCGCTTTATGCGCAGCGCCGATCCAGGTCAGCATCACTCATTTCATTCGCAAATGATGGGCGCCAGGGTTTCAACTGAAGATCTTTTTTCATGGAGTTTCCATAGTGGTCCGTGAAAAGCCAAGTTCACTGGGTCTTTCTTGTTGACTTTCTCGGCGACTGCTCAATTGACACCAACACAGCAGCACACACGTTTCTTCTTGTCACCGGTCTTCCGGCCACTGCTGTTCTTGTCCACACTTCCTGTTTCAAAAGCCTGTTTTCCCACTTTTAACATCTGCTTTAGGGGGGGGGAGATTTTCCAAAGCATTCCATGAAAGCTGTCTGCACTTGAGCAATTGTTTTGACTCTGTGTGTGCCCTTTCAAACATCACCAACCAAGCGCTCTTCGACACTATAACAACTTGTGTCCATCATGCCGTCTAACTTCCCACCGGCTCCAGCGTCAGTGTGTCAATGTTTCCGCATACCACGATGGGGGAGGGTAGCAGGGGAGGAAGGGAGGTGCGACATTTATCAGGGGTAAAGTGACTTTCAGGCCACCCTGTAATTCCCACCGAATTGGAGTTACACCCAGTGGAGTACCACTTTCAATGGAGCATCCCTTCCGCGACCTGGTTGTGCATTCTACTTCATCATTTGAAGTTTTCACCATACGTGTGCTCTCCAGGAGTGGCCACTTTTTACTCATGGACATTACATTTCATTATCACAGACTTTTCGCGAGTTGTTTCATTTTCTCAACTCGATACTGCTCGCCATTTATTTCATCTCGTGATTCCTGAGTGGAGAGGACTTTATTATGAACTTGAAGCCAAATTATCATGAGTGAACATTTATTCCATCTGTTCTCCAAACCACATAATAAATGTGAAGTAGGAATTGTATATATTACCTCCGCCAACAAAGGTGGGCAGAGGTTATGTTTCCACCCAAATCTGTCTTTGTTTGTCTGCCTGTCTATGAAGTGAAGAGGATATCTCGTAGAGTTGTGCACAGATTCGGACAAAATTGAGTGGATACGTTGAGTGTGTGACGTGAACAAAATGATTCAATCTTGGTGAAGATCCAAATCCGGATTGGGATCTGAGAGTTATTTTGAGTGATTCTTCACCATTAAGAGATGGGGCTAAAAATGACATGAAGCACAACATTTCAAAAAGTTATGGCCGGATTTGGCTGAAACCTGGTGGACAGGTTGGGTGACTGAGAAGGATGAATCGTTGAGAACAAACAACACCAACAACCATGCTAGGTCATTCTGAGCAAGTCATACACTCACGGCAGCTGCTTTTGCAGTGCTCCATCATCCTGTGCGAGTCATTCGTGCTTCGTCATATTCAGTAAGTCGTTCACTCACAGCAGCCGAAACTATGGCTGCAAGGTGTGTAACAAGTGGCATTGGAGATAATGATCAAGTGAAGAAGTCAAGAAGGTCTCATTTATTGGAGGTGATATTAAAAGTTTTAGATCAGTTTGATCGACGTGAGTGCAGCATTGATATTCAAAGAGAGATGGGACTTCTTGATTCCACAGTGAGAACGATTCGTGAAAATAGTCATTAAATCCGTAAGAGCACTCGGGTAACAACTAATCTCAGTGCTACCAGAACTGCAAGATCTTGGCCTGATGCTGTTGACGAAATGGCAAAGATGCTGACCACGTGGATAGAGCATCAGAACCAACAGAACATGCCCTTGTCTGGAATGGACATTCATGAGAAGGCGAGGAGTTTGGTGATCTAACCAAAGATACCAATGATCCAGTGCCTTTTGCTGCCAGTCATGAGTGGTTTGACCGCTTCAAGAGTCGCCATGCATTCCACAATCTCAAGTTGACTGGAGAAGCTGCTGCTGCAGATCATGCTGCTGGCAAAAAATTTCCAGCTGTCTTCAAATCGGTGATTGCGGATAGAGGTTACACACCAAGACAGGTGTTTAACCACGATGAAACTGGACTTTATTGGAAACGCATACCCAGCCGCACTTTCATCTCCATCATCTTGATCTCCATCAACTCTGGCCTGAGACAGTAATTCAGTTCAGAGGTTTCACAGATGCTGAAGTCAGCAAAGCACAGCAACAGGTTGTGGGCATGGCTCTGTAAGTGGGATTTGATGAGGTTGATGAAGATGATGTTGAGGATGTGCTTCTCTCATACAGGGAGGAGCTGATCAATGAAGATCTTCTGGCTCTGGAGGAGGAGTGCGTCAAAGAGGAATCGGAATCAAGTCCTGAGGAGGTTGTGCCTGTTAAAACCCTCATGCCAAAGGTCATGCCTATAGATTTTACATTGGTCAATGAAGCCTTGGCCATCTTCGATGAACAGGATCCTGACTGCAGGAGAAGTTCCAAGGTGTGGAGGGAGATGGAGAATGCCCTGAAATGTTACAAGGCGGTCTATGAGCAGAAAATGAAGGCAGCCACTCAAGTCTTCATCATGAAGTTCTTCAAAAAATACCAAGCGAAGCAGCCTCCATTTCTTCTTCCTCAACCTCAACTGGACAGCCTGCCACACCTGAATAAGCCTGCCACAAGCAATATGTTCTGTATCCAACCCTAATCATGGTAACACATATTACAATAGGGGCAATCCCCCTGGGCACTCACCTGGTGGAATAATAGTAACTGAGGAGAAAGTCAACGTGGGACGGAATCAGCAAAATGTACTAATGAACCAATGTTATAGCAAATACAAATATTTGGGGGGCAACCTCCCCCCCCCTTTTCCCTGTACACTCCCTTAGACCCGAGTTTTTAGTTATGTTTTTAAAATGGTGTGAACAAACTTTGCGACATCACGGGTGCTGAATGTTGTGGTCAAGTATCATCGGATTGCGTCTGTATTTTCTGAGAAGAAAGCAAATGCATATTTTTGGGGGGCAACCCCCTTCGGGCCCGGTTTAAAAAAAAAATTGTTATTCTTTTTTTAATGCCATAAACAAACTTTGGTACATAGAGGGTGATGAAGGTTGTAAAATTTCATCAAAATTATGTGTGTAATTTCAAAGAAGAAGTTGCAAGTGGACGGACAGACGGACGACGCGCCATCCGCATAAGCTCCAATGAACTACGTTAAAAAGTCATTCATTTTAATGTTTTTATTTGTTATATGTTTTATTTACACATTGTTTACTGCTTTTTTGAGGTTTTCATGTCTGTCTTCAAGCTTAAAAGGTTGAAGTCTTCCCCGTTTGGAACGTAACCCCCATTTTTACATGTTACATATTGCCCCATAACGCATTTTCGGATAATGAGATGTTTCGTGTGAACGCATCCTCCACATTATATGAGGGTTTCCTATATAGTACAATATTTCAAAAAGTTATGGATGGATTCAGACTAAACTTGGTGGATGAGTTTAGTAGGCGACAAGAACAAGGCAATTCGATTTTGCTTCAGGTCGGGATCCAGGTGCCTCCTATCATTGGAATACAAAACGTAAACTGTTCAGCCTGGTGGAGGTATGTGCTTTACCAAGTGTCTTTCTAGTCATCTTTATAATTTCTACAAAACCTATCTCCTGTCTGTGCTACTAGCATCTTTTCAGGGAGACCATTCCACGTATTAACCACCCTCTAACTGAAGCATCCCTGTCTCGACATTGTCCTAACTCTCCTTGTCCTCATTCTCAAGCTGTGACCCCTGATCATATAACGATAAATTCTACAATTATTCCTTTGATCTCCTTCATCACGTTAAACAGTTCAATCAAACAACCTCCTTTCTAATGTGTAAAGTCCTGTCTCCTTCAGCCCCATCTCGTCGCTAAGTCTCGGTCAGTCCCGAATCGATCAAATCGCTCTACCCTGAACTCTCCCAAAGGAGAGCTCTGTCCTTTCCAGACATGGTGAACAAAACTGAACACAACATTCTGGATGAGGCCTCACTAAATTCCTATACAGTGCTAACACCTCCTCTTTTGTTTTAGAATCCATCCTCCTGCTGATACTACTTAAAACCCTGTTAGCTTTACCTATATAGCTACCTGACACTGACCTGTCTGCTTTACCCCCTATATATTACCACCTCCCCCCCCCCCCAGATCCCTCTCCTGTGTGATACGCTCCAAGTGTGCTCCTTGTATCATGTAATCTCTATTTTCATTATTCTGACTCATCCTCAACACCTTACATTTCTTAATGTTAAACCACATCTACCAAATATTTTGCCCAATCTATTAAATTATCCAGACCTTCCTGAATCTGATCACACCTACCCCCCCCCCCTCTCCCTCTCTCTCTCTCTCTGCTATCTACCTTTCCTCCAAGCTTTGTGTAATTTGCAAATTTAGAAAGTCTACTATTAACTCCATTATCCAAATCATTGATGTAAATTATGAATGATTGTGATTTGAACCCAGGCTATGCAGCTGATAGAGAGGAGTGTGCATACCTCTGGGCTAACAAGCGTTTAAAACATGAAGATCACCTTTATCTCACTTACTAGGGCTTCTAAAAGACGAAGAACAGACCATAAGGCGGTCGGCATGAAAAGGTCCATGTAATTTAATTTGGATCTCATGATGAACGCACGTAGGAGGGGTTAAAACAACTGCTCACAAGTGGAAATGAGGAGTAAATCCCATGTGGGTGCATCCAAAAAACCAGAACGTCCGCTGTCGGGTCCACGCGTGCGCAGACCTCTAGTGGCTGAAATACTTGGAACGGTTCAATAACCCCCGGGGATGATCTTCGCGTAGAAAACGCTGGACTCTTCATTTACATCCAGAATCGAAAAAAATTGTGCCACATTTCGGGCACAACGTTCGACGTGTGGTTGTGGTTCAAGTCCTGGAGTCGTGCGAGCTCGGATTTCCTCGTGAAACGCAGCGCCACCGACTACAATCCCCTTCCAGTAATCATGAGCTCTTGCAACCGCAGCGGAACGACCGAAGGGTTACCACCTGAGGTTTCATCTACGTACAAGACCCCCTTTTCTGGAGAGGGGAACACCACCACCACCAGTGGAAATAGATAGATATTCATGCAGCGGTCGAGGGTCATCTAAAAACTGGACTTGCTGAATGCAGCTCTACTTTACGTTGATGTCGAGACTTAAACTATCAACTCATTTTGATGTGTAATCAACATCGTCATGTGCCATGCCCTATGCGGAGCGTTGGTGATGCTGAAGCAGTTACTAGACCACAATCCTGGGTGGGTCGTACAGACTAGACTTCTAGACTAGTCGGGTCCTCTTCAACTAGACCACAATCCTGGTCGGGTCGTCACTCCAACTCAGAAATTCAGGGCAGGAATTTGTGATTTGTTCATGATAGCTCGCCTCCTCTTCGCGAAGGACACCCATCGTAGCATCTTTAACGTCCACCAACTAAAACCGGTAGATGGGACGCCCAGTGTCATGTCCATCCGATTGACATGGAAGGCATACCCATTGATGAATCACCCTGCCTGTGAAACACCGGGATGACAGTTGATAGCTTGGTCAGGATTTTTGGGGTTTTTTTGCATACCAAGTCGCAGCTCGTGTAAGGGCTAATATACAGAAACATATAACAAGGCAAGAGACAAGAGGGGTGGGAGAGGGAAGCACAAAATAGTGGGGAACAAAGCCAATAGGATATCTATGCAAGGGAGAGGGATGGGGCTGGGTACACGGGGTAAACAAGATGGTACTACAGGGACTTTCTTGGAAGAAAAACGGGGAATTTGAAGGAGGTGGGTTTGGGGAGGATTAACAGGGGTAGAAAAGATCAAGATTTTGGATGGGGAAGATATGAGATGGTGGTGAACAGCTGTTTTGAAGTCCTAGAGGGAGGAGTGGGATTGAAGAAAGTGTGGGAGTTTCTTCCAGAGGTGGGAAAAAAAATAGGAGGGAAAGAGTGAAGATGAGCAGTGATTCTTGATTTTGGCGGTTTCACCAGAAAGAGGTTTTTGGTGGACCTTGAGCACCTTGAGGAAATATTGGGGGGACAGATCACAGACAGAGCGGGGGGGGCAAGGCTGGAGAGGACACGGTAAAAGACGGAAAGACCACCAACCTGCCTCCAGTGAGAAAGTGAGAGACCCAAAGACACAGCTTCATTGTGGGAGATACCAATGATCCTGAAAGCCTTGGTTTCCATAGTGTGAAGTTGAGCTAGGTATGAGGCAGAAGCACCACCCTAGACGGGGAGCAGTACGCCATCAGACTGCGGATGAAAGCTTTGTAAGTGGTTCGAAGCTCAGGTGTGCCAAGGAAGGACTTTGCATGACATGGGATGCCCAGTCGGCGACTGGCTTTGGAGGCCAGCTTGGAGATGTGGCTTTCCCAGGAAAGATCGTGGCAGATGGTGATACCCAAAAGTTTGAATGAAAGGACTTCTTCAAGGGGGTTTTTGAGAAAGTAGATGGGGTAGGGGGTGGGGGTTTCAAACGGTCCTTCCAGAGAGACATGGTGAGAGTGCGAGATTTGTCAGGATTGAAAGACATATTAAAAGTGTTTGACCAGCTTGTGATTTTATCCAGGTCTGCAGAGAATGAGGAGGCTGCTGCCTGCCGATGAGAGGGATGAGAGATGGTACTGCAGAGGGTGAAGTCATCAACAAAGAGATAAAGAGGATTTTCCAGAGAGTTTGATTGATCATTGATGAAAACCAGAAAAAGCACAGGGCCTAGAACACTGCCTTGAACTCCAGCCTGGACGGGAAGAGGAGATGAGAGAATTCCTTTGAGAGCCACGCGTTGACTGCAACAGGAGAGGAAGTCCGCGAGCCATGAGTGGAGATAGCCTTGGATACTGTAAGAAAAGAGTTTGGTGAACGGTGCGAGATGCCAGACCGTATTAAAAGCTCGCGATATGTCGAGGGAGATGTCTCTGATCTCATGCTTGGCATTTAGGACCTCCATGCATTGTTGGGAAAGCAGGAGCAGAATGTCCAGGGTGGAGTGACCTGGTCTGAATCCAAATTGATGATCGGAAATCAAGCCATTGGAGAAGAGGAAGGATTTAATTTCTGAAGCGATGATGGATTCTGTAACCTTACTGATGATTGGGAGAAAGCTGATTGGTCTGCAGTTGCAGGGATCTGTTTTTGCACCTTTTTTATGCAGAGCGGTAATGTAAGCTTATTTCCAAGCAGATGGCAGATGGCAGATGACCTTGAGTAAATTAGAGGGTGAATAGAACAGAGAGAGGGTGAGCAAGAGCAGCAGAGCAGGTTTTTAGGACACGTGGGCTGATGATACCTGGGATGGTTGCAGATTCTGAGTCGAGGTTTGACAACAAGTTCTCCACTATATCAGGAGAAAGGGACACAAAGTCCAGGAACAGCTGGGTGCGACTGGGTAAGGTGGGTCCAGAAAGTGATGAGTTTGGGACATGAGATTTGGCAAACACAGTTTAGGCATTCAGCCTTTTCTGGTGTAGTGTCAGCTGTGCGGACATTTGAGGTAAGGGAGGGGATTGAGGGGGAAAATACACCAGAAACAGACTTAATAGACACCACCAGGATTTGGAGGAGGGAGAGAGGTTTGAGAGCTCTTTCGGTTCTGGTACTTGAGCAACGGTGGTGGTTCCTCTTCAGGGTCTCTGCAGATTTTCTCAAAGATACTTTTCCGGTCGTTTTTGTCACGATTTTACTGTTGCTTTGTTACCTCTGCCACTGAAGGTGAAAGAGGTTATGTTTTCAACCGTCTCTGTCTGTTTTGTTTGTGAGCATGATATCTCAAAAAGTTGAGGACGGATCTGGATGAAATTTGGTGGGCAGGTTGGTTGTGTGACAAGGACGAACGGATTCGATTTTGGTGAAGATCTGGATCTGGATCCGACTACTGCAATTTTTATGTGATCCGTCACCATTGAGAGATTGGGGCAAAATGATATATAGCACGATCTCTCAAAAAGTTGTGGACGGATATGGATGAAATTTTGTGGACAGGTTCGGTGTATGACAAGGATGTCAGGTCACGTCAGGTGTGTGAGCATGTGTCGCAGCAGTGCATCGCTGCTTCCATTTTCCGCATCCTTTCTGCGTCCACTCCAGGGGCCTCTGTCTGCCATCCCCCAGGCAGATGCCTGGCCAATCCCCATCTCCTTAAGATGCTGATCAACCTGCTGCAACCACGAGGCACGTGGTCAGCCTATTGGTCTACTCCACTCAAGAGGCTCCCTCGCCGAGAGAATCTGGTGAGCAGGATCAGCGTCAGGAAAATGAGCCACATGTCCAAACAGCCGTGGCTAACGCTCACAGACAATGCAGGTAACAAAGCTCATTTGAGTCTCTCTCAGCAAGCACTCATTGGACACAAAGTCTGAACAGCGACAGCCAAGGATTCTCCAAAGAGACCTGGCAGCAAAGGAATTAAGTCTCCATCTCAGATCCCTGGTCAGAGTCTGAGTCTCACATCCATAGAGCAAGACTGGAAGCACCAAGGACCTGAAGACTCAGACTTTCGTCCTCTCGCACAGGTACCGACAGCGCCACACCCATGATCCAGAGAATCCATGACTCCCCAGGCCTGAACTGGACGTATGTTGACCTCTGGCTCACAGCCAGCAGAGACATGAACATCACTACCAAGGTAAGTGAATCTCTCCGTGACCTCAACATCCTCGCCACAAACAGGTACAGACAGGATAGCAGCATCCAAGATGTCATTGAAAGCCTGGATCTTAGTTTTGACCGAGGAAACTCATAATCCCAGTGGCTCCGACTGCTCATTCAGCACCTCAAGGGCCCTCAAAAGGATATCCAGAGTCTCCGCAAAGATGACTGCATCATCTGTGAAATGAAGGTCAGAGATCTTGACATTCCCAAATGATGCAACGCAACTTGATCTCTTCGACATCCTCCCCAAAATCCAGTCCATGCAAGTGCTGAAAAGTGTGGGGGGCAGTACACACCCATGACGAACTCCAGTAACAACTGTAAATAAGTCAGAGATGGTACCACAACATCTCACAGCACTCTCAGTACCAGAGTATAGTTCAGATATCAGAATGATCAGTTTTGGTGGCACCCCACGAAGA
Organism: Eptatretus burgeri; assembly: GCF_056783735.1. Lineage (NCBI taxonomy): Eukaryota > Metazoa > Chordata > Myxini > Myxiniformes > Myxinidae > Eptatretus > Eptatretus burgeri. The sequence continues at coordinate 96,539,237 of NC_140967.1, forward strand.
CCAAGAATCCTCCAGAGGGCATCCCGATTCACTGAATCAAACGCTTTACAGAGATCAACATAGGCTGCAAGCAGCCCCTGCCGAAACTCTCGTCTGTGTTCGGTGAGGACCTGAAGAGCAAGGATACGGTCAATCGTTGACCTCTTTGGTGTAAAGCCTGACTGCTCTGGATGCTGGTGCTCAAGCAGATGGTGGCGAACCCTATCAAGAATGATCTGAGCAAAGACCTTGCCCGGCACTGAGAGCAGCGTCACTCCTCGGTAGTTTTTCAGTCTTGGCGATCACCCTTCCCTTTCCAGAGAGGGACAACAAGGCCCCTCTTCTAGTCAGTTGGGATGATGCCTGTGTTCCAGGCAGAGCACAGAACTGCATTCAATGACATGAGAACAGCATTTCTACCACCCTTGAGAAGTTCAGCATGGATGCCACAGATCCCAGGAGCTTCAATACATTTCAACCAATTCACCGCAGTCTGTGTTTCCACAAACGAAGGTGGAACACAGTTGATTGGAAGATCAGCAATAGGGATAGTAACACCCCTGACATCCAACTCGGCAGCTGGTAACACCCCTGATCAGCCTGGTACAGCCACTCAAAGTAACCGGCCCAGCGGGCCTTCACTTCCTCTCCCTCTCTTCCTTCCTCCTCCCTTTCTTGCTACCCCCCAACCCCTCTTCCCAGCTACCCCTCACTCTCTTCCCCACCCTCCTACTCTCTCCCCCATCCTCAGCGCTCCCACCCCCTTCCCGAAGTGTTTTGCGACATTTGGTGAGGCGTCGCTCCCCCACCACCCTTTCCTCTCTCTTCACCCCCTCTTTCTGAGCCCCTCCTCCTTCCCTCCTCTGCTCTCGTTCCTCTCCATCCTCGCCTCCCCCCCCCCCCCCACCTCTCTCTCTCTCTTGCTCTCACTCTGTCTCTCTCTCTCTCTCTCTCTCTCTCTCTCTCTCTCTCTCTCTCTCTCTCTCTCTCTCTCTCTCTCTCTCTCTCTCTCTCTCTCTCTCTCTCTCTCTCTCTCTCTCTCTCTCTCTCTCTCTCTCTCTCTCTCTCTCTCTCTCTCTCTCTCTCTCTCTCTCTCTCTCTCTCTCTCTCTCTCTCTCTCTCTCTCTCTCTCTCTCTCTCTCTCTCTCTCTCTCTCTCTCTCTCTCTCTCTCTCTCTCTCTCTCTCTCTCTCTCTCTCTCTCTCTCTCTCTCTCTCTCTCTCTCTCTCTCTCTCTCTCTCTCTCTCTCTCTCTCTCTCTCTCTCTCTCTCTCTCTCTCTCTCTCTCTCTCTCTCTCTCTCTCTCTCTCTCTCCACCCCTCTATTCCGTCTTCTCTGGACGCACAAAGAAGAATGTTACTGACTCGCAATCCCATTTTCCTCTGGCACGACACTGCACCCCTCACTTTGCCTACATAACACCTCCTCACTCCCACACCACAGACACCAGTATCTTTCCAACTATCATGTCTTCATCACACCAACTACCCTCCCAAAGCATCCTGGGCCGCATTGGTCAGATGACTGCGCCAGGTATTATGAGGGCACTCATCCTGAGATGTATCAGTAGTTTATGCCAATGCATACATACATACATGGGTGCACTGGTGCATAGTTAAGCAGAGTCATGTGACCCGCCCATGTTCCGATGCTGTGCTGTGCTGTGTTGTGCCTGTGTCTGAATTAAACCTGTTGTTCCCATTTCAGAACCTTCGTCCCTGTCTATTGAGTACATTACCTATTCTCACCTTTCTCTTTCTTTCTTGCTTCTCCAAGTGTGTGTGTGTGTGTGTGTGTGTGTGTGTGTGTGTGTGTGTGTGTGTGTGTGTGTGTGTGTGTGTGTGTGTGTGTGTGTGTGTGCGTGTGCGTGCGTGCGTGCGTGCGCGAGTGAAGGCGCCTGTCCTGTGTCCACAAGGAAGTAAGATTGTAGAAGAAGGTCAGAATAATCCTGCTCTTTGTTCTCTTTTGTAAGTTGCCTTTTGCCGCACCCCACAAATTCCTTGCAATCCCATGCTGAACATAAAATAAAACCCCATTCAGTGTGCCCCATACTTTTCGTTGCTTGATTATAAATAAATGTTTTGTATCGAAATGTTCCCAGCTCGTTTTCATATTTTCTTCCATTGGCCGAGCATGGCCCAACACCCTAGTTTATCCGGGACGTTATTCCCCAACGATCTGTTTCCTAGACGGTATGTGCTTGGCAGTTCCGCTCGGCTGCATCTGATCCGGTAAAGTGATCCGGTTTGAGCAAGTGTGTACCGAGGGTGTGTTCCCCGGTAATTAGATCACGTTCCCTTTAGGTAAATGGTATTAATTAAACGGAGGACTCTAAGTCACATGGTCGAGTTATTGGCATTCACGGTCGATTAGCGACCCGCCGCGTCACAAAATTATTCGTGTGCACTGGCCTGCGATTCTGGAGAGTCTGGTGGGAACCTGAGGTAGTTCACCCCTCGTGGTCTTCGCCCCCAACTCCAGGTCCGCAACAATATTTTCCAAGGGATGACATCATCCATAAACTTCTGAAGCCAGACAGTCGGACGATCTGTCCGAAGATCTTGTCAACTGGAGCCTGAATATAGCCTGAGCAAATGGATTCTAAAGTAGGATATGCACTCCACTTGAACTTGTTTCACAATTTTGAATTGCATGATCATTATTTAAGATTTTAAATGTTTCTCTTTTTAGCCATTTATGAGAAGGTCAGTTTGATTTTTGAAATTTGTATCATAACACCATATTTGTTCGAGTTTTAACAATTCTTGAACCTACGGCAATTGTGGCTGAACAGTATACCGAACTACTGAATATGCCATGAAAGGTCAATAAACTGTGTCTGTAAAATATTTTGTCAGTTAAATATCTTTTCCCATAATCACTTTTCTTTGCCATATGCAGCGGATCAACTTACATGGTACATCGATAAACTTACCCCATTGATGGAGTAAGTTGAGCCGCTTGAGTGTTTTTTTTTTGTTGTTGTTTTTGTTCACCAAAATCGAATCGATTCGTTCTTGCCACACACCCAACCTGTCCACCAAGTTTCATCCAAATCTGTCCACAACTTTTTGAGATATTGTCCAGTATTATTAGTTTTAGCCCCATCTCTCAATGATGAAGGATCACTGAAAAAATTTCTAGTAGCCGGATCCGGATCTTCAGCAAAATCTAATCATTTCACCCTTGTCACCCACCCAACCTGTCCACAAAATTTCATCCTGATCCGTCGACAACTTTTTCAGATAGCCTGTAGACAAACAAACAGAAAGGGGTGAAAACAACCTCCTTCACCTTTGGTGTTGGAGGTAATAAACTAATGTGTTGTGCTGTTACGTGCATATATATATATATATATATATATATATATATATATATATATATATATATATATATATATATATATATATATACCTACAGATATATCTACATATATATGTACACACACACACACACACACACACACACACACACACACACACACACACACACACACACAGTCTTATCATGTCATATAATTAATCACATATGTGTCAATAGTCTTCCCCACGACCTTTGAGATCTCATGTAGGTTTGCATGAAACACACTTTGTGTAACTTGTGTAGACAATCTTAAGGCCTATCTCGTATCTTCATGTCACTTCTGCAAAGAGAGGGGAACGGGGAGGGAAGAAAGTTGGGAAAACAAGATTAAAGAAAAGGCAACAAGAGCGAGAATTGCTTTGCAATACATATCTCCTGCCGATGTGATATTTCCTAGTTTTGAAAAGGGCATAACTCTGAAAAATTGACAAAATGCCCTGAAACTCGAACTTTTTCTCCAACAAATCATAATAAAGCCACGGACCAAGTTTCAGTTGAATATGTTCAAGGGTATTTGGGGGAAAAAAAGGGCCGGAAAACCACATGTGGGATGGGCAGATAGACAGCGAACCCAGAGTCCCTCCGGCGAAACTGGTAGGAGGAGGAGGAGGAGGAGGAGCGAGAAAAGAGAGTGTGGAACTAGAATGCCACTCAGGAGAGCGCATACCTCCGCCAGGCTGATCATTTTAGGTTTTGTATCCCACTGATCAAATCACTGATCAACCAAAATCAAATCTGTTTGTTCTTTTCACATATCCAACTCATCCACCAAGTTATTTTTCATAACTTGTCCACAACTTTATGAGACATCTTGCCACATATCGTTTTGGCCCCATCGCTCAATGGTGAAGAATCACTTTTTTTAAAAAAAATTCTCATGTCCGGATCCGGAGATTCACCAAAATCGAATCATTTCGTCCTTGTCACACACGCAACCTTTCCAACAAATTTCATCCGAATCTGTTTGTAACTTTTTGATATATCCTGCTCAAAGACAAACAGATAGAGGTGAAGACATAACCTCTGTCTACCTTTGGTGGCAGAGATAATAAGGGGGATTGAGGTTGATATCGGGTAAATTAATGGAGAATGAGGTATGGAGCGGTTTGGAGTGGGGAGTTATAAAATTAGAGGTTTTCATCCAGTGAAAAGGAACATGCTGGAGGGTCGGCAGGTTTAAACGTGTTGCAAACTTGTCTTGGAAGTTGGCCTCCAAAGCCAGCTGCCGACTGGGCATCCTCGATTGTACAAAATTCTCAGCTTGACGCCATGAAAACCAAGGCCTTCAAGATCATTGGAATCTCCCATGGTGAAGTTGAGTCAACAGGCCTATCACTTTCACATCAAAATCACGTCGGTGTTCTCTCTCTGTCTTCTAATAGCTCTTTTCTGGTCTTGCACCCTCTGCCCTCTCTTGGATCTGTCCCCTCCAGGTTTCTGCAGAGCACATGTGGTCCATCAGCAACCCCCTGCTGGTGAAACTACCAAAATCCAGTGTCACTGCTCACCTCCACTCATTCGTTCCCCCCTTTTTTCACGCCTGTGGAACCAACTTCCACATTTTCTTCAATATCATTCTTCCCTCCAGGTCTTCAAGGCAGCTGTTCACCAGCATCTCAGATCATCTCCCAATGAAAGCCGTCTATCTTTTCTACACCCGTTAACCTCCCCATGAGAACACCTCTTTCCAATTGTCCAGTGTGTCTTTCCTGAAAGTTTGCTTCTGTATCCATCTTGTTCACCTCCTGTTTCTTCCCCACATCCCTTATTATTTTGTCAGTCAACCCTGCTGCTGGTGTGTTTTTTTCTCCCGCTCTACTGTTCCTGTTACCTCCTAAGCTAGTTGGTTGCATTATTTTCTGGGGGGGCTGTGGCTGTGCCATCGGCATGGCTGTGCCGCTGCCCTCTATTACCAGTACACTGGTACTCATTTCGCCGACCTCAGGATGAAAGGCTGAATCAACCAACCTGGTGTTAATTCAATGCAACAACATGGGCTTGAACTCAATCAAGACCCTAAGGTCTTAAGTCAGCCACCTCACCTGTTAAGCCAACACCAGGCCTTGTTACGTCCTGATCCATTCGATGTTCTAGCTCACCTCGACTTTGTATTTTATTTTATTTAACTTGTGTACATAATATGTGAATAACTCCTCTTTAAATTCAGTAAAAAATCTTGTGCGAGTCATGAAAAACAGCTTAAAATCCAGCGAAGAGCATTTCAAGGGACACGAGCAAGGCAATTGAAACTAATTTCGGTTTATCGATGATCTCATGGTCATCGATGTACTTTGCAAATAGTTTAAATCGATTGAACTTTCTAGTTTTCTGCGTTTTAAGTGGATTTATTGAATAGTAACGTCCATTCCATGGAGATGCTAAATGTGCGCGGAGGACTGGTTTACAGAATGTGACATTACTTGTCTTGTCCAATTAACCCGTCATCCAAATCCCACGAGATATTTGCGGTGTCGGGTGTTCCCGTTTGAATCCCTGGCTCACGATGCAAGTGAGTCCAGGTTCAAATCCCATTACCACGTGTTCGTCCGTTATCTCCTACAATGTCCATGTCATTCATGAAAAAAAGTACATTGATGTCTACCAACGTCCCTGTGTTGCATGTGATGAAGGTATAAGTTCCTCCGTGAAGCTCCAGATCGATGTCTATCTCCACACTCCTCCTTGGCAGTTCTACCTTGCACCCCATGGTAAAACTGCAAATGTGTAAAAGAACCAAGGGACGCGTGCGTGAGATGTAGTAGAAATATTTCCACGATGTGTCGTTGAAGCCGAAGGTATCATCCGAGCTGTTTTCATCATTCGTGACACGCACACCGTTTCTCTTTAAAGGTTTGCCATTCAGGGGTTGCATGGGGTCCTCTAAGGCGGATATGCACCAGGAGGGGTCCTACTGTGCCACGACGTTGTTCATCTTACACAGTCGGCAAAGGATTTTTTGAATTTAATCATCCATCCACATAGGAAGGTGTATGTTTTGCTAAAGATATGTCGAGAGATCTCAAATGGTCCTATTATTTTCTGTAACGACTTGAAATCCATTCCTGAAAGACGGCGTGTCTCGTGATCCAGGTGTCCGGTGCAGAGCAGGACACTTTGAATTGGATCTGATTCCATCAAGAATCGAACCAAGGTTGAGGAAGCAGATATCAAAGCAAATAGGAAACGGTATTATAAAGATAAATATGTCAATAAATAGCCTGAGAAATATAGACAAATCGATATAGACAGATAGAAAGCCAGATATAAACAGACAAGCAGATAAAGAAAGATAGCTATAGAGATAAAGAGACAAATAGGTCAAGGTAGATAAAGAGAAAGACATATAAATAGATGAACAGAGATAGGTAAAATATTGGTAGATCGAGAGATGGAGGAAGAAAGAGAGGTAAAGAGACATGTAGATAGAAAGATAGACCGACAGAAAAGTAAACAGATAGATAAAGACAGAGACATGAATACACAGATAAAAACACAATTAGATGGAGACAGAAAGAGAAAAGGTGGACAGAAAGATATAAAGATTGATAGAAAAGATAAAGTCAATTACATGGGGAAAGAGATATAGATAGACAGTTTGATAGATGTAGCCAGACAGACAGACAGACAGAAAGATAAATGGATGAGGAGACAAATGTATACGAGTTCTGTCTAAAAAGTAACGGGACTGAGCCTGCTGTGTGTTCCACTTACACAACTTGAATGAACGGGTTGCGTCACAGTCTTTCGAAACATTCCAGCAATATATATGATTGGTGATGGTTGACTGCGCTCAATGTGTGATTTTTTTTTACAGGTCATGCTTTACACGTTGTCTCGTCCGAGTCGTCGCGCAATGAGTCGTGAGCAGAGAACCAATCTGAAGTTTCTTGCCAAGCTTGACAAAACACCTTCCGAATCCTTCGCAATGCTGCAGCAAGTCTACAGGGAAGAAACGATGTCACGTACACGTGCATTTGAATGGCACAAGAGGTTCAGAGGGACGGGAGGAGGTTGAAGACGATCCACGGTCGGGAAGACCTTCAGCGAGCAGAACGGCGGACAACATCGAGCGTGTGAAGCAGATAGTGCACGCAGATCGTCGACTCACGATGCAGATGATTGCTGAGGAACTTTCCATCAATATTGATACCGTCTGGAGCATCATCACTGAAAATCTCGAAATGCGCAAGGTGTGTGCAAAGATGGTCCCCAAGCTGTTGTCCAGAGACCAGAAACAGCAAAGAGTCACTGTCTGTCAAAACATTATCGAGCGCCTCGAGGACGATCCAGACCTGCTCGAGAGAGTCATTACTGGCGATGAATCGTGGATATTCGAATACGATCCCGAGACCAAACGGCAGAGCCGTCAGTGGAAAGGTCCGGCATCACCAAGACCAAAGAAAGCAAGGATGTCGAAGTCGAAGGTCAAGGTGATGCTCATCGCGTTTTTTGACATAAAGGGCATCGTCCACTTCGAGTATCTACCACAGGGTCAGACAGTGAATCAATACGTGCACAAAGAGATCCTCCGGTGCCTCATGATATCAGTCCAGGACAAGAGGAGGGATCTGTGTGAGAACAACGCCTGGGTGCTCCACCATGACAATGTCCCTGCTCACAGTGCCCTGAGCATCCGACAGTTTCTGGCGGAGAGGAACGTGCCAACTCTGAAGCAACCCCCATATTCACTAGACCTGGCCGCTTGCGATTTTTTCCTATTCCCCAAGCTCAAGGCGGTGATCAAGGGGACCTGATTTCCTGGTGTGGATGCCACCAAAAGGGTCGTGACGACGGAGCTCCAGAGGATTCCAGAAGAAGCCTTCCGGGGGTGCATCGAAGTGTGGATGAAGAGAATGGACAAGTGTGTGAGACTGGAGGGAAACTATTTTGAATGGGACAAGCTGTGATTTCAATATAATTTTTGGAATAAAATTTCCGTGAAGTCAGTCCCGTTACTTTTTAGACGGACCTCATAGATACTAGCGTGGATCAGCTCTCTACACTGGCCTCACCACACGTTGCTACATTGGGATAAACACCACCACATAATTCAAAACGCCTCACCACCACGTTATTGAAAACACTTCATCACCACATTACTAAAAGTAACCGCCACGTTATTGAAAACACCTCACCACTTGAGATAGAGACAAGCTTGTTTTAACTGAGAATAAGTACATGAATTGACATGTTGGCTTGATTTACACCAAACAAAATTCACTCATTTATTTTGCAAATTAATTTGTAATATCCGTGATTAATTACATTTTTATAAGCAAATTAAGCTAAAAAATATTTAATTTGAAAATAAAAAAAATTCAAAAAAACACCTTGAGGACATTACTTATGGGAGAGCTTGGTGCAGCCGAGAAGTTTCGTTCGATTTCACACAAATTTGAGGGAGTAGTTCAGTGACAACACAAGACAGGGCAGACGCTGCACAGATATATGTGTGTATATATATATATATATATATATATATATATATATATATATATATATATATATATATATATATATATATATATATATGTATATATATATATATATATATATATATGTATATATATATATATATATATATATATATATATATATATGTATATATATACACATGCATACTAGCAGATTTACCTGCTGTTATGTGGGAAGAGAGCCATGAATAAATGACACTTTGTAGCTAAAGGCAATTTGGAAATCGTAATACGCTCTGCCATCACTCGATGACACTCCACGGTACACATTTACATTGAGAGTTTATACCCCTCCCCCCCCCCCACACCCCTACATGAGGCCATGGCCACATAGCCGATGTTACCCCCCACACAAAGTTGTATTTGTACCCCAAGTTTGGAGTTTGTAACTTAAAAGATGTAGCCATGCATAGAACACATACAAACAGAGGGGGGGGGGAGAGAGAGAGAGAGAGAGAGAGAGAGAGAGAGAGAGAGAGAGAGAGAGAGAGAGAGAGAGAGAGAGAGAGAGAGAGAGAGAGAGAGAGAGAGAGAGAGAGAGAGAGAGAGAGAGAGAGAGAGAGATTTCTGCCTTTTATAGGTACTGTATAGATACATATACAAATAGAGGAAGATGGTAAACAAAAATATAGCTGTGTGTAGAAATATTTTATTTTATTTTGAAAAACTTTTTTCTTTTTTTTTCTTAAATCTTCAACTTCAATTGCTTATAAAAATGTAATGAATCACGAAATTTACCAATCAAATATGCAAAATAAATGTTTGAATTCTGCTTGATGTAAATCACAACACAGCAACTCCCTTATCAGTTAAAGAAGCCTGTCTCAATCACGATGTGTGGTGAGGTGTTTTGAATTGCGTGGAGGTGAGGTTTTAATAATGTGTTGAAGTGTTTTTCATAACGTGGTGGTGAGGTTTTAATAATGTGTTGAGGTGTTTTTAATAACGTGGTGGTGAGATTTTAATAATTTATTGAGGTGTTTTTTCAGAACGTGATGGTGAGGTTTAATCATGTGTTGAGTTTTTAATTACGTGGTGGTGATGTTTTAACATTGTGTTGAGTTTTTACTGTCGTGGTGGTGAGGTTATAATAATGTGTTGAGTTTTTAATAACGTGTTGGTGAGGTTTTAATAATGTGTTGAGTTTTTAATAACGTGTTGGTGAGGTTTTAATCATGTGTTGAGTTTTTAATAACGAGGTGGTGATGTTTTAATAATGTGTTGAGTTTTTAATGACATGGTGGTGAGGTTTTAATAATGTGTTGAGTTGTTAATAATATGGTGGTGAGGGTTTAATAATGTGTTTGAGTTTTTAATAACGTGGTGGTGAGGTTTTAATAATGTGTTGAGGTGTTTTTAATAACGTGGTGGTGATGTTTGAATAATGTGTTGAATTTTTAATAACGTGTTGGTGAGGTTTTAATCATGTGTTGAGTTTTTAATAACGTGGTGGTGATGTTTTAATAATGTGTTGAATTTTTAATAACATGGTGGTGATGTTTTAATAATGTGTTGAGTTTTTAATAACGTGGTGGTGAGGTTTTCATGATGTGTTGATGTGTTTTTAATAACGTGGTGGTGATGTTTTAATAACGTGTTGAATTTTTAATAATGTGGTGGTGAGGTTTTAATGTGTTGAAGTGTTTTTAATAACGTGGTGGTGATGTTTTAATAATGTGGTGAGGTGTTTTGAATTGCGTGGAGGTGAGGTTTTAATAATGTGTTGAGTTTTTAATAACGTGGTGGTGAGGTTTTAATGTGTTGAAGTGTTTTTAATAACGTGGTGGGAATGTTTTAATAATGTGGTGAGGTGTTTTGAATTGCGTGGAGGTGAGGTTTTAATAATGTGTTGAGGTGTTTTTAATAACGTGGTGGTGAGGTTTTAATTATGTGTTGAAGTGTTTTTCATAACGTGGTGGTGAGGTTTTAATAATGTGTTGAGGTGTTTTTAATAACGTGGTGGTGAGATTTTAATAATTTATTGAGGTGTTTTTCATAACGTGATGGTGAGGTTTAATCATGTGTTGAGTTTTTAATTACGTGGTGGTGATGTTTTAACAATGTGTTGAGATTTACTGACGTGGTAGTGAGGTTATAATAATGTGTTGAGTTTTTAATAACGTGGCGGTGAGGTTTTAATGATGTGTTGAGTTTTTAATAATGTGGTGGTGAGGTTTTAATAATGTGTTGAGGTGTTTTTAATAATGTGGTGGGGAGGTTTTAATGATGTGTTGAGTTTTTAATAACGTGGTGGTGATGTTTTAATAATGTGTTGAGTTTTTAATGACATGGTGGTGAGGTTTTAATAATGTGTTGAGTTTTTAATAACGTGGTGGTGAGGTTTTAATAATGCGTTGAGTTTTTAACAACGTGGTGGTGAGGTTTTAATTATGTGTTGAGGTGTTTTTAATAACGTGGTGGTGAGGTTTTAATAATGTGTTGAGTTTTTAATAACGTGGTGGTGAGGTTTTAATAATGTGTTGAGTTTTTATTAACGTGGTGGTGAGGTTTTAATAATGTGTTGAGTTTTTAATAACGTGGTGGTGAGGTTTTAATAATGTGTTGACTTTTTAAGAACATGGTGGTGAAGTTTTAATAATGTGTTGTTTTTAATAACGTGGTGGTGAGGTTTTAATAACGTGTTGAAGTGTTTTTAATAATGTGGTGGTGATGTTTTAATAATGTGTTGAGTTTTTAATAAAGTGGTGGTGAGGTTTTAATAATGTGTTGAAGTGTTTTTAATAATGTGGTGGTGAGGTTTTAATAATGTGTTGAAGTGTTTTTAATAACATGGTGGTGATGTTTTAATAATGTGTTGAATTTTTAATAACGTGTTGAAGTGTTTTTAATAACGTGGTGGTGATGTTTTAATAATGTGTTGAGTTTTTAATAACGTGTTGGTGAGGTTTTAATCATGTGTTGAGTTTTTAATAACGTGGTGGTGATGTTTTAATAATGTGTTGAGTTTTTAATGACATGGTGGTGAGGTTTTAATAATGTGTTGAGTTTTTAATAACGTGGTGGTGATGTTTTAATAATGTGTTGAGTTTTTAATGACATGGTGGTGAGGTTTTAATAATGTGTTGAGTTTTTAATAATATGGTGGTGAGGTTTTAATAATGTGTTTGAGTTTTTAATAACGTGGTGGTGAGGTTTTAATTATGTGTTGAGGTGTTTTTAATAACGTGGTGGTGATGTTTGAATAATGTGTTGAATTTTTAATAACGTGTTGGTGAGGTTTTAATCATGTGTTGAGTTTTTAATAACGTGGTGGTGATGTTTTAATAATGTGTTGAATTTTTAATAACATGGTGGTGAGGTTTTAATAATGTGTTGAGTTTTTAATAACGTGGTGGTGAAGTTTTAATAATGTGTTGAGTTTTTAATAACGTGGTGGTGAGGTTTTCATGATGTGTTGAAGTGTTTTCAATTACGTGGTGGTGATGTTTGAATAATGTGTTGAATTTTTAATAACGTGATGATGAGGTTTTAATAATGTGTTGAAGTGTTTTTAATAACGTGGTGGTGAGGTTTTAATGTGTTGAAGTGTTTTGAATAACGTGGTGGTGATGTTTTAATAATGTGGTGAGGTGTTTTGAATTGCGTGGAGGTGAGGTTTTAATAATGTGTTGAGATTTTAATGTGTTGAAGTGTTTTTAATAACGTGGTGGTAATGTTTTAATAATGTGGTGAGGTGTTTTGAATTGCGTGGAGGTTAGGTTTTAATAATGTGTTGAGGTATTTTTAATAACGTGGGGGTGAGGTTTTAATAATGTGTTGAAGTGTTTTTCATAACGTGGTGGTGAGGTTTTAATAATGTGTTGAGGTGTTTTTAATAACGTGGTGGTGAGATTTTAATAATTTATTGAGGTGTTTTTCATAACGTGATGGTGAGGTTTAATCATGTGTTGAGTTTTTAATTACGTGGTGGTGATGTTTTAACATTGTGTTGAGTTTTTACTGATGTGGTGGTGAGGTTATAATAATGTGTTGAGTTTTTAATTACGTGTTGGTGAGGTTTTAATAATGTGTTGAGTTTTTAATAACGTTTTGGTGAGGTTTTAATCATGTGTTGAGTTTTTAATAACGTGGTGGTGATGTTTTAATCATGTGTTGAGTTTTTAATGACATGGTGGTGAGGTTTTAAGAATGTGTTGAGTTTTTAATAATGTGGTGGTGAGGTATTAATAATGTGTTTGAGTTTTTAAGAACGTGGTGGTGAGGTTTTAATTATGTGTTGAGGTGTTTTTAATAACGTGGTGGTGAGGTTTAAATAATGTGTTGAGTTTTTAATAACGTGGTGGTGAGGTTTTAATAATGTGTTGAGGTGTTTTTAATAACGTGGTGGGGAGGTTTTAATAATGTGTTGAGTTTTTAATAACGTGGTGGTGAGGTTTTAATAACGTGTTGAAGTGTTTTTAATAACGTGGTGGTGATGTTTTAATAATGTGTTGAGTTTTTAATAAAGTGGTGGTGAGGTTTTAATAATGTGTTGAACTGTTTTTAATAATGTGGTGGTGAGGTTTTAATAATGTGTTGAAGTGTTTTTAATAACATGGTGGTGATGTTTTAATAATGTGTTGAATTTTTAATAACGTGTTGAAGTGTTTTTAATAACGTGGTGGTGATGTTTTAATAATGTGTTGAGTTTTTAATAACGTGGTGGTGAGGTTTTAATAACGTGTTGAAGTGTTTTTAATAACGTGGTGGTGATGTTTTAATAATGTGTTGAGTTTTTAATAAAGTGGTGGTGAGGTTTTAATAATGTGTTGAAGTGTTTTTAATAATGTGGTGGTGAGGTTTTAATAATGTGTTGAAGTGTTTTTAATAACATGGTGGTGATGTTTTAATAATGTATTGAATTTTTAATAACGTGTTGAAGTGTTTTTAATAACGTGGTGGTGATGTTTTAATAATGTGTTGAGTTTTTAATAACGTGGTGGTGAGGTTTTGATCATGTGTTGAAGTGTTTTAATAACATGGTGGTGATGTTTTAATAATGTGTTGAGTTTTTAATAACGTGTTGGTGAGGTTTTAATAATGTGTTGAGTTTTTAATAACGTGTTGGTGAGGTTTTAATCATGTGTTGAGTTTTTAATAACGTGGTGCTGATGTTTTAATAATGTGTTGAGTTTTTAATGACATGGTGGTGAGGTTTTAATAATTTGTTGAGTTTTTAATAATATGGTGGTTAGGTTTTAATAATGTGTTTGAGTTTTTAATAACGTGGTGGTGAGGTTTTAATTATGTGTTGAGGTGTTTTTAACAACGTGGTGGTGAGGTTTAAATAATGTGTTGAGTTTTTAATAACGTGGTGGTGAGGTTTTAATAATGTGTTGAGGTGTTTTTAATAACGTGGTGGGGAGGTTTTAATAATGTGTTGAGTTTTTAATGACATGGTGGGGAGGTTTTAATGATGTGTTGAGTTTTTAATAACGTGGTGGTGATGTTTTAATAATGTGGTGAGGTGTTTTGAATTGCGTGGAGGTGAGGTTTTAATAATGTGTTGAGTTTTTAATGACATGGTGGTGAGGTTTTAATAATGTGTTGAGTTTTTAATAACGTGGTGGTGAGGTTTTAATAATGCGTTGAGTTTTTAACAACGTGGTGGTGAGGTTTTAATTATGTGTTGAGGTGTTTTTAATAACGTGGTGGTGAGGTTTTAATAATGTGTTGAGTTTTTAATAACGTGGTGGTGAGGTTTTAATAATGTGTTGAGTTTTTATTAACGTGGTGGTGAGGTTTTAATAATGTGTTGAGTTTTTAATAACGTGGTGGTGAGGTTTTAATAATGTGTTGACTTTTTAAGAACATGGTGGTGAAGTTTTAATAATGTGTTGAGTTTTTAATAACGTGGTGGTGAGGTTTTAATAACGTGTTGAAGTGTTTTTAATAACGTGGTGGTGATGTTTTAATAATGTGTTGAGTTTTTAATAAAGTGGTGGTGAGGTTTTAATAATGTGTTGAAGTGTTTTTAATAATGTGGTGGTGAGGTTTTAATAATGTGTTGAAGTGTTTTTAATAACATGGTGGTGATGTTTTAATAATGTGTTGAATTTTTAATAACGTGTTGAAGTGTTTTTAATAACGTGGTGGTGATGTTTTAATAATGTGTTGAGTTTTTAATAACGTGTTGGTGAGGTTTTAATCATGTGTTGAGTTTTTAATAACGTGGTGGTGATGTTTTAATAATGTGTTGAGTTTTTAATGACATGGTGGTGAGGTTTTAATAATGTGTTGAGTTTTTAATAACGTGGTGGTGATGTTTTAATAATGTGTTGAGTTTTTAATGACATGGTGGTGAGGTTTTAATAATGTGTTGAGTTTTTAATAATATGGTGGTGAGGTTTTAATAATGTGTTTGAGTTTTTAATAACGTGGTGGCGAGGTTTTAATTATGTGTTGAGGTGTTTTTAATAACGTGGTGGTGATGTTTGAATAATGTGTTGAATTTTTAATAACGTGTTGGTGAGGTTTTAATCATGTGTTGAGTTTTTAATAACGTGGTGGTGATGTTTTAATAATGTGTTGAATTTTTAATAACATGGTGGTGAGGTTTTAATAATGTGTTGAGTTTTTAATAACGTGGTGGTGAAGTTTTAATAATGTGTTGAGTTTTTAATAACGTGGTGGTGAGGTTTTCATGATGTGTTGAAGTGTTTTCAATTACGTGGTGGTGATGTTTGAATAATGTGTTGAATTTTTAATAACGTGATGATGAGGTTTTAATAATGTGTTGAAGTGTTTTTAATAACGTGGTGGTGAGGTTTTAATGTGTTGAAGTGTTTTGAATAACGTGGTGGTGATGTTTTAATAATGTGGTGAGGTGTTTTGAATTGCGTGGAGGTGAGGTTTTAATAATGTGTTGAGATTTTAATGTGTTGAAGTGTTTTTAATAACGTGGTGGTAATGTTTTAATAATGTGGTGAGGTGTTTTGAATTGCGTGGAGGTTAGGTTTTAATAATGTGTTGAGGTATTTTTAATAATGTGGGGGTGAGGTTTTAATAATGTGTTGAAGTGTTTTTCATAACGTGGTGGTGAGGTTTTAATAATGTGTTGAGGTGTTTTTAATAACGTGGTGGTGAGATTTTAATAATTTATTGAGGTGTTTTTCACAACGTGATGGTGAGGTTTAATCATGTGTTGAGTTTTTAATTACGTGGTGGTGATGTTTTAACATTGTGTTGAGTTTTTACTGATGTGGTGGTGAGGTTATAATAATGTGTTGAGTTTTTAATTACGTGTTGGTGAGGTTTTAATAATGTGTTGAGTTTTTAATAACGTGTTGGTGAGGTTTTAATCATGTGTTGAGTTTTTAATAACGTGGTGGTGATGTTTTAATCATGTGTTGAGTTTTTAATGACATGGTGGTGAGGTTTTAAGAATGTGTTGAGTTTTTAATAATGTGGTGGTGAGGTATTAATAATGTGTTTGAGTTTTTAAGAACGTGGTGGTGAGGTTTTAATTATGTGTTGAGGTGTTTTTAATAACGTGGTGGTGAGGTTTAAATAATGTGTTGAGTTTTTAATAACGTGGTGGTGAGGTTTTAATAATGTGTTGAGGTGTTTTTAATAACGTGGTGGGGAGGTTTTAATAATATGTTGAGTTTTTAATAACGTGGTGGTGAGGTTTTAATAACGTGTTGAAGTGTTTTTAATAACGTGGTGGTGATGTTTTAATAATGTGTTGAGTTTTTAATAAAGTGGTGGTGAGGTTTTAATAATGTGTTGAAGTGTTTTTAATAATGTGGTGGTGAGGTTTTAATAATGTGTTGAAGTGTTTTTAATAACATGGTGGTGATGTTTTAATAATGTGTTGAATTTTTAATAACGTGTTGAAGTGTTTTTAATAACGTGGTGGTGATGTTTTAATAATGTGTTGAGTTTTGAATAACGTGGTGGTGAGGTTTTAATAACGTGTTGAAGTGTTTTTAATAACGTGGTGGTGATGTTTTAATAATGTGTTGAGTTTTTAATAAAGTGGTGGTGAGGTTTTAATAATGTGTTGAAGTGTTTTTATTAATGTGGTGGTGAGGTTTTAATAATGTGTTGAAGTGTTTTTAATAACATGGTGGTGATGTTTTAATAATGTATTGAATTTTTAATAACGTGTTGAAGTGTTTTTAATAACGTGGTGGTGATGTTTTAATAATGTGTTGAGTTTTTAATAACGTGGTGGTGAGGTTTTGATCATGTGTTGAAGTGTTTTAATAACATGGTGGTGATGTTTTAATAATGTGTTGAGTTTTTAATAACGTGTTGGTGAGGTTTTAATAATGTGTTGAGTTTTTAATAACGTGTTGGTGAGGTTTTAATCATGTGTTGAGTTTTTAATAACGTGGTGGTGATGTTTTAATAATGTGTTGAGTTTTTAATGACATGGTGGTGAGGTTTTAATAATGTGTTGAGTTTTTAATAATATGGTGGTGAGGTTTTAATAATGTGTTTGAGTTTTTAATAACGTGGTGGTGAGGTTTTAATTATGTGTTAAGGTGTTTTTAATAACGTGGTGGTGAGGTTTAAATAATGTGTTGAGTTTTTAATAACGTGGTGGTGAGGTTTTAATAATGTGTTGAGGTGTTTTTAATAACGTGGTGGGGAGGTTTTAATAATGTGTTGAGTTTTTAATGACATGGTGGTGAGGTTTTAATAATGTGTTGAGTTTTTAATAACGTGGTGGTGATGTTTTAATAATGTGTTGAATTTTTAATAACGTGGTGTTGAGGTTTTAATAATGTGTTGAGTTTTTAATAACGTGGTGGTGAGGTTTTAATAACGTGTTGAAGTGTTTTTAATAACGTGGTGGTGATGTTTTAATAATGTGTTGAGTTTTTAATAAAGTGGTGGTGAGGTTTTAATAATGTGTTGAAGTGTTTTTAATAATGTGGTGGTGAGGTTTTAATAATGTGTTGAAGTGTTTTTAATAACATGGTGGTGATGTTTTAATAATGTATTGAATTTTTAATAACGTGGTGTTGAGGTTTTAATAATGTGTTGAGTTTTTAATAACGTGGTGGTGAGGTTTTAATAACGTGTTGAAGTGTTTTTAATAACGTGGTGGTGATGTTTTAATAATGTGTTGAATTTTTAATAACGTGATGATGAGGTTTTAATAATGTGTTGAAGTGTTTTTAATAACGTGGTGGTGAGGTTTTAATGTGTTGAAGTGTTTTGAATAACGTGGTGGTGATGTTTTAATAATGTGGTGAGGTGTTTTGAATTGCGTGGAGGTGAGGTTTTAATAATGTGTTGAGATTTTAATGTGTTGAAGTGTTTTTAATAACGTGGTGGTAATGTTTTAATAATGTGGTGAGGTGTTTTGAATTGCGTGGAGGTTAGGTTTTAATAATGTGTTGAGGTATTTTTAATAACGTGGGGTGAGGTTTTAATAATGTGTTGAAGTGTTTTTCATAACGTGGTGGTGAGGTTTTAATAATGTGTTGAGGTGTTTTTAATAACGTGGTGGTGAGATTTTAATAATTTATTGAGGTGTTTTTCATAACGTGATGGTGAGGTTTAATCATGTGTTGAGTTTTTAATTACGTGGTGGTGATGTTTTAACATTGTGTTGAGTTTTTACTGATGTGGTGGTGAGGTTATAATAATGTGTTGAGTTTTTAATTACGTGTTGGTGAGGTTTTAATAATGTGTTGAGTTTTTAATAACGTGTTGGTGAGGTTTTAATCATGTGTTGAGTTTTTAATAACGTGGTGGTGATGTTTTAATCATGTGTTGAGTTTTTAATGACATGGTGGTGAGGTTTTAAGAATGTGTTGAGTTTTTAATAATGTGGTGGTGAGGTATTAATAATGTGTTTGAGTTTTTAAGAACGTGGTGGTGAGGTTTTAATTATGTGTTGAGGTGTTTTTAATAACGTGGTGGTGAGGTTTAAATAATGTGTTGAGTTTTTAATAACGTGGTGGTGAGGTTTTAATAATGTGTTGAGGTGTTTTTAATAACGTGGTTGGGAGGTTTTAATAATGTGTTGAGTTTTTAATAACGTGGTGGTGAGGTTTTAATAACGTGTTGAAGTGTTTTTAATAACGTGGTGGTGATGTTTTAATAATGTGTTGAGTTTTTAATAAAGTGGTGGTGAGGTTTTAATAATGTGTTGAAGTGTTTTTAATAATGTGGTGGTGAGGTCAGGTCAGGTCAGGTTCGATCTGTGACCTGCTACAGGTACCATGTAAACCTGTACTAACCTGTTCCATGGTCGGGTTGTCGGCGACTAAACCGTCTCCCCCACCAGGTTTTCTGGTGAGGAGGGTGTTTGGATATGGACACCCAGCAGGATTAAAAACAAAACCTGTCAAAGGGCGGAGGAGCTCCTTGTGAGCCAACGGCCATCCATATCTAGTGCCCAACTGTGTCTGCGGACGTCCTCCTGCAGTTGGGTTACTTCTTATTAGGAGGTTGGTGGCAGGATTTGCACTCCAGCCACCGTAAAACGCTTCATTCCGCAAAACGCAAAAACGCAAAAAAATCTGAAAACCCACTCCGTGGGAGTACCTCCTGTGCAGCTTCCCTTCGCAGGGCAGCTCACCGGATGATGGGATTGGGGCAAAGCCTTCGGGACCCCCAATCTTTGATAGGAGGGAAACCACGGGGTAACATCCCTGGGTCAGATTGCGGGAGAGTGTGTCGGAGTGGTGCTGAGGTGTCGTCCACCAGACGGCGGTCTCCTTGGGTTAACCTGAGGCGGTCCCTTCGGGTGGGTGCCTGGAATGTCCTATCCCTAAGAGAGGATGATCACCTGTCTCTGTTATCATCTGAGCTCAAGCGTTTGGACATCGGGATTGCAGCTCTCTCTGAGGTTCGGAGACCGGATTGCGGCGAGATAATGGTGGGTGGTTACACCTACTATTGGTCTGGTCGCTCTGATGGTTACCATACCCAAGGAGTTGCTGTAGCTGTGTCCAATAAGCTGACCCCAATGATAATTGAGGTAACACCGGTCAACGAGCGTATTATGAGATTAAGGATTCGTCACTCCTTAGGTGTCATTTCCCTGGTCTCTATTTATGCTCCGACTGAGGCGAGTGATCTTACCGTGAAGGATGCATTCTACGCCACACTCGAGTCTGTGGTTGATCAGTGCCCCAGACGAGATACACTTCTAGTCTTGGGGGATTTCAATGCATCGACTGGAACTGATAGGGATGGTTATGAGGTGTGTGTTGGTCCCCATGGGTCAGGAACTATGAACCAGAATAGCACTAAGTTCCTTGACTTTGCAAGAAGTCATGGACTTAGGGTGGCTGGTTCATGGTTTCAGCGCCCACAAGCTCATCGCTGGACTTGGTATTCCAACGCTGGCGGTGTGGCAAAGGAGATTGACCATGTCCTCATTGACGGTCGTTGGAGGATGATCCAGAACTGCAGGGTCTACCGGAGTGCTCAGTTCCTCAATACTGACCACAGGCTTGTTGTAGCAACTCTAAAGCTGCACCTTAAATCCTGGAGAATGGTACCATCCCAGCCTAGGCTGGATGTTGCCAAGCTCAGGGATGAGAGAGTAGCTGAGGAGTTTGCGAACAGGCTGAGTGGACACTTGGGGGTCTGGGTGCTTTGGGGGTCCTGAAGAGTTGTGGAGCGCCTTCAAGACCACCGTCCTTGATGTTGCCGGTGGATGCCTTGGAGTTCACCGCAGGGCAAAGAAGAATTTTGTCTCTCAAGGGACACTGGATACCATTGACCAGAGTCGCAGGGCCAGGCTGAATGGCAGAGCTGAGCTGTTCAGGGAGCTGAGGCGTAAAACTGTACGTGCACTGAGGGTGGACAAGGAGGCCTATGTGCGAGGAATCTGTGAGGGGTAGAGCATCACCTGTGGACAGGTGATTCTCGTCCCGCTTACAGGGGAATTCGCGCATTACGTTCATCCAAGCCCATCCCTCGGAGCACTGCAGTTCGAGCAGAGAGTGGTAGGCTCTTGACAGAGGAGTCTGAAGTGAAGGCCCGCTGGGCCGGTTACTTTGAGCGGTTGTACCAGGCTGATCCCCCAGCTGTCGAGTTGGACGTCAAGGGTGTTACAATCCCTGTTGCTGACCCTCGAATCAACTGTGGTCCACCATCGCTTGTGGAAACACGAGCTGTGGTGAACCAGTTGAAACGGGGCAAAGCTCCAGGGATCTGTGGCATCCATGCTGAACTTCTCAAGGCTGGTGGAAATGCTGCACTCGTGTCGTTGCATGCAGTTTTGTGCTCTGCCTGGAACACAGGCATCATCCCAACTGACTGGAAGAGGGGCCTTGTTGTCCCTCTCTGGAAAGGGAAGGGTGATCGCCAAGACTGCAACAACTACCGAGGGGTGACGCTGCTCTCAGTGCCGGGCAAGGTCTTTGCTCGGATAATTCTTGATAGGGTTCGCCACCATCTGCTTGAGCACCAGCGTCCAGAGCAGTCAGGCTTTACGCCAAAGAGGTCAACGATTGACCGTATCCTTGCTCTTCGTGTCCTCACTGAACGCAGACGAGAGTTTCGGCAGGGGCTGCTTGCAGCCTATGTTGATCTCTGTAAAGCGTTCGATTCAGTGAATCGGGATGTCCTCTGGAGGATTCTTGGTCTTCGTGGGGTGCCACCGAAACTGATCGATCTGATGTCTGAACTCTACTCTGGTACTGAGAGTGCTGTGAAGTGTGGTGGTACCGCCTCTGACTTATTTCCAGTTGTTACTGGAGTTCGTCAGGGATGTGTACTTGCCCCCACACTTTTCAGCACTTGTATGGACTGGATTTTTGGGAGGATGTCGGAGAGATCAAGTTGCGGTGCATCGTTTGGCAATGTCAAGATCTCGGACCTTGATTTTGCAGATGATGCAGTCATCTTTGCGGAGACTTTAGACATCCTCTTGGGGGCCCTCGAGGTGCTGAATGAGGAGTCGGAGCCGTTGGGATTACGGATTTCTTGGGTCAAAACAAAGATCCAGGCTTTCGGTGACATCTTGGATGCTGCTGTCCTGTCTGTGTCTGTTTGTGGTGAGGATGTTGAGGTCGTGGATAGATTCACTTACCTTGGCAGTGATATTCATGTCTCCGCAGGTTGTGAGCCGGAGGTCAATAGACGTCTGGGTCGGTCCTGGGGAGTCATGGATTCACTGGATCATGGGGTGTGGCGCTGCCGGTACCTGTGCGGGAGGACGAAAGTCCGAGTCTTCAGGTCCTTGGTACTTCCAGTCTTGCTCTATGGGTGCGAGACTTGGACTTTGACCAAGGATCTGAGACGGAGACTTAATTCCTTTGGTACCAGGTCTCTTCGGAGAATCCTTGGCTATCGCTGGTCAGATTTTGTGTCCAACGAGCGGTTGCTGAGAGAGACTCGGATGAGATTTGTTACCTGCATAGTCCGTGAGCGTCAGCTGCGGCTGTATGGACATGTGGCTCGTTTTCCTGACGCTGATCCTGCTCACCAGATTCTCTCAGCGAGGGAGTCTCATGAGTGGAGGAGGCCAGTGGGCCGACCACGTGCCTCATGGTTGCAGCAGGTTGACCATCATCTCAAGGAGATGGGGATGGGCCTGGCATCTGCCTGGGGGATGGCCAGACGGAGGCCCCTGGAGTACCGGCGGAAAGTGGACGCAGCGACGCGCTGTTCTGGCACATGCTCCCATACCTGACCTGACCTGGTGGTGAGGTTTTAATAATGTGTTGAAGTGTTTTTAATAACATGGTGGTGATGTTTTAATAATGTGTTGAATTTTTAATAACGTGTTGAAGTGTTTTTAATAACGTGGTGGTGATGTTTTAATAATGTGTTGAGTTTTTAATAACGTGGTGGTGAGGTTTTAATAACGTGTTGAAGTGTTTTTAATAACGTGGTGGTGATGTTTTAATAATGTGTTGAGTTTTTAATAAAGTGGTGGTGAGGTTTTAATAATGTGTTGAAGTGTTTTTAATAATGTGGTGGTGAGGTTTTAATAATGTGTTGAAGTGTTTTTAATAACATGGTGGTGATGTTTTAATAATGTATTGAATTTTTAATAACGTGTTGAAGTGTTTTTAATAACGTGGTGGTGATGTTTTAATAATGTGTTGAGTTTTTAATAACGTGGTGGTGAGGTTTTGATCATGTGTTGAAGTGTTTTAATAACATGGTGGTGATGTTTTAATAATGTGTTGAGTTTTTAATAACGTGTTGGTGAGGTTTTAATAATGTGTTGAGTTTTTAATAACGTGTTGGTGAGGTTTTAATCATGTGTTGAGTTTTTAATAACGTGGTGGTGATGTTTTAATAATGTGTTGAGTTTTTAATGACATGGTGGTGAGGTTTTAATAATGTGTTGAGTTTTTAATAATATGGTGGTGAGGTTTTAATAATGTGTTTGAGTTTTTAATAACGTGGTGGTGAGGTTTTAATTATGTGTTGAGGTGTTTTTAATAACGTGGTGGTGAGGTTTAAATAATGTGTTGAGTTTTTAATAACGTGGTGGTGAGGTTTTAATAATGTGTTGAGGTGTTTTTAATAACGTGGTGGGGAGGTTTTAATAATGTGTTGAGTTTTTAATGACATGGTGGTGAGGTTTTAATAATGTGTTGAGTTTTTAATAACGTGGTGGTGATGTTTTAATAATGTGTTGAATTTTTAATAACGTGGTGTTGAGGTTTTAATAATGTGTTGAGTTTTTAATAACGTGGTGGTGAGGTTTTAATAACGTGTTGAAGTGTTTTTAATAACGTGGTGGTGATGTTTTAATAATGTGTTGAGTTTTTAATAAAGTGGTGGTGAGGTTTTAATAATGTGTTGAAGTGTTTTTAATAATGTGGTGGTGAAGTTTTAATAATGTGTTGAAGTGTTTTTAATAACATGGTGGTGATGTTTTAATAATGTATTGAATTTTTAATAACGTGTGGAAGTGTTTTTAATAACGTGGTGGTGATGTTTTAATAATGTGTTGAGTTTTTAATAACGTGGTGGTGAGGTTTTGATCATGTGTTGAAGTGTTTTAATAACATGGTGGTGATGTTTTAATAATGTGTTGAGTTTTTAATAACGTGTTGGTGAGGTTTTAATAATGTGTTGAAGTGTTTTTAATAACATGGTGGTGATGTTTTAATAATGTGTTGAATTTTTAATAACGTGTTGAAGTGTTTTTAATAACGTGGTGGTGATGTTTTAATAATGTGTTGAGTTTTTAATAACGTGTTGGTGAGGTTTTAATCATGTGTTGAGTTTTTAATAACGTGGTGGTGATGTTTTAATAATGTGTTGAGTTTTTAATGACATGGTGGTGAGGTTTTAATAATGTGTTGAGTTTTTAATAACGTGGTGGTGATGTTTTAATAATGTGTTGAGTTTTTAATAATATGGTGGTGAGGTTTTAATAATGTGTTTGAGTTTTTAATAACGTGGTGGTGAGGTTTTAATTATGTGTTGAGGTGTTTTTAATAACGTGGTGGTGATGTTTGAATAATGTGTTGAATTTTTAATAACGTGTTGGTGAGGTTTTAATCATGTGTTGAGTTTTTAATAACGTGTTGGTGATGTTTTAATAATGTGTTGAATTTTTAATAACATGGTGGTGAGGTTTTAATAATGTGTTGAGTTTTTAATAACGTGGTGGTGATGTTTTAATAATGTGTTGAGTTTTTAATAACGTGGTGGTGAGGTTTTCATGATGTGTTGAAGTGTTTTCAATTACGTGGTGGTGATGTTTGAATAATGTGTTGAATTTTTAATAACGTGATGATGAGGTTTTAATAATGTGTTGAAGTGTTTTTAATAACGTGGTGGTGAGGTTTTAATGTGTTGAAGTGTTTTGAATAACGTGGTGGTGATGTTTTAATAATGTGGTGAGGTGTTTTGAATTGCGTGGAGGTGAGGTTTTAATAATGTGTTGAGATTTTAATGTGTTGAAGTGTTTTTAATAACGTGGTGGTAATGTTTTAATAATGTGGTGAGGTGTTTTGAATTGCGTGGAGGTTAGGTTTTAATAATGTGTTGAGGTATTTTTAATAACGTGGGGGTGAGGTTTTAATAATGTGTTGAAGTGTTTTTCATAACGTGGTGGTGAGGTTTTAATAATGTGTTGAGGTGTTTTTAATAACGTGGTGGTGAGATTTTAATAATTTATTGAGGTGTTTTTCATAACGTGATGGTGAGGTTTAATCATGTGTTGAGTTTTTAATTACGTGGTGGTGATGTTTTAACATTGTGTTGAGTTTTTACTGATGTGGTGGTGAGGTTATAATAATGTGTTGAGTTTTTAATTACGTGTTGGTGAGGTTTTAATAATGTGTTGAGTTTTTAATAACGTGTTGGTGAGGTTTTAATCATGTGTTGAGTTTTTAATGACATGGTGGTGAGGTTTTAATAATGTGTTGAGTTTTTAATAACGTGGTGGTGATGTTTTAATAATGTGTTGAGTTTTTAATGACATGGTGGTGAGGTTTTAATAATGTGTTGAGTTTTTAATAATATGGTGGTGAGGTTTTAATAATGTGTTTGAGTTTTTAATAACGTGGTGGTGAGGTTTTAATTATGTGTTGAGGTGTTTTTAATAACGTGGTGGTGATGTTTGAATAATGTGTTGAATTTTTAATAACGTGTTGGTGAGGTTTTAATCATGTGTTGAGTTTTTAATAACATGGTGGTGATGTTTTAATAATGTGTTGAATTTTTAATAACATGGTGGTGAGGTTTTAATAATGTGTTGAGTTTTTAATAACGTGGTGGTGATGTTTTAATAATGTGTTGAGTTTTTAATAACGTGGTGGTGAGGTTTTCATGATGTGTTGAAGTGTTTTCAATTACGTGGTGGTGATGTTTGAATAATGTGTTGAATTTTTAATAACGTGATGATGAGGTTTTAATAATGTGTTGAAGTGTTTTTAATAACGTGGTGGTGAGGTTTTAATGTGTTGAAGTGTTTTGAATAACGTGGTGGTGATGTTTTAATAATGTGGTGAGGTGTTTTGAATTGCGTGGAGGTGAGGTTTTAATAATGTGTTGAGATTTTAATGTGTTGAAGTTTTTTTAATACAGTGGTGGTAATGTTTTAATAATGTGGTGAGGTGTTTTGAATTGCGTGGAGGTTAGGTTTTAATAATGTGTTGAGGTATTTTTAATAACGTGGGGGTGAGGTTTTAATAATGTGTTGAAGTGTTTTTCATAACGTGGTGGTGAGGTTTTAATAATGTGTTGAGGTGTTTTTAATAACGTGGTGGTGAGATTTTAATAATTTATTGAGGTGTTTTTCATAACGTGATGGTGAGGTTTAATCATGTGTTGAGTTTTTAATTACGTGGTGGTGATGTTTTAACATTGTGTTGAGTTTTTACTGATGTGGTGGTGAGGTTATAATAATGTGTTGAGTTTTTAATTACGTGTTGGTGAGGTTTTAATAATGTGTTGAGTTTTTAATAACGTGTTGGTGAGGTTTTAATCATGTGTTGAGTTTTTAATGACATGGTGGTGAGGTTTTAATAATGTGTTGAGTTTTTAATAACGTGGTGGTGATGTTTTAATAATGTGTTGAGTTTTTAATGACATGGTGGTGAGGTTTTAATAATGTGTTGAGTTTTTAATAATATGGTGGTGAGGTTTTAATAATGTGTTTGAGTTTTTAATAACGTGGTGGTGAGGTTTTAATTATGTGTTGAGGTGTTTTTAATAACCTGGTGGTGATGTTTGAATAATGTGTTGAATTTTTAATAACGTGTTGGTGAGGTTTTAATCATGTGTTGAGTTTTTAATAACGTGGTGGTGATGTTTTAATAATGTGTTGAATTTTTAATAACATGGTGGTGAGGTTTTAATAATGTGTTGAGTTTTTAATAACGTGGTGGTGATGTTTTAATAATGTGTTGAGTTTTTAATAACGTGGTGGTGAGGTTTTCATGATGTGTTGAAGTGTTTTCAATTAAGTGGTGGTGATGTTTGAATAATGTGTTGAATTTTTAATAACGTGATGATGAGGTTTTAATAATGTGTTGAAGTGTTTTTAATAACGTGGTGGTGAGGTTTTAATGTGTTGAAGTGTTTTGAATAACGTGGTGGTGATGTTTTAATAATGTGGTGAGGTGTTTTGAATTGCGTGGAGGTGAGGTTTTAATAATGTGTTGAGATTTTAATGTGTTGAAGTGTTTTTAATAACGTGGTGGTAATGTTTTAATAATGTGGTGAGGTGTTTTGAATTGCGTGGAGGTTAGGTTTTAATAATGTGTTGAGGTATTTTTAATAACGTGGGGGTGAGGTTTTAATAATGTGTTGAAGTGTTTTTCATAACGTGGTGGTGAGGTTTTAATAATGTGTTGAGGTGTTTTTAATAACGTGGTGGTGAGATTTTAATAATTTATTGAGGTGTTTTTCATAACGTGATGGTGAGGTTTAATCATGTGTTGAGTTTTTAATTACGTGGTGGTGATGTTTTAACATTGTGTTGAGTTTTTACTGATGTGGTGGTGAGGTTATAATAATGTGTTGAGTTTTTAATTACGTGTTGGTGAGGTTTTAATAATGTGTTGAGTTTTTAATAACGTGTTGGTGAGGTTTTAATCATGTGTTGAGTTTTTAATAACGTGGTGGTGATGTTTTAATCATGTGTTGAGTTTTTAATGACATGGTGGTGAGGTTTTAAGAATGTGTTGAGTTTTTAATAATGTGGTGGTGAGGTATTAATAATGTGTTTGAGTTTTTAAGAACGTGGTGGTGAGGTTTTAATTATGTGTTGAGGTGTTTTTAATAACGTGGTGGTGAGGTTTAAATAATGTGTTGAGTTTTTAATAACGTGGTGGTGAGGTTTTAATAATGTGTTGAGGTGTTTTTAATAACGTGGTGGGGAGGTTTTAATAATGTGTTGAGTTTTTAATAACGTGGTGGTGAGGTTTTAATAACGTGTTGAAGTGTTTTTAATAACGTGGTGGTGATGTTTTAATAATGTGTTGAGTTTTTAATAAAGTGGTGGTGAGGTTTTAATAATGTGTTGAAGTGTTTTTAATAATGTGGTGGTGAGGTTTTAATAATGTGTTGAAGTGTTTTTAATAACATGGTGGTGATGTTTTAATAATGTGTTGAATTTTTAATAACGTGTTGAAGTGTTTTTAATAACGTGGTGGTGATGTTTTAATAATGTGTTGAGTTTTTAATAACGTGGTGGTGAGGTTTTAATAACGTGTTGAAGTGTTTTTAATAACGTGGTGGTGATGTTTTAATAATGTGTTGAGTTTTTAATAAAGTGGTGGTGAGGTTTTAATAATGTGTTGAAGTGTTTTTAATAACATGGTGGTGATGTTTTAATAATGTATTGAATTTTTAATAACGTGTTGAAGTGTTTTTAATAACGTGGTGGTGATGTTTTAATAATGTGTTGAGTTTTTAATAACGTGGTGGTGAGGTTTTGATCATGTGTTGAAGTGTTTTAATAACATGGTGGTGATGTTTTAATAATGTGTTGAGTTTTTAATAACGTGTTGGTGAGGTTTTAATAATGTGTTGAGTTTTTAATAACGTGTTGGTGAGGTTTTAATCATGTGTTGAGTTTTTAATAACGTGGTGGTGATGTTTTAATAATGTGTTGAGTTTTTAATGACATGGTGGTGAGGTTTTAATAATGTGTTGAGTTTTTAATAATATGGTGGTGAGGTTTTAATAATGTGTTTGAGTTTTTAATAACGTGGTGGTGAGGTTTTAATTATGTGTTGAGGTGTTTTTAATAACGTGGTGGTGAGGTTTAAATAATGTGTTGAGTTTTTAATAACGTGGTGGTGAGGTTTTAATAATGTGTTGAGGTGTTTTTAATAACGTGGTGGGGAGGTTTTAATAATGTGTTGAGTTTTTAATGACATGGTGGTGAGGTTTTAATAATGTGTTGAGTTTTTAATAACGTGGTGGTGATGTTTTAATAATGTGTTGAATTTTTAATAACGTGGTGTTGAGGTTTTAATAGTGTGTTGAGTTTTTAATAACGTGGTGGTGAGGTTTTAATAACGTGTTGAAGTGTTTTTAATAACGTGGTGGTGATGTTTTAATAATGTGTTGAGTTTTTAATAATGTGGTGGTGAGGTTTTAATAATGTGTTGAAGTGTTTTTAATAACATGGTGGTGATGTTTTAATAATGTATTGAATTTTTAATAACGTGGTGTTGAGGTTTTAATAATGTGTTGAGTTTTTAATAACGTGGTGGTGAGGTTTTAATAACGTGTTGAAGTGTTTTTAATAACGTGGTGGTGATGTTTTAATAATGTGTTGAATTTTTAATAACGTGATGATGAGGTTTTAATAATGTGTTGAAGTGTTTTTAATAACGTGGTGGTGAGGTTTTAATGTGTTGAAGTGTTTTGAATAACGTGGTGGTGATGTTTTAATAATGTGGTGAGGTGTTTTGAATTGCGTGGAGGTGAGGTTTTAATAATGTGTTGAGATTTTAATGTGTTGAAGTGTTTTTAATAACGTGGTGGTAATGTTTTAATAATGTGGTGAGGTGTTTTGAATTGCGTGGAGGTTAGGTTTTAATAATGTGTTGAGGTATTTTTAATAACGTGGGGGTGAGGTTTTAATAATGTGTTGAAGTGTTTTTCATAACGTGGTGGTGAGGTTTTAATAATGTGTTGAGGTGTTTTTAATAACGTGGTGGTGAGATTTTAATAATTTATTGAGGTGTTTTTCATAACGTGATGGTGAGGTTTAATCATGTGTTGAGTTTTTAATTACGTGGTGGTGATGTTTTAACATTGTGTTGAGTTTTTACTGATGTGGTGGTGAGGTTATAATAATGTGTTGAGTTTTTAATTACGTGTTGGTGAGGTTTTAATAATGTGTTGAGTTTTTAATAACGTGTTGGTGAGGTTTTAATCATGTGTTGAGTTTTTAATAACGTGGTGGTGATGTTTTAATCATGTGTTGAGTTTTTAATGACATGGTGGTGAGGTTTTAAGAATGTGTTGAGTTTTTAATAATGTGGTGGTGAGGTATTAATAATGTGTTTGAGTTTTTAAGAACGTGGTGGTGAGGTTTTAATTATGTGTTGAGGTGTTTTTAATAACGTGGTGGTGAGGTTTAAATAATGTGTTGAGTTTTTAATAACATGGTGGTGAGGTTTTAATAATGTGTTGAGGTGTTTTTAATAACGTGGTGGGGAGGTTTTAATAATGTGTTGAGTTTTTAATAACGTGGTGGTGAGGTTTTAATAACGTGTTGAAGTGTTTTTAATAACGTGGTGGTGATGTTTTAATAATGTGTTGAGTTTTTAATAAAGTGGTGGTGAGGTTTTAATAATGTGTTGAAGTGTTTTTAATAATGTGGTGGTGAGGTTTTAATAATGTGTTGAAGTGTTTTTAATAACATGGTGGTGATGTTTTAATAATGTGTTGAATTTTTAATAACGTGTTGAAGTGTTTTTAATAACGTGGTGGTGATGTTTTAATAATGTGTTGAGTTTTTAATAACGTGGTGGTGAGGTTTTAATAACGTGTTGAAGTGTTTTTAATAACGTGGTGGTGATGTTTTAATAATGTGTTGAGTTTTTAATAAAGTGGTGGTGAGGTTTTAATAATGTGTTGAAGTGTTTTTAATAATGTGGTGGTGAGGTTTTAATAATGTGTTGAAGTGTTTTTAATAACATGGTGGTGATGTTTTAATAATGTATTGAATTTTTAATAACGTGTTGAAGTGTTTTTAATAACGTGGTGGTGATGTTTTAATAATGTGTTGAGTTTTTAATAACGTGGTGGTGAGGTTTTGATCATGTGTTGAAGTGTTTTAATAACATGGTGGTGATGTTTTAATAATGTGTTGAGTTTTTAATAACGTGTTGGTGAGGTTTTAATAATGTGTTGAGTTTTTAATAACGTGTTGGTGAGGTTTTAATCATGTGTTGAGTTTTTAATAACGTGGTGGTGATGTTTTAATAATGTGTTGAGTTTTTAATGACATGGTGGTGAGGTTTTAATAATGTGTTGAGTTTTTAATAATATGGTGGTGAGGTTTTAATAATGTGTTTGAGTTTTTAATAACGTGGTGGTGAGGTTTTAATTATGTGTTGAGGTGTTTTTAATAACGTGGTGGTGAGGTTTAAATAATGTGTTGAGTTTTTAATAACGTGGTGGTGAGGTTTTAATAATGTGTTGAGGTGTTTTTAATAATGTGGTGGGGAGGTTTTAATAATGTGTTGAGTTTTTAATGACATGGTGGTGAGGTTTTAATAATGTGTTGAGTTTTTAATAACGTGGTGGTGATGTTTTAATAATGTGTTGAATTTTTAATAACGTGGTGTTGAGGTTTTAATAATGTGTTGAGTTTTTAATAACGTGGTGGTGAGGTTTTAATAACGTGTTGAAGTGTTTTTAATAACGTGGTGGTGATGTTTTAATAATGTGTTGAGTTTTTAATAAAGTGGTGGTGAGGTTTTAATAATGTGTTGAAGTGTTTTTAATAATGTGGTGGTGAGGTTTTAATAATGTGTTGAAGTGTTTTTAATAACATGGTGGTGATGTTTTAATAATGTATTGAATTTTTAATAACGTGTGGAAGTGTTTTTAATAACGTGGTGGTGATGTTTTAATAATGTGTTGAGTTTTTAATAACGTGGTGGTGAGGTTTTGATCATGTGTTGAAGTGTTTTAATAACATGGTGGTGATGTTTTAATAATGTGTTGAGTTTTTAATAACGTGTTGGTGAGGTTTTAATAATGTGTTGAGTTTTTAATAACGTGTTGGTGAGGTTTTAATCATGTGTTGAGTTTTTAATAATGTGGTGGTGATGTTTTAATAATGTGTTGAGTTTTTAATGACATGGTGGTGAGGTTTTAATAATGTGTTGAGTTTTTAATAATATGGTGGTGAGGTTTTAATAATGTGTTTGAGTTTTTAATAACGTGGTGGTGAGGTTTTAATTATGTGTTGAGGTGTTTTTAATAACGTGGTGGTGATGTTTGAATAATGTGTTGAATTTTTAATAACGTGTTGGTGAGGTTTTAATCATGTGTTGAGTTTTTAATAACGTGGTGGTGATGTTTTAATAATGTGTTGAATTTTTAATAACATGGTGGTGAGGTTTTAATAATGTGTTGAGTTTTTAATAACGTGGTGGTGATGTTTTAATAATGTGTTGAGTTTCTAATAACGTGGTGGTGAGGTTTTCATGATGTGTTGAAGTGTTTTCAATTACGTGGTGGTGATGTTTGAATAATGTGTTGAATTTTTAATAAAGTGATGATGAGGTTTTAATAATGTGTTGAAGTGTTTTTAATAACGTGGTGGTGAGGTTTTAATGTGTTGAAGTGTTTTGAATAACGTGGTGGTGATGTTTTAATAATGTGGTGAGGTGTTTTGAATTGCGTGGAGGTGAGGTTTTAATAATGTGTTGAGATTTTAATAACGTGGTGGTGAGGTTTTAATGTGTTGAAGTGTTTTTAATAACGTGGTGGTAATGTTTTAATAATGTGGTGAGGTGTTTTGAATTGCGTGGAGGTTAGGTTTTAATAATGTGTTGAGGTATTTTTAATAACGTGGGGGTGAGGTTTTAATAATGTGTTGAAGTGTTTTTCATAACGTGGTGGTGAGGTTTTAATAATGTGTTGAGGTGTTTTTAATAATGTGGTGGTGAGATTTTAATAATCTATTGAGGTGTTTTTCATAACGTGATGGTGAGGTTTAATCATGTGTTGAGTTTTTAATTACGTGGTGGTGATGTTTTAACATTGTGTTGAGTTTTTACTGACGTGGTGGTGAGGTTAAAATAATGTGTTGAGTTTTTAATTACGTGTTGGCGAGGTTTTTATAATGTGTTGAGTTTTTAATAACGTGTTGGTGAGGTTTTAATCATGTGTTGAGTTTTCAATAACGTGGTGGTGATGTTTTAATCATGTGTTGAGTTTTTAATGACATGGTGGTGAGGTTTTAATAATGTGTTGAGTTTTTAATAATGTGGTGGTGAGGTATTAATAATGTGTTTGAGTTTTTAATAACGTGGTGGTGAGGTTTTAATTATGTGTTGAGGTGTTTTTAATAACGTGGTGGTGAGGTTTAAATAATGTGTTGAGTTTTTAATAACGTGGTGGTGAGGTTTTAATAATGTGTTGAGGTGTTTTTAATAACGTGGTGGGGAGGTTTTAATAATGTGTTGAGTTTTTAATAACGTGGTGGTGATGTTTTAATAATGTGTTGAGTTTTTAATGACGTGGTGGTGAGGTTTTAATAATGTGTTGAGGTGTTTTTAATAACGTGGTGGTGATGTTTTAATAATGTGTTGAAGTGTTTTTAATTACATGGTGGTGATATTTTAATAATGTGTTGAGTTTTTAATAACGTGGTGGTGAGGTTTTAATAATGTGTTGAGTTTTTAATAATGTGTGGAGTTTTTAATAACGTGGTGGTGAGGTTTTAATAATGTGTTGAGTTTTTATTAACGTGGTGGTGAGGTTTTAATAATGTGTTGAGTTTTTAATAACGTGGTGGTGAGGTTTTAATAACGTGTTGAAGTGTTTTTAATAATGTGGTGGTGATGTTTTAATAATGTGTTGAGTTTTTAATAACGTGGTGGTGAGGTTTTAATAATGTGTTCAGTTTTTAATAACGTGGTGGTGAAGTTTTAATAACGTGTTGAAGTGTTTTTAATAACGTGGTGGTGATGTTTTAATAATGTGTTGAGTTTTTAACAACGTGGTGGTGAGGTTTTAATTTTGTGTTGAGGTGTTTTTAATAACGTGGCGGTGAGGTTTTAATAATGTTTGAGTTTTTAATAACGTGGTGGTGAGGTTTTAATAATGTGTTGAGGTGTTTTTAATAACGTGGTGGGGAGGTTTTAATAATGTGTTGAGTTTTTAATAACGTGGTGGTGATGTTTTAATCATGTGTTGAGTTTTTAATGACGTGGTCGTGAGGTTTTAATAATGTGTTGAGTTTTTAATAACGTGGTGGTGTTTTAATAATGTGTTGAGTTTTTATAACGTGGTGGTGAGGTTTTAATGACGTGTTGAGGTGTTTTAATAACGTGGTGGTGAGGTTTTAATAATGTTTTGAGGTGTTTTTAATAACGTGGTGGTGAGGTTTTAATTACGTGTTGAGGTGTTTTTAATAATGTGGTGGTGAGGTTTTAATAATGTGTTGAGGTGTTTTTAATAATGAGGAGGTGAGGTTTTGATAATGTGTTGAGTTATTAATAATGTGGTGGTGAGGTTTCAATAATGTGTTGAGTTTTTAATAACGTGGTGGTGAGGTTTTAACAATGTGTTGAGGTGTTTTTAACAATGTGGTAGTGAGGTTTTAAAAGTGTGGTAGTGAGGTTTTAATAATGTGTTGAAGTGTTTTTAAGAACGTGGTGGTGATGTTTTAATAATGTGGTGAGGTGTTTTTAATAACGTGGTGGTGAGGTTTTAATTACGTGTTGAGGTGTTTTTAATAATGTGGTGGTGAGGTTTTAATAATGTGTTGAGTTTTTAATGACATGGTGGTGAGGTTTTAATAATGTGTTGAGTTTTTAATAATATGGTGGTGAGGTTTTAATAATGTGTTTGAGTTTTTAATAACGTAGTGGTGAGGTTTTAATAAAGTGTTGAAGTGTTTTTAATATCGTGGTGGTGATGTTTTAAGAACGTGTTGAAGTGTTTTTACTAACATGGTGGTGATGTTATAATAATGTGTTGAAGTGTTTTTAATAACATGGTGGTGATGTTTTATTAATGTGTTGAGTTTTTAATAATGTGGTGGTGAGGTTTTAATTTTGTGTTGAGTTTTTAAGAACGTGGTGGTGAAGTTTTAATAACGTGTTGAAGTGTATTTAATAACGTGGTGGTGATGTTTTAATAATGTGGTGAGGTGTTTTGAATTGCGTGGAGGTGAGGTTTTAATAATGTGTTGAAGTGTTTTTAAAAACGTGGCGGTGATGTTTTAATAATGTGTTGAGTTTTTAATCACGTGGTGGTGAGGTTTAAATAATGTGGTGAGGTGTTTTGAATTGCGTGGAGGTGAGGTTTTAATAATGTGTTGAGGTGTTTTTAATAACGTGGTGGTGAGGTTTGAATAATGTGTTGAGTTTTTACGAACGTGGTGGTGAGGTTTTAATAATGTGTTGAAGTGTTTTCAATAACGTGGTGATGAGGTTTTAATAATGTGTTGAGTTTTTAATAATGTGGGAGTGAGGTTTTAATAATGTGTTGAATTGTTTTTAATAACGTAGTGGTGAGGTTTTAATAATATGTTGAGTTTTTAAGAACGCGGAGGTGAGGTTTTAATAATGTGTTGAAGTGTTTTTAATTACATGGTGGTGATGTTTTAATTATGTGTTGAGTTTTTAATAACGTGGTGGTGAGGTTTTAATAACGTGAAGAAGTGTTTTTAATAAAGTGGAGGTGAGGTTTTAATAATATGTTGAGTTTTTAATAATGTGGTGGTGAGTTTTTAATAATGTGTTGAAGTGTTTTTAATAATGTGGTGGTGATGTTTTAATAATGTGTTGAGTTTTTAATAACGTGGTGGTGAGGTTTAATAATGTGGTGAAGTGTTTTTAATAACATGGTGGTGATGTTTTAATAATGTGTTGAGTTTTTAATAACGTGGTGGTGAGGTTTTAATAATGTGTTGAAGTGTTTTTAATAACATGGTGGTGATATTTTAATAATGTGTTGAGTTTTTAATAACGTAGTGGTGAGGTTTTATAACATGTTGAAGTGTTTTTAATAACATGTTGGTGATGTTTTAATAATGTGTTGAGTTTTTAATAACGTGGTGGTGAGGTTTTAATAATGTGTTGAAGTGCTTTTAATAATGTGGTGGTGATGTTTTAATAATGTGTTGAGTTTTTAATAATGTGGTGGTGAGGTTTTAATAATGTGTTGAAGTGTTTTTAATAACGTGGTGGTGATGTTTTAATAATGTGTTGAGTTTTTAATAACGTGGTGGCGAGGTTTTAAAAATGTGTTGAAGTGTTTTTAATAACGTGGTGGTGAGGTTTTAATCATGTGTTGAAGTGTTTTTAATAGCGTGGTGGTGAGGTTTTAATGTGTTGAAGTGTTATTAATAACGTGGTGGTGATGTTTTAATAATGTGTTGAGTTTTTAATAACGTGGTGGTGAGGTTTTAATAATGTGTTGAAGTGTTTTTAATCACGTGGTGGTGATGTTTTAATAATGTGTTGAGTTTTTACTAATGTGGCGGTGAGGTTTTAAGGATGTGTTGAAGTGTTTTTAATAACGTGGTGGTGAGGTTTTAAAAGGTGTTGAAGTGTTTTTAATGATGTGGTGGTGAGGTTTTAATAATGTGTTGAAGTGTTTTTAATAACGTGGTGTTGAGGTTTTAATCATGTGTTGAGTTATTAACAACGTGGTGGTGAGGTTTTAATAACGTGTTGAAGTGTTTTAATAATGTGGTGGTGAGGTTTTAATCATGTGTTGAAGTGTTTTTAATGAAGTGGTGGTGAGGTTTTAATCATGTGTTGAGTTTTTACTAATGTGGTGGTGAGGTTTTAATGATGTGTTGAAGTGTTTTTAATAACGTGGTGGACAGGTTTTATAAATGTGTTGAAGTGTTTTTAATCATGTGGTGGTGAGGTTTTAATAATGTGTTGAAGTGTTTTTAATAACGTGGTGTTGAGGTTTTAATCATGTGTTGAATTATTAATAACGTGGTGGTGAGGTTTTAATAATGTGTTGAAGTGTTTTAATAATGTGGTGGTGAGGTTTTAATAATGTGTTGAAGTGTTTTCAATTACGTAGTGGTGAGGTTTTAATAATGTGGAGTTTTTAATAACGCGGTAGTGAGGTTTTAATAATGTGTTGAAGTATTTTTAATAACGTGGTGGTGAGGTTTTAATAATGTGTTGAGTTTTTAATAACGTGGAGGTGAGGTTTTAATAATGTGTTGAAGTGTTTTTAATGACATGGTGGTGATGTTTTAATCATGTGTTGAGTTTTTAATAACGTGGTGGTGAGGTTTTAATAATGTGTTGAGTTTTTAATAACGTTATGGTGAGGTTTTAATCATGTGTTGAGTTTTTAATAACGTGGTGGTGAGGTTTTAATAACGTGTTGAAGTGTTTTTAATAACGTGGTGGTGATGTTTTAATAATGTGTTGAAGTGTTTTTAATAACGTGGTGGTGAGGTTTTAATAATGTGTTGAGTTTTTAAGAACGTGGTGGTGATGTTTTAATAATGTGTTGAGTTATTAATAACGTGGTGGTGAGGTTTTAATAATGTGTTGAAGTGTTTTTAATAACGTGGTGGTTAGGTTTTAATAATGTGTTGAGTTATTAATAATGTGGTGGTGAGGTTTTAATAATGGGTTGAGTTTTTAATAACGTGGTGGTGAGGTTTTCATGATGTGTTGAAGTGTTTTTAATAACGTGGTGGTGAAGTTTTAATAATGTGTTGAGTTTTTAATGACGTGGTGGTGAGGTTTTAATAATGTGTTGAAGTGTTTTTAATAATGTGGTGGTGAGGTTTTAATAATGTGTTGAGTTTTTAATAACGTGGTGGTGAAGTTTTAATAATGTGTTGAGTTTTTAATAATGTGGTGGTGAGGTTTCAATAATGTGTTGAGGTATTTTTAATAACGTGGTGGTGATGTTTTAATAATGTGTTGAAGTGTTTTTAATTACATGGTGGTGAAGTTTTAATCATGTGTTGAGGTGTTTTTAATAACATGGTGGTGAGGTTTTAATAATGTGTTGAGGTGTTTTAAGAACGTGGTGGTGAGGTTTTAATAATGTGTTGAGGTGTTTTTAATAACGTGGTGGTGAGGTTTTAATTACGTGTTGAGGTGTTTTTAATAATGTGGTGGTGAGGTTTTAATTATGTGTGGAGGTGTTTTTAATAACGTGGAGGTGAGGTTTTAATAATGTGTTGAGTTATTAATAATGTGGTGGTGAAGTTTTAATAATGTGTTGAGTTTTTAGTAACGTGGTGGTGAGGTTTTAACAATGTGTTGAGGTGTTTTTAACAACGTGGTAGTGAGGTTTTAAAAGTGTGGTAGTGAGGTTTTAATAATGTGTTGAAGTGTTTTTAATAACGTGGTGGTGATGTTTTAATAATGTGTTGAGTGTTTAATGACGTGGTGGTGATGTTTTAAGAACGTGTTGAAGTGTTTTTACTAACGTCGTGGTGATGTTTTAATCATGTGGTGAAGTGTTTTTAATAACATGGTGGTGATGTTTTAATAATGTGTTGAGTTTTTAATAACGTGGTGGTGAGGTTTTAATAATGTGTTCAGTTTTTAATAACATGGTGGTGAAGTTTTAATAACGTGTTGAAGTGTTTTTAATAACGTGGTGGTGATGTTTTAATAATGTGTTGAGTTTTTAATGATGT
This sequence comes from Eptatretus burgeri, assembly GCF_056783735.1. NCBI lineage: Eukaryota > Metazoa > Chordata > Myxini > Myxiniformes > Myxinidae > Eptatretus > Eptatretus burgeri. The sequence goes on from NC_140967.1 coordinate 96,577,284, forward strand.
GGTGGTGAGGTTTTAATAACGTGTTGAAGTGTTTTTAATAACGTGGTGGTGATGTTTTAATAATATGTTGAGTTTTTCATAACGTGGTGGTGTGGTTTTAATAATGTGTTGAAGTGTTTTTAATGAAGTGGTGGTGAGTTTTAATCATGTGTTGAGTTTTTACTAATGTGGTGGTGAGGTTTTAATGATGTGTTGAAGTGTTTTTAATAACGTGGTGGACAGGTTTTAAAAATGTGTTGAAGTGTTTTTAATCATGTGGTGGTGAGGTTTTAATAATGTGTTGAAGTGTTTTTAATAACGTGGTGTTGAGGTTTTAATCATGTGTTGAATTATTAATAACGTGGTGGTGAGGTTTTAATAATGTGTTGAAGTGTTTTAATAATGTGGTGGTGAGGTTTTAATAATGTGTTGAAGTGTTTTCAATTACGTAGTGGTGAGGTTTTAATAATGTGGAGTTTTTAATAACGCGGTAGTGAGGTTTTAATAATGTGTTGAAGTATTTTTAATAACGTGGTGGTGAGGTTTTAATAATGTGTTGAGTTTTTAATAACGTGGAGGTGAGGTTTTAATAATGTGTTGAAGTGTTTTTAATGACATGGTGGTGATGTTTTAATCATGTGTTGAGTTTTTAATAACGTGGTGGTGAGGTTTTAATAATGTGTTGAGTTTTTAATAACGTTATGGTGAGGTTTTAATCATGTGTTGAGTTTTTAATAACGTGGTGGTGAGGTTTTAATAACGTGTTGAAGTGTTTTTAATAACGTGGTGGTGATGTTTTAATAATGTGTTGAAGTGTTTTTAATAACGTGGTGGTGAGGTTTTAATAATGTGTTGAGTTTTTAAGAACGTGGTGGTGATGTTTTAATAATGTGTTGAGTTATTAATAACGTGGTGGTGAGGTTTTAATAATGTGTTGAAGTGTTTTTAATAACGTGGTGGTTAGGTTTTAATAATGTGTTGAGTTATTAATAATGTGGTGGTGAGGTTTTAATAATGGGTTGAGTTTTTAATAACGTGGTGGTGAGGTTTTCATGATGTGTTGAAGTGTTTTTAATAACGTGGTGGTGAAGTTTTAATAATGTGTTGAGTTTTTAATGACATGGTGGTGAGGTTTTAATAATGTGTTGAAGTGTTTTTAATAATGTGGTGGTGAGGTTTTAATAATGTGTTGAGTTTTTAATAACGTGGTGGTGAAGTTTTAATAATGTGTTGAGTTTTTAATAATGTGGTGGTGAGGTTTCAATAATGTGTTGAGGTATTTTTAATAACGTGGTGGTGATGTTTTAATAATGTGTTGAAGTGTTTTTAATTACATGGTGGTGAAGTTTTAATCATGTGTTGAGGTGTTTTTAATAACATGGTGGTGAGGTTTTAATAATGTGTTGAGGTGTTTTAAGAACGTGGTGGTGAGGTTTTAATAATGTGTTGAGGTGTTTTTAATAACGTGGTGGTGAGGTTTTAAATACGTGTTGAGGTGTTTTTAATAATGTGGTGGTGAGGTTTTAATTATGTGTGGAGGTGTTTTTAATAACGTGGAGGTGAGGTTTTAATAATGTGTTGAGTTATTAATAATGTGGTGGTGAAGTTTTAATAATGTGTTGAGTTTTTAGTAACGTGGTGGTGAGGTTTTAACAATGTGTTGAGGTGTTTTTAACAACGTGGTAGTGAGGTTTTAAAAGTGTGGTAGTGAGGTTTTAATAATGTGTTGAAGTGTTTTTAATAACGTGGTGGTGATGTTTTAATAATGTGTTGAGTGTTTAATGACGTGGTGGTGATGTTTTAAGAACGTGTTGAAGTGTTTTTACTAACGTCGTGGTGATGTTTTAATCATGTGGTGAAGTGTTTTTAATAACATGGTGGTGATGTTTTAATAATGTGTTGAGTTTTTAATAACGTGGTGGTGAGGTTTTAATAATGTGTTCAGTTTTTAATAACATGGTGGTGAAGTTTTAATAACGTGTTGAAGTGTTTTTAATAACGTGGTGGTGATGTTTTAATAATGTGTTGAGTTTTTAATGATGTGGTGGTGAGGTTTTAATAACGTGTTGAAGTGTTTTTAATAACGTGGTGGTGATGTTTTAATAATATGTTGAGTTTTTCATAACGTGGTGGTGTGGTTTTAATAATGTGTTGAAGTGTTTTTAATAACGTGGTGGTGAGGTTTTAATTATGTGTTGAAGTGTTTTTAATAACGTGGTGGTGATGTTTTAATAATGTGTTGAATTTTTAATTACATGGTGGTGAGGTTTTAATAATGTGTTGAAGTGTTTTCAATAACGTGGTGGTGAGGTTTTAATCATGTGTTGAGTTTTTAATAACGCGGTAGTGAGGTTTTAATGATGTGTTGAAGTGTTTTTAATAACGTGGTGGTGAGGTTTTAATAATGTGTTGAGTTTTTAATAACGTGGTGTTGAGGTTTAAATAATGTGGTGAGGTGTTTTGAATTGCGTGGAGGTGAGGTTTTAATAATGTGTTGAAGTGTTTTAATAACGTGGTGGTGAGGTTTTAATAATGTGTTGAAGTGTTTTTAATAACGTGGTGGTGATGTTTTAATAATGTGTTGAGTTTTTAATAACGCGGTCGTGAGGTTTTAATGATGTGTTGAAGTGTTTTTAATCACGTGGTGGTGAGGTTTTAATAATGTGTTGAAGTGTTTTTAATAACGTGGTGGTGAGGTTTTAATAATGTGTTGAAGTGTTTATGATAATGTGGTGGTGAGGTTTTAATGATGTGTTGAAGTGTTTTTAGTAACGTGGTGTTGATGTTTTAATAATGTGTTGAATTTTTAATAATGTGGTGGTGAGGTTTTAATGTGTTGAAGTGTTTTTAATAACGCGGTGGTGAGGTTTTAATTATGTGTTGAAGTGTTTTAAATAACGTGGTGGTGAGGTTTTAATAATGTGTTGAAGTGTTTTTAAGAATGTGGTGGTGAGGTTTTAGTAATGTGTTGAAGTGTTTTTAATAACGTGGTGGTGATGTTTTAATAATGTGTTGAAGTGTTTTCAAAAACGTGGTGGTGAGGTTTTAATAATGTGTTGAAGTGTTTTTAATAACGTGGTGGTGAGATTTTAATGATGTGTTGAAGTGTTTTTAATAATGTGGTGGTGAGGTTTTAATAATGTGTTGAAGTGTTTTTGATAATGTGGTCGTGATGTTTTAATAATGTGTTGAATTTTTAATAACGTGGTGGTGAGGTTTTAATAATGTGTTGAGTTTTTAATAACGTGGTGGTGAGGTTTTAATGTGTTGAAGTGTTTTTAAAAACGTGGTGGTGATGTTTTAATAATTTGGTGAGGTGTTTTGAATTGCGTGGAGGTGAGGTTTTAATAATGTGTTGAAGTGTTTTTAATAACGTGGTGGGGAGGTTTTAATAATGTGTTGAGTTTTTAATAACATGGTGGTGATGTTTTAATAATGTGTTGAGGTGTTTTGAATTGCGTGGAGGTGAGGTTTTAATTATGTGTTGAAGAGTTATAATAACGTGGTGGTGAGGTTTTAATCATGTGTTGAAGTGTTTTTAATAACGTGGTGGTGAGGTCAGGTCAGGTCAGGTTCGATCTGTGACCTGCTACAGGTACCATGTAAACCTGTACTAACCTGTTCCATGGTCGGGTTGTCGGCGACTAAACCGTCTCCCCCACCAGGTTTTCTGGTGAGGAGGGTGTTTGGATATGGACACCCAGCAGGATTAAAAACAAAACCTGTCAAAGGGCGGAGGAGCTCCTTGTGAGCCAACGGCCATCCATATCTAGTGCCCAACTGTGTCTGCGGACGTCCTCCTGCAGTTGGGTTACTTCTTATTAGGAGGTTGGTGGCAGGATTTGCACTCCAGCCACCGTAAAACGCTTCATTCCGCAAAACGCAAAAACGCAAAAAAATCTGAAAACCCACTCCGTGGGAGTACCTCCTGTGCAGCTTCCCTTCGCAGGGCAGCTCACCGGATGATGGGATTGGGGCAAAGCCTTCGGGACCCCCAATCTTTGATAGGAGGGAAACCACGGGGTAACATCCCTGGGTCAGATTGCGGGAGAGTGTGTCGGAGTGGTGCTGAGGTGTCGTCCACCAGACGGCGGTCTCCTTGGGTTAACCTGAGGCGGTCCCTTCGGGTGGGTGCCTGGAATGTCCTATCCCTAAGAGAGGATGATCACCTGTCTCTGTTATCATCTGAGCTCAAGCGTTTGGACATCGGGATTGCAGCTCTCTCTGAGGTTCGGAGACCGGATTGCGGCGAGATAATGGTGGGTGGTTACACCTACTATTGGTCTGGTCGCTCTGATGGTTACCATACCCAAGGAGTTGCTGTAGCTGTGTCCAATAAGCTGACCCCAATGATAATTGAGGTAACACCGGTCAACGAGCGTATTATGAGATTAAGGATTCGTCACTCCTTAGGTGTCATTTCCCTGGTCTCTATTTATGCTCCGACTGAGGCGAGTGATCTTACCGTGAAGGATGCATTCTACGCCACACTCGAGTCTGTGGTTGATCAGTGCCCCAGACGAGATACACTTCTAGTCTTGGGGGATTTCAATGCATCGACTGGAACTGATAGGGATGGTTATGAGGTGTGTGTTGGTCCCCATGGGTCAGGAACTATGAACCAGAATAGCACTAAGTTCCTTGACTTTGCAAGAAGTCATGGACTTAGGGTGGCTGGTTCATGGTTTCAGCGCCCACAAGCTCATCGCTGGACTTGGTATTCCAACGCTGGCGGTGTGGCAAAGGAGATTGACCATGTCCTCATTGACGGTCGTTGGAGGATGATCCAGAACTGCAGGGTCTACCGGAGTGCTCAGTTCCTCAATACTGACCACAGGCTTGTTGTAGCAACTCTAAAGCTGCACCTTAAATCCTGGAGAATGGTACCATCCCAGCCTAGGCTGGATGTTGCCAAGCTCAGGGATGAGAGAGTAGCTGAGGAGTTTGCGAACAGGCTGAGTGGACACTTGGGGGTCTGGGTGCTTTGGGGGGTCCTGAAGAGTTGTGGAGCGCCTTCAAGACCACCGTCCTTGATGTTGCCGGTGGATGCCTTGGAGTTCACCGCAGGGCAAAGAAGAATTTTGTCTCTCAAGGGACACTGGATACCATTGACCAGAGTCGCAGGGCCAGGCTGAATGGCAGAGCTGAGCTGTTCAGGGAGCTGAGGCGTAAAACTGTACGTGCACTGAGGGTGGACAAGGAGGCCTATGTGCGAGGAATCTGTGAGGGGTAGAGCATCACCTGTGGACAGGTGATTCTCGTCCCGCTTACAGGGGAATTCGCGCATTACGTTCATCCAAGCCCATCCCTCGGAGCACTGCAGTTCGAGCAGAGAGTGGTAGGCTCTTGACAGAGGAGTCTGAAGTGAAGGCCCGCTGGGCCGGTTACTTTGAGCGGTTGTACCAGGCTGATCCCCCAGCTGTCGAGTTGGACGTCAAGGGTGTTACAATCCCTGTTGCTGACCCTCGAATCAACTGTGGTCCACCATCGCTTGTGGAAACACGAGCTGTGGTGAACCAGTTGAAACGGGGCAAAGCTCCAGGGATCTGTGGCATCCATGCTGAACTTCTCAAGGCTGGTGGAAATGCTGCACTCGTGTCGTTGCATGCAGTTTTGTGCTCTGCCTGGAACACAGGCATCATCCCAACTGACTGGAAGAGGGGCCTTGTTGTCCCTCTCTGGAAAGGGAAGGGTGATCGCCAAGACTGCAACAACTACCGAGGGGTGACGCTGCTCTCAGTGCCGGGCAAGGTCTTTGCTCGGATAATTCTTGATAGGGTTCGCCACCATCTGCTTGAGCACCAGCGTCCAGAGCAGTCAGGCTTTACGCCAAAGAGGTCAACGATTGACCGTATCCTTGCTCTTCGTGTCCTCACTGAACGCAGACGAGAGTTTCGGCAGGGGCTGCTTGCAGCCTATGTTGATCTCTGTAAAGCGTTCGATTCAGTGAATCGGGATGTCCTCTGGAGGATTCTTGGTCTTCGTGGGGTGCCACCGAAACTGATCGATCTGATGTCTGAAGTCTACTCTGGTACTGAGAGTGCTGTGAAGTGTGGTGGTACCGCCTCTGACTTATTTCCAGTTGTTACTGGAGTTCGTCAGGGATGTGTACTTGCCCCCACACTTTTCAGCACTTGTATGGACTGGATTTTTGGGAGGATGTCGGAGAGATCAAGTTGCGGTGCATCGTTTGGCAATGTCAAGATCTCGGACCTTGATTTTGCAGATGATGCAGTCATCTTTGCGGAGACTTTAGACATCCTCTTGGGGGCCCTCGAGGTGCTGAATGAGGAGTCGGAGCCGTTGGGATTACGGATTTCTTGGGTCAAAACAAAGATCCAGGCTTTCGGTGACATCTTGGATGCTGCTGTCCTGTCTGTGTCTGTTTGTGGTGAGGATGTTGAGGTCGTGGATAGATTCACTTACCTTGGCAGTGATATTCATGTCTCCGCAGGTTGTGAGCCGGAGGTCAATAGACGTCTGGGTCGGTCCTGGGGAGTCATGGATTCACTGGATCATGGGGTGTGGCGCTGCCGGTACCTGTGCGGGAGGACGAAAGTCCGAGTCTTCAGGTCCTTGGTACTTCCAGTCTTGCTCTATGGGTGCGAGACTTGGACTTTGACCAAGGATCTGAGACGGAGACTTAATTCCTTTGGTACCAGGTCTCTTCGGAGAATCCTTGGCTATCGCTGGTCAGATTTTGTGTCCAACGAGCGGTTGCTGAGAGAGACTCGGATGAGATTTGTTACCTGCATAGTCCGTGAGCGTCAGCTGCGGCTGTATGGACATGTGGCTCGTTTTCCTGACGCTGATCCTGCTCACCAGATTCTCTCAGCGAGGGAGTCTCATGAGTGGAGGAGGCCAGTGGGCCGACCACGTGCCTCATGGTTGCAGCAGGTTGACCATCATCTCAAGGAGATGGGGATGGGCCTGGCATCTGCCTGGGGGATGGCCAGACGGAGGCCCCTGGAGTACCGGCGGAAAGTGGACGCAGCGACGCGCTGTTCTGGCACATGCTCCCATACCTGACCTGACCTGGTGGTGAGGTTTTAATAATGTGTTGAAGTGTTTTTAATAACATGGTGGTGATGTTTTAATAATGTGTTGAATTTTTAATAACGTGTTGAAGTGTTTTTAATAACGTGGTGGTGATGTTTTAATAATGTGTTGAGTTTTTAATAACGTGGTGGTGAGGTTTTAATAACGTGTTGAAGTGTTTTTAATAACGTGGTGGTGATGTTTTAATAATGTGTTGAGTTTTTAATAAAGTGGTGGTGAGGTTTTAATAATGTGTTGAAGTGTTTTTAATAATGTGGTGGTGAGGTTTTAATAATGTGTTGAAGTGTTTTTAATAACATGGTGGTGATGTTTTAATAATGTATTGAATTTTTAATAACGTGTTGAAGTGTTTTTAATAACGTGGTGGTGATGTTTTAATAATGTGTTGAGTTTTTAATAACGTGGTGGTGAGGTTTTGATCATGTGTTGAAGTGTTTTAATAACATGGTGGTGATGTTTTAATAATGTGTTGAGTTTTTAATAACGTGTTGGTGAGGTTTTAATAATGTGTTGAGTTTTTAATAACGTGTTGGTGAGGTTTTAATCATGTGTTGAGTTTTTAATAACGTGGTGGTGATGTTTTAATAATGTGTTGAGTTTTTAATGACATGGTGGTGAGGTTTTAATAATGTGTTGAGTTTTTAATAATATGGTGGTGAGGTTTTAATAATGTGTTTGAGTTTTTAATAACGTGGTGGTGAGGTTTTAATTATGTGTTGAGGTGTTTTTAATAACGTGGTGGTGAGGTTTAAATAATGTGTTGAGTTTTTAATAACGTGGTGGTGAGGTTTTAATAATGTGTTGAGGTGTTTTTAATAACGTGGTGGGGAGGTTTTAATAATGTGTTGAGTTTTTAATGACATGGTGGTGAGGTTTTAATAATGTGTTGAGTTTTTAATAACGTGGTGGTGATGTTTTAATAATGTGTTGAATTTTTAATAACGTGGTGTTGAGGTTTTAATAATGTGTTGAGTTTTTAATAACGTGGTGGTGAGGTTTTAATAACGTGTTGAAGTGTTTTTAATAACGTGGTGGTGATGTTTTAATAATGTGTTGAGTTTTTAATAAAGTGGTGGTGAGGTTTTAATAATGTGTTGAAGTGTTTTTAATAATGTGGTGGTGAAGTTTTAATAATGTGTTGAAGTGTTTTTAATAACATGGTGGTGATGTTTTAATAATGTATTGAATTTTTAATAACGTGTGGAAGTGTTTTTAATAACGTGGTGGTGATGTTTTAATAATGTGTTGAGTTTTTAATAACGTGGTGGTGAGGTTTTGATCATGTGTTGAAGTGTTTTAATAACATGGTGGTGATGTTTTAATAATGTGTTGAGTTTTTAATAACGTGTTGGTGAGGTTTTAATAATGTGTTGAAGTGTTTTTAATAACATGGTGGTGATGTTTTAATAATGTGTTGAATTTTTAATAACGTGTTGAAGTGTTTTTAATAACGTGGTGGTGATGTTTTAATAATGTGTTGAGTTTTTAATAACGTGTTGGTGAGGTTTTAATCATGTGTTGAGTTTTTAATAACGTGGTGGTGATGTTTTAATAATGTGTTGAGTTTTTAATGACATGGTGGTGAGGTTTTAATAATGTGTTGAGTTTTTAATAACGTGGTGGTGATGTTTTAATAATGTGTTGAGTTTTTAATAATATGGTGGTGAGGTTTTAATAATGTGTTTGAGTTTTTAATAACGTGCTGGTGAGGTTTTAATTATGTGTTGAGGTGTTTTTAATAACGTGGTGGTGATGTTTGAATAATGTGTTGAATTTTTAATAACGTGTTGGTGAGGTTTTAATCATGTGTTGAGTTTTTAATAACGTGGTGGTGATGTTTTAATAATGTGTTGAATTTTTAATAACATGGTGGTGAGGTTTTAATAATGTGTTGAGTTTTTAATAACGTGGTGGTGATGTTTTAATAATGTGTTGAGTTTTTAATAACGTGGTGGTGAGGTTTTCATGATGTGTTGAAGTGTTTTCAATTACGTGGTGGTGATGTTTGAATAATGTGTTGAATTTTTAATAACGTGATGATGAGGTTTTAATAATGTGTTGAAGTGTTTTTAATAACGTGGTGGTGAGGTTTTAATGTGTTGAAGTGTTTTGAATAACGTGGTGGTGATGTTTTAATAATGTGGTGAGGTGTTTTGAATTGCGTGGAGGTGAGGTTTTAATAATGTGTTGAGATTTTAATGTGTTGAAGTGTTTTTAATAACGTGGTGGTAATGTTTTAATAATGTGGTGAGGTGTTTTGAATTGCGTGGAGGTTAGGTTTTAATAATGTGTTGAGGTATTTTTAATAACGTGGGGGTGAGGTTTTAATAATGTGTTGAAGTGTTTTTCATAACGTGGTGGTGAGGTTTTAATAATGTGTTGAGGTGTTTTTAATAACGTGGTGGTGAGATTTTAATAATTTATTGAGGTGTTTTTCATAACGTGATGGTGAGGTTTAATCATGTGTTGAGTTTTTAATTACGTGGTGGTGATGTTTTAACATTGTGTTGAGTTTTTACTGATGTGGTGGTGAGGTTATAATAATGTGTTGAGTTTTTAATTACGTGTTGGTGAGGTTTTAATAATGTGTTGAGTTTTTAATAACGTGTTGGTGAGGTTTTAATCATGTGTTGAGTTTTTAATGACATGGTGGTGAGGTTTTAATAATGTGTTGAGTTTTTAATAACGTGGTGGTGATGTTTTAATAATGTGTTGAGTTTTTAATGACATGGTGGTGAGGTTTTAATAATGTGTTGAGTTTTTAATAATATGGTGGTGAGGTTTTAATAATGTGTTTGAGTTTTTAATAACGTGGTGGTGAGGTTTTAATTATGTGTTGAGGTGTTTTTAATAACGTGGTGGTGATGTTTGAATAATGTGTTGAATTTTTAATAACGTGTTGGTGAGGTTTTAATCATGTGTTGAGTTTTTAATAACATGGTGGTGATGTTTTAATAATGTGTTGAATTTTTAATAACATGGTGGTGAGGTTTTAATAATGTGTTGAGTTTTTAATAACGTGGTGGTGATGTTTTAATAATGTGTTGAGTTTTTAATAACGTGGTGGTGAGGTTTTCATGATGTGTTGAAGTGTTTTCAATTACGTGGTGGTGATGTTTGAATAATGTGTTGAATTTTTAATAACGTGATGATGAGGTTTTAATAATGTGTTGAAGTGTTTTTAATAACGTGGTGGTGAGGTTTTAATGTGTTGAAGTGTTTTGAATAACGTGGTGGTGATGTTTTAATAATGTGGTGAGGTGTTTTGAATTGCGTGGAGGTGAGGTTTTAATAATGTGTTGAGATTTTAATGTGTTGAAGTGTTTTTAATAACGTGGTGGTAATGTTTTAATAATGTGGTGAGGTGTTTTGAATTGCGTGGAGGTTAGGTTTTAATAATGTGTTGAGGTATTTTTAATAACGTGGGGGTGAGGTTTTAATAATGTGTTGAAGTGTTTTTCATAACGTGGTGGTGAGGTTTTAATAATGTGTTGAGGTGTTTTTAATAACGTGGTGGTGAGATTTTAATAATTTATTGAGGTGTTTTTCATAACGTGATGGTGAGGTTTAATCATGTGTTGAGTTTTTAATTACGTGGTGGTGATGTTTTAACATTGTGTTGAGTTTTTACTGATGTGGTGGTGAGGTTATAATAATGTGTTGAGTTTTTAATTACGTGTTGGTGAGGTTTTAATAATGTGTTGAGTTTTTAATAACGTGTTGGTGAGGTTTTAATCATGTGTTGAGTTTTTAATGACATGGTGGTGAGGTTTTAATAATGTGTTGAGTTTTTAATAACGTGGTGGTGATGTTTTAATAATGTGTTGAGTTTTTAATGACATGGTGGTGAGGTTTTAATAATGTGTTGAGTTTTTAATAATATGGTGGTGAGGTTTTAATAATGTGTTTGAGTTTTTAATAACGTGGTGGTGAGGTTTTAATTATGTGTTGAGGTGTTTTTAATAACCTGGTGGTGATGTTTGAATAATGTGTTGAATTTTTAATAACGTGTTGGTGAGGTTTTAATCATGTGTTGAGTTTTTAATAACGTGGTGGTGATGTTTTAATAATGTGTTGAATTTTTAATAACATGGTGGTGAGGTTTTAATAATGTGTTGAGTTTTTAATAACGTGGTGGTGATGTTTTAATAATGTGTTGAGTTTTTAATAACGTGGTGGTGAGGTTTTCATGATGTGTTGAAGTGTTTTCAATTAAGTGGTGGTGATGTTTGAATAATGTGTTGAATTTTTAATAACGTGATGATGAGGTTTTAATAATGTGTTGAAGTGTTTTTAATAACGTGGTGGTGAGGTTTTAATGTGTTGAAGTGTTTTGAATAACGTGGTGGTGATGTTTTAATAATGTGTTGAGTTTTTTTGAATTGCGTGGAGGTGAGCTTTTAATAATGTTTTGAGATTTTAATGTGTTGAAGTGTTTTTAATAACGTGGTGGTAATGTTTTAATAATGTGGTGAGGTGTTTTTAATTGCGTGGAGGTTAGGTTTTAATAATGTGTTGAGGTATTTTTAATAACGTGGTGGTGAGGTTTTAATAATGTGTTGAAGTGTTTTTCATAACGTGGTGGTGAGGTTTTAATAATGTGTTGAGGTGTTTTTAATAACGTGGTGGTGAGATTTTAATAATTTATTGAGGTGTTTTTCATAACGTGATGGTGAGGTTTAATCATGTGTTGAGTGTTTTAATTACGTGGTGGTGATGTTTTAACATTGTGTTGAGTTTTTACTGATGTGGTGGTGAGGTTATAATAATGTGTTGAGTTTTTAATTACGTGTTGGTGAGGTTTTAATAATGTGTTGAGTTTTTAATAACGTGTTGGTGAGGTTTTAATCATGTGTTGAGTTTTTAATAACGTGGTGGTGATGTTTTAATCATGTGTTGAGTTTTTAATGACATGGTGGTGAGGTTTTAAGAATGTGTTGAGTTTTTAATAATGTGGTGGTGAGGTATTAATAATGTGTTTGAGTTTTTAAGATCGTGGTGGCGAGGTTTTAATTATGTGTTGAGGTGTTTTTAATAACGTGGTGGTGAGGTTTAAATAATGTGTTGAGTTTTTAATAACGTGGTGGTGAGGTTTTAATAATGTGTTGAGGTGTTTTTAATAACGTGGTGGGGAGGTTTTAATAATGTGTTGAGTTTTTAATAACGTGGTGGTGAGGTTTTAATAACGTGTTGAAGTGTTTTTAATAACGTGGTGGTGATGTTTTAATAATGTGTTGAGTTTTTAATAAAGTGGTGGTGAGGTTTTAATAATGTGTTGAAGTGTTTTTAATAATGTGGTGGTGAGGTTTTAATAATGTGTTGAAGTGTTTTTAATAACATGGTGGTGATGTTTTAATAATGTGTTGAATTTTAATAACGATGTTGAAGTGTTTTTAATAACGTGGTGGTGATGTTTTAATAATGTGTTGAGTTTTTAATAACGTGGTGGTGAGGTTTAATAACGTGTTGAAGTGTTTTTAATAACGTGGTGGTGATGTTTTAATAATGTGTTGAGTTTTTAATAATGTGGTGGTGAGGTTTTAATAATGTGTTGAAGTGTTTTTAATAACATGGTGGTGATGTTTTAATAATGTATTGAATTTTTAATAACGTGGTGTTGAGGTTTTAATAATGTGTTGAGTTTTTAATAACGTGGTGGTGAGGTTTTAATAACGTGTTGAAGTGTTTTTAATAACGTGGTGGTGATGTTTTAATAATGTGTTGAATTTTTAATAACGTGATGATGAGGTTTTAATAATGTGTTGAAGTGTTTTTAATAACGTGGTGGTGAGGTTTTAATGTGTTGAAGTGTTTTGAATAACGTGGTGGTGATGTTTTAATAATGTGGTGAGGTGTTTTGAATTGCGTGGAGGTGAGGTTTTAATAATGTGTTGAGTTTTTAATAACGTGGTGGTGAGGTTTTAATAATGTGTTGAAGTGTTTTTAATAACGTGGTGGTAATGTTTTAATAATGTGGTGAGGTGTTTTGAATTGCGTGGAGGTTAGGTTTTAATAATGTGTTGAGGTATTTTTAATAACGTGGGGGTGAGGTTTTAATAATGTGTTGAAGTGTTTTTCATAACGTGGTGGTGAGGTTTTAATAATGTGTTGAGGTGTTTTTAATAACGTGGTGGTGAGATTTTAATAATTTATTGAGGTGTTTTTCATAACGTGATGGTGAGGTTTAATCATGTGTTGAGTTTTTAATTACGTGGTGGTGATGTTTTAACATTGTGTTGAGTTTTTACTGATGTGGTGGTGAGGTTATAATAATGTGTTGAGTTTTTAATTACGTGTTGGTGAGGTTTTAATAATGTGTTGAGTTTTTAATAACGTGTTGGTGAGGTTTTAATCATGTGTTGAGTTTTTAATAACGTGGTGGTGATGTTTTAATCATGTGTTGAGTTTTTAATGACATGGTGGTGAGGTTTTAAGAATGTGTTGAGTTTTTAATAATGTGGTGGTGAGGTATTAATAATGTGTTTGAGTTTTTAAGAACGTGGTGGTGAGGTTTTAATTATGTGTTGAGGTGAGTTTAATAACGTGGGGGTGAGTTTTAAATAATCTGTTAAGTTTTTAATAACATGGTGGTGAGGTTTTAATAATGTGTTAATGTGTTGAGGTGTTTTTAATAACGTGGTGGGGAGGTTTTAATAATGTGTTGAGTTTTTAATAACGTGGTGGTGAGGTTTTAATAACGTGTTGAAGTGTTTTTAATAACGTGGTGGTGATGTTTTAATAATGTGTTGAGTTTTTAATAAAGTGGTGGTGAGGTTTTAATAATGTGTTGAAGTGTTTTTAATAATGTGGTGGTGAGGTTTTAATAATGTGTTGAAGTGTTTTTAATAACATGGTGGTGATGTTTTAATAATGTGTTGAATTTTTAATAACGTGTTGAAGTGTTTTTAATAACGTGGTGGTGATGTTTTAATAATGTGTTGAGTTTTTAATAACGTGGTGGTGAGGTTTTAATAACGTGTTGAAGTGTTTTTAATAACGTGGTGGTGATGTTTTAATAATGTGTTGAGTTTTTAATAAAGTGGTGGTGAGGTTTTAATAATGTGTTGAAGTGTTTTTAATAATGTGGTGGTGAGGTTTTAATAATGTGTTGAAGTGTTTTTAATAACATGGTGGTGATGTTTTAATAATGTATTGAATTTTTAATAACGTGTTGAAGTGTTTTTAATAACGTGGTGGTGATGTTTTAATAATGTGTTGAGTTTTTAATAACGTGGTGGTGAGGTTTTGATCATGTGTTGAAGTGTTTTAATAACATGGTGGTGATGTTTTAATAATGTGTTGAGTTTTTAATAACGTGTTGGTGAGGTTTTAATAATGTGTTGAGTTTTTAATAACGTGTTGGTGAGGTTTTAATCATGTGTTGAGTTTTTAATAACGTGGTGGTGATGTTTTAATAATGTGTTGAGTTTTTAATGACATGGTGGTGAGGTTTTAATAATGTGTTGAGTTTTTAATAATATGGTGGTGAGGTTTTAATAATGTGTTTGAGTTTTTAATAACGTGGTGGTGAGGTTTTAATTATGTGTTGAGGTGTTTTTAATAACGTGGTGGTGAGGTTTAAATAATGTGTTGAGTTTTTAATAACGTGGTGGTGAGGTTTTAATAATGTGTTGAGGTGTTTTTAATAATGTGGTGGGGAGGTTTTAATAATGTGTTGAGTTTTTAATGACATGGTGGTGAGGTTTTAATAATGTGTTGAGTTTTTAATAACGTGGTGGTGATGTCTTAATAATGTGTTGAATTTTTAATAACGTGGTGTTGAGGTTTTAATAATGTGTTGAGTTTTTAATAACGTGGTGGTGAGGTTTTAATAACGTGTTGAAGTGTTTTTAATAACGTGGTGGTGATGTTTTAATAATGTGTTGAGTTTTTAATAAAGTGGTGGTGAGGTTTTAATAATGTGTTGAAGTGTTTTTAATAATGTGGTGGTGAGGTTTTAATAATGTGTTGAAGTGTTTTTAATAACATGGTGGTGATGTTTTAATAATGTATTGAATTTTTAATAACGTGTGGAAGTGTTTTTAATAACGTGGTGGTGATGTTTTAATAATGTGTTGAGTTTTTAATAACGTGGTGGTGAGGTTTTGATCATGTGTTGAAGTGTTTTAATAACATGGTGGTGATGTTTTAATAATGTGTTGAGTTTTTAATAACGTGTTGGTGAGGTTTTAATAATGTGTTGAGTTTTTAATAACGTGTTGGTGAGGTTTTAATCATGTGTTGAGTTTTTAATAATGTGGTGGTGATGTTTTAATAATGTGTTGAGTTTTTAATGACATGGTGGTGAGGTTTTAATAATGTGTTGAGTTTTTAATAATATGGTGGTGAGGTTTTAATAATGTGTTTGAGTTTTTAATAACGTGGTGGTGAGGTTTTAATTATGTGTTGAGGTGTTTTTAATAACGTGGTGGTGATGTTTGAATAATGTGTTGAATTTTTAATAACGTGTTGGTGAGGTTTTAATCATGTGTTGAGTTTTTAATAACGTGGTGGTGATGTTTTAATAATGTGTTGAATTTTTAATAACATGGTGGTGAGGTTTTAATAATGTGTTGAGTTTTTAATAACGTGGTGGTGATGTTTTAATAATGTGTTGAGTTTCTAATAACGTGGTGGTGAGGTTTTCATGATGTGTTGAAGTGTTTTCAATTACGTGGTGGTGATGTTTGAATAATGTGTTGAATTTTTAATAACGTGATGATGAGGTTTTAATAATGTGTTGAAGTGTTTTTAATAACGTGGTGGTGAGGTTTTAATGTGTTGAAGTGTTTTGAATAACGTGGTGGTGATGTTTTAATAATGTGGTGAGGTGTTTTGAATTGCGTGGAGGTGAGGTTTTAATAATGTGTTGAGATTTTAATAACGTGGTGGTGAGGTTTTAATGTGTTGAAGTGTTTTTAATAACGTGGTGGTAATGTTTTAATAATGTGGTGAGGTGTTTTGAATTGCGAGGACGTTAGGTTTTAATAATGTGTTGAGGTATTTTTAATAACGTGGGGGTGAGGATTTAATAATGTGTTGAAGTGTTTTTCATAACGTGGTGGTGAGGTTTTAATAATGTGTTGTGGTGTTTTTAATAATGTGGTGGTGAGATTTTAATAATCTATTGAGGTGTTTTTCATAACGTGATGGTGAGGTTTAATCATGTGTTGAGTTTTTAATTACGTGGTGGTGATGTTTTAACATTGTGTTGAGTTTTTACTGACGTGGTGGTGAGGTTAAAATAATGTGTTGTTTTTAATTACGTGTTGGCGAGGTTTTTATAATGTGTTGAGTTTTTAATAACGTGTTGGTGAGGTTTTAATCATGTGTTGAGTTTTCAATAACGTGGTGGTGATGTTTTAATCATGTGTTGAGTTTTTAATGACATGGTGGTGAGGTTTTAATAATGTGTTGAGTTTTTAATAATGTGGTGGTGAGGTATTAATAATGTGTTTGAGTTTTTAATAACGTGGTGGTGAGGTTTTAATTATGTGTTGAGGTGTTTTTAATAACGTGGTGGTGAGGTTTAAATAATGTGTTGAGTTTTTAATAACGTGGTGGTGAGGTTTTAATAATGTGTTGAGGTGTTTTTAATAACGTGGTGGGGAGGTTTTAATAATGTGTTGAGTTTTTAATAACGTGGTGGTGATGTTTTAATAATGTGTTGAGTTTTTAATGACGTGGTGGTGAGGTTTTAATAATGTGTTGAGGTGTTTTTAATAACGTGGTGGTGATGTTTTAATAATGTGTTGAAGTGTTTTTAATTACATGGTGGTGATATTTTAATAATGTGTTGAGTTTTTAATAACGTGGTGGTGAGGTTTTAATAATGTGTTGAGTTTTTAATAATGTGTGGAGTTTTTAATAACGTGGTGGTGAGGTTTTAATAATGTGTTGAGTTTTTATTAACGTGGTGGTGAGGTTTTAATAATGTGTTGAGTTTTTAATAACGTGGTGGTGAGGTTTTAATAACGTGTTGAAGTGTTTTTAATAATGTGGTGGTGATGTTTTAATAATGTGTTGAGTTTTTAATAACGTGGTGGTGAGGTTTTAATAATGTGTTCAGTTTTTAATAACGTGGTGGTGAAGTTTTAATAACGTGTTGAAGTGTTTTTAATAACGTGGTGGTGATGTTTTAATAATGTGTTGAGTTTTTAACAACGTGGTGGTGAGGTTTTAATTTTGTGTTGAGGTGTTTTTAATAACGTGGCGGTGAGGTTTTAATAATGTTTGAGTTTTTAATAACGTGGTGGTGAGGTTTTAATAATGTGTTGAGGTGTTTTTAATAACGTGGTGGGGAGGTTTTAATAATGTGTTGAGTTTTTAATAACGTGGTGGTGATGTTTTAATCATGTGTTGAGTTTTTAATGACGTGGTCGTGAGGTTTTAATAATGTGTTGAGTTTTTAATAACGTGGTGGTGTTTTAATAATGTGTTGAGTTTTTATAACGTGGTGGTGAGGTTTTAATGACGTGTTGAGGTGTTTTAATAACGTGGTGGTGAGGTTTTAATAATGTGTTGAGGTGTTTTTAATAACGTGGTGGTGAGGTTTTAATTACGTGTTGAGGTGTTTTTAATAATGTGGTGGTGAGGTTTTAATAATGTGTTGAGGTGTTTTTAATAATGAGGAGGTGAGGTTTTGATAATGTGTTGAGTTATTAATAATGTGGTGGTGAGGTTTCAATAATGTGTTGAGTTTTTAATAACGTGGTGGTGAGGTTTTAACAATGTGTTGAGGTGTTTTTAACAATGTGGTAGTGAGGTTTTAAAAGTGTGGTAGTGAGGTTTTAATAATGTGTTGAAGTGTTTTTAAGAACGTGGTGGTGATGTTTTAATAATGTGGTGAGGTGTTTTTAATAACGTGGTGGTGAGGTTTTAATTACGTGTTGAGGTGTTTTTAATAATGTGGTGGTGAGGTTTTAATAATGTGTTGAGTTTTTAATGACATGGTGGTGAGGTTTTAATAATGTGTTGAGTTTTTAATAATATGGTGGTGAGGTTTTAATAATGTGTTTGAGTTTTTAATAACGTAGTGGTGAGGTTTTAATAAAGTGTTGAAGTGTTTTTAATATCGTGGTGGTGATGTTTTAAGAACGTGTTGAAGTGTTTTTACTAACATGGTGGTGATGTTATAATAATGTGTTGAAGTGTTTTTAATAACATGGTGGTGATGTTTTATTAATGTGTTGAGTTTTTAATAATGTGGTGGTGAGGTTTTAATTTTGTGTTGAGTTTTTAAGAACGTGGTGGTGAAGTTTTAATAACGTGTTGAAGTGTATTTAATAACGTGGTGGTGATGTTTTAATAATGTGGTGAGGTGTTTTGAATTGCGTGGAGGTGAGGTTTTAATAATGTGTTGAAGTGTTTTTAAAAACGTGGCGGTGATGTTTTAATAATGTGTTGAGTTTTTAATCACGTGGTGGTGAGGTTTAAATAATGTGGTGAGGTGTTTTGAATTGCGTGGAGGTGAGGTTTTAATAATGTGTTGAGGTGTTTTTAATAACGTGGTGGTGAGGTTTGAATAATGTGTTGAGTTTTTACGAACGTGGTGGTGAGGTTTTAATAATGTGTTGAAGTGTTTTCAATAACGTGGTGATGAGGTTTTAATAATGTGTTGAGTTTTTAATAATGTGGGAGTGAGGTTTTAATAATGTGTTGAATTGTTTTTAATAACGTAGTGGTGAGGTTTTAATAATATGTTGAGTTTTTAAGAACGCGGAGGTGAGGTTTTAATAATGTGTTGAAGTGTTTTTAATTACATGGTGGTGATGTTTTAATTATGTGTTGAGTTTTTAATAACGTGGTGGTGAGGTTTTAATAACGTGAAGAAGTGTTTTTAATAAAGTGGAGGTGAGGTTTTAATAATATGTTGAGTTTTTAATAATGTGGTGGTGAGTTTTTAATAATGTGTTGAAGTGTTTTTAATAATGTGGTGGTGATGTTTTAATAATGTGTTGAGTTTTTAATAACGTGGTGGTGAGGTTTAATAATGTGGTGAAGTGTTTTTAATAACATGGTGGTGATGTTTTAATAATGTGTTGAGTTTTTAATAACGTGGTGGTGAGGTTTTAATAATGTGTTGAAGTGTTTTTAATAACATGGTGGTGATATTTTAATAATGTGTTGAGTTTTTAATAACGTAGTGGTGAGGTTTTTATAACATGTTGAAGTGTTTTTAATAACATGTTGGTGATGTTTTAATAATGTGTTGAGTTTTTAATAACGTGGTGGTGAGGTTTTAATAATGTGTTGAAGTGCTTTTAATAATGTGGTGGTGATGTTTTAATAATGTGTTGAGTTTTTAATAATGTGGTGGTGAGGTTTTAATAATGTGTTGAAGTGTTTTTAATAACGTGGTGGTGATGTTTTAATAATGTGTTGAGTTTTTAATAACGTGGTGGCGAGGTTTTAAAAATGTGTTGAAGTGTTTTTAATAACGTGGTGGTGAGGTTTTAATCATGTGTTGAAGTGTTTTTAATAGCGTGGTGGTGAGGTTTTAATGTGTTGAAGTGTTATTAATAACGTGGTGGTGATGTTTTAATAATGTGTTGAGTTTTTAATAACGTGGTGGTGAGGTTTTAATAATGTGTTGAAGTGTTTTTAATCACGTGGTGGTGATGTTTTAATAATGTGTTGAGTTTTTACTAATGTGGCGGTGAGGTTTTAAGGATGTGTTGAAGTGTTTTTAATAACGTGGTGGTGAGGTTTTAAAAGGTGTTGAAGTGTTTTTAATGATGTGGTGGTGAGGTTTTAATAATGTGTTGAAGTGTTTTTAATAACGTGGTGTTGAGGTTTTAATCATGTGTTGAGTTATTAACAACGTGGTGGTGAGGTTTTAATAACGTGTTGAAGTGTTTTAATAATGTGGTGGTGAGGTTTTAATCATGTGTTGAAGTGTTTTTAATGAAGTGGTGGTGAGGTTTTAATCATGTGTTGAGTTTTTACTAATGTGGTGGTGAGGTTTTAATGATGTGTTGAAGTGTTTTTAATAACGTGGTGGACAGGTTTTATAAATGTGTTGAAGTGTTTTTAATCATGTGGTGGTGAGGTTTTAATAATGTGTTGAAGTGTTTTTAATAACGTGGTGTTGAGGTTTTAATCATGTGTTGAATTATTAATAACGTGGTGGTGAGGTTTTAATAATGTGTTGAAGTGTTTTAATAATGTGGTGGTGAGGTTTTAATAATGTGTTGAAGTGTTTTCAATTACGTAGTGGTGAGGTTTTAATAATGTGGAGTTTTTAATAACGCGGTAGTGAGGTTTTAATAATGTGTTGAAGTATTTTTAATAACGTGGTGGTGAGGTTTTAATAATGTGTTGAGTTTTTAATAACGTGGAGGTGAGGTTTTAATAATGTGTTGAAGTGTTTTTAATGACATGGTGGTGATGTTTTAATCATGTGTTGAGTTTTTAATAACGTGGTGGTGAGGTTTTAATAATGTGTTGAGTTTTTAATAACGTTATGGTGAGGTTTTAATCATGTGTTGAGTTTTTAATAACGTGGTGGTGAGGTTTTAATAACGTGTTGAAGTGTTTTTAATAACGTGGTGGTGATGTTTTAATAATGTGTTGAAGTGTTTTTAATAACGTGGTGGTGAGGTTTTAATAATGTGTTGAGTTTTTAAGAACGTGGTGGTGATGTTTTAATAATGTGTTGAGTTATTAATAACGTGGTGGTGAGGTTTTAATAATGTGTTGAAGTGTTTTTAATAACGTGGTGGTTAGGTTTTAATAATGTGTTGAGTTATTAATAATGTGGTGGTGAGGTTTTAATAATGGGTTGAGTTTTTAATAACGTGGTGGTGAGGTTTTCATGATGTGTTGAAGTGTTTTTAATAACGTGGTGGTGAAGTTTTAATAATGTGTTGAGTTTTTAATGACGTGGTGGTGAGGTTTTAATAATGTGTTGAAGTGTTTTTAATAATGTGGTGGTGAGGTTTTAATAATGTGTTGAGTTTTTAATAACGTGGTGGTGAAGTTTTAATAATGTGTTGAGTTTTTAATAATGTGGTGGTGAGGTTTCAATAATGTGTTGAGGTATTTTTAATAACGTGGTGGTGTTGTTTTAATAATGTGTTGAAGTGTTTTTAATTACATGGTGGTGAAGTTTTAATCATGTGTTGAGGTGTTTTTAATAACATGGTGGTGAGGTTTTAATAATGTGTTGAGGTGTTTTAAGAACGTGGTGGTGAGGTTTTAATAATGTGTTGAGGTGTTTTTACTAACGTGGTGGTGAGGTTTTAATTACGTGTTGAGGTGTTTTTAATAATGTGGTGGTGAGGTTTTAATTATGTGTGGAGGTGTTTTTAATAACGTGGAGGTGAGGTTTTAATAATGTGTTGAGTTATTAATAATGTGGTGGTGAAGTTTTAATAATGTGTTGAGTTTTTAGTAACGTGGTGGTGAGGTTTTAACAATGTGTTGAGGTGTTTTTAACAACGTGGTAGTGAGGTTTTAAAAGTGTGGTAGTGAGGTTTTAATAATGTGTTGAAGTGTTTTTAATAACGTGGTGGTGATGTTTTAATAATGTGTTGAGTGTTTAATGACGTGGTGGTGATGTTTTAAGAACGTGTTGAAGTGTTTTTACTAACGTCGTGGTGATGTTTTAATCATGTGGTGAAGTGTTTTTAATAACATGGTGGTGATGTTTTAATAATGTGTTGAGTTTTTAATAACGTGGTGGTGAGGTTTTAATAATGTGTTCAGTTTTTAATAACATGGTGGTGAAGTTTTAATAACGTGTTGAAGTGTTTTTAATAACGTGGTGGTGATGTTTTAATAATGTGTTGAGTTTTTAATGATGTGGTGGTGAGGTTTTAATAACGTGTTGAAGTGTTTTTAATAACGTGGTGGTGATGTTTTAATAATATGTTGAGTTTTTCATAACGTGGTGGTGTGGTTTTAATAATGTGTTGAAGTGTTTTTAATGAAGTGGTGGTGAGTTTTAATCATGTGTTGAGTTTTTACTAATGTGGTGGTGAGGTTTTAATGATGTGTTGAAGTGTTTTTAATAACGTGGTGGACAGGTTTTAAAAATGTGTTGAAGTGTTTTTAATCATGTGGTGGTGAGGTTTTAATAATGTGTTGAAGTGTTTTTAATAACGTGGTGTTGAGGTTTTAATCATGTGTTGAATTATTAATAACGTGGTGGTGAGGTTTTAATAATGTGTTGAAGTGTTTTAATAATGTGGTGGTGAGGTTTTAATAATGTGTTGAAGTGTTTTCAATTACGTAGTGGTGAGGTTTTAATAATGTGGAGTTTTTAATAACGCGGTAGTGAGGTTTTAATAATGTGTTGAAGTATTTTTAATAACGTGGTGGTGAGGTTTTAATAATGTGTTGAGTTTTTAATAACGTGGAGGTGAGGTTTTAATAATGTGTTGAAGTGTTTTTAATGACATGGTGGTGATGTTTTAATCATGTGTTGAGTTTTTAATAACGTGGTGGTGAGGTTTTAATAATGTGTTGAGTTTTTAATAACGTTATGGTGAGGTTTTAATCATGTGTTGAGTTTTTAATAACGTGGTGGTGAGGTTTTAATAACGTGTTGAAGTGTTTTTAATAACGTGGTGGTGATGTTTTAATAATGTGTTGAAGTGTTTTTAATAACGTGGTGGTGAGGTTTTAATAATGTGTTGAGTTTTTAAGAACGTGGTGGTGATGTTTTAATAATGTGTTGAGTTATTAATAACGTGGTGGTGAGGTTTTAATAATGTGTTGAAGTGTTTTTAATAACGTGGTGGTTAGGTTTTAATAATGTGTTGAGTTATTAATAATGTGGTGGTGAGGTTTTAATAATGGGTTGAGTTTTTAATAACGTGGTGGTGAGGTTTTCATGATGTGTTGAAGTGTTTTTAATAACGTGGTGGTGAAGTTTTAATAATGTGTTGAGTTTTTAATGACATGGTGGTGAGGTTTTAATAATGTGTTGAAGTGTTTTTAATAATGTGGTGGTGAGGTTTTAATAATGTGTTGAGTTTTTAATAACGTGGTGGTGAAGTTTTAATAATGTGTTGAGTTTTTAATAATGTGGTGGTGAGGTTTCAATAATGTGTTGAGGTATTTTTAATAACGTGGTGGTGATGTTTTAATAATGTGTTGAAGTGTTTTTAATTACATGGTGGTGAAGTTTTAATCATGTGTTGAGGTGTTTTTAATAACATGGTGGTGAGGTTTTAATAATGTGTTGAGGTGTTTTAAGAACGTGGTGGTGAGGTTTTAATAATGTGTTGAGGTGTTTTTAATAACGTGGTGGTGAGGTTTTAAATACGTGTTGAGGTGTTTTTAATAATGTGGTGGTGAGGTTTTAATTATGTGTGGAGGTGTTTTTAATAACGTGGAGGTGAGGTTTTAATAATGTGTTGAGTTATTAATAATGTGGTGGTGAAGTTTTAATAATGTGTTGAGTTTTTAGTAACGTGGTGGTGAGGTTTTAACAATGTGTTGAGGTGTTTTTAACAACGTGGTAGTGAGGTTTTAAAAGTGTGGTAGTGAGGTTTTAATAATGTGTTGAAGTGTTTTTAATAACGTGGTGGTGATGTTTTAATAATGTGTTGAGTGTTTAATGACGTGGTGGTGATGTTTTAAGAACGTGTTGAAGTGTTTTTACTAACGTCGTGGTGATGTTTTAATCATGTGGTGAAGTGTTTTTAATAACATGGTGGTGATGTTTTAATAATGTGTTGAGTTTTTAATAACGTGGTGGTGAGGTTTTAATAATGTGTTCAGTTTTTAATAACATGGTGGTGAAGTTTTAATAACGTGTTGAAGTGTTTTTAATAACGTGGTGGTGATGTTTTAATAATGTGTTGAGTTTTTAATGATGTGGTGGTGAGGTTTTAATAACGTGTTGAAGTGTTTTTAATAACGTGGTGGTGATGTTTTAATAATATGTTGAGTTTTTCATAACGTGGTGGTGTGGTTTTAATAATGTGTTGAAGTGTTTTTAATAACGTGGTGGTGAGGTTTTAATTATGTGTTGAAGTGTTTTTAATAACGTGGTGGTGATGTTTTAATAATGTGTTGAATTTTTAATTACATGGTGGTGAGGTTTTAATAATGTGTTGAAGTGTTTTCAATAACGTGGTGGTGAGGTTTTAATCATGTGTTGAGTTTTTAATAACGCGGTAGTGAGGTTTTAATGATGTGTTGAAGTGTTTTTAATAACGTGGTGGTGAGGTTTTAATAATGTGTTGAGTTTTTAATAACGTGGTGTTGAGGTTTAAATAATGTGGTGAGGTGTTTTGAATTGCGTGGAGGTGAGGTTTTAATAATGTGTTGAAGTGTTTTAATAACGTGGTGGTGAGGTTTTAATAATGTGTTGAAGTGTTTTTAATAACGTGGTGGTGATGTTTTAATAATGTGTTGAGTTTTTAATAACGCGGTCGTGAGGTTTTAATGATGTGTTGAAGTGTTTTTAATCACGTGGTGGTGAGGTTTTAATAATGTGTTGAAGTGTTTTTAATAACGTGGTGGTGAGGTTTTAATAATGTGTTGAAGTGTTTTTGAT
Organism: Eptatretus burgeri; assembly: GCF_056783735.1. Classification (NCBI taxonomy): domain Eukaryota; kingdom Metazoa; phylum Chordata; class Myxini; order Myxiniformes; family Myxinidae; genus Eptatretus; species Eptatretus burgeri. The sequence goes on from NC_140967.1 coordinate 96,601,834, forward strand.
AATGTGGTGGTGAGGTTTTAATGATGTGTTGAAGTGTTTTTAATAACGTGGTGTTGATGTTTTAATAATGTGTTGAATTTTTAATAATGTGGTGGTGAGGTTTTAATGTGTTGAAGTGTTTTTAATAACGCGGTGGTGAGGTTTTAATTATGTGTTGAAGTGTTTTAAATAACGTGGTGGTGAGGTTTTAATAATGTGTTGAAGTGTTTTTAAGAATGTGGTGGTGAGGTTTTAGTAATGTGTTGAAGTGTTTTTAATAACGTGGTGGTGATGTTTTAATAATGTGTTGAAGTGTTTTCAAAAACGTGGTGGTGAGGTTTTAATAATGTGTTGAAGTGTTTTTAATAACGTGGTGGTGAGATTTTAATGATGTGTTGAAGTGTTTTTAATAATGTGGTGGTGAGGTTTTAATAATGTGTTGAAGTGTTTTTGATAATGTGGTCGTGATGTTTTAATAATGTGTTGAATTTTTAATAACATGGTGGTGAGGTTTTAATAATGTGTTGAGTTTTTAATAACGTGGTGGTGAGGTTTTAATGTGTTGAAGTGTTTTTAAAAACGTGGTGGTGATGTTTTAATAATTTGGTGAGGTGTTTTGAATTGCGTGGAGGTGAGGTTTTAATAATGTGTTGAAGTGTTTTTAATAACGTGGTGGGGAGGTTTTAATAATGTGTTGAGTTTTTAATAACATGGTGGTGATGTTTTAATAATGTGTTGAGGTGTTTTGAATTGCGTGGAGGTGAGGTTTTAATTATGTGTTGAAGAGTTATAATAACGTGGTGGTGAGGTTTTAATCATGTGTTGAAGTGTTTTTAATAACGTGGTGTTGATGTTTTAATAATGTGTTGAGTTTTTAATAACGCGGTCGTGAGGTTTTAATGATGTGTTGAAGTGTTTTTAATCACGTGGTGGTGAGGTTTTAATAATGTGTTGAAGTGTTTTTGATAATGTGGTCGTGATGTTTTAATAATGTGTTGAATTTTTAATAACGTGGTGGTGAGCTTTTAATAATGTGTCGAGTTTTTAATAACGTGGTGGTGAGGTTTTAATGTGTTGAAGTGTTTTTAAAAACGTGGTGGTGATGTTTTAATAATTTGGTGAGGGGTTTTGAATTGCGTGGAGGTGAGGTTTTAATAATGTGTTGAAGTGTTTTTAATAACGTGGTGATGATGTTTTAATAATGTGTTGAAGTGTTTTCAATAACGTGGTGATGAGGTTTTAATAATGTGTTGAGTTTTTAATAATGTGGGAGTGAGGTTTTAATAATGTGTTGAATTGTTTTTAATAACGTAGTGGTGAGGTTTTAATAATATGTTGAGTTTTTAAGAACGCGGAGGTGAGGTTTTAATAATGTGTTGAAGTGTTTTTAATTACATGTTGGTGATGTTTTAATTATGTGTTGAGTTTTTAATAACGTGGTGGTGAGGTTTTAATAACGTGAAGAAGTGTTTTTAATAAAGTGGAGGTGAGGTTTTAATAATATGTTGAGTTTTTAATAATGTGGTGGTGAGTTTTTAATAATGTGTTGAAGTGTTTTTAATAATGTGGTGGTGATGTTTTAATAATGTGTTGAGTTTTTAATAACGTGGTGGTGAGGTTTAATAATGTGGTGAAGTGTTTTTAATAACATGGTGGTGATGTTTTAATAATGTGTTGAGTTTTTAATAACGTGGTGGTGAGGTTTTAATAATGTGTTGAAGTGTTTTTAATAACATGGTGGTGATATTTTAATAATGTGTTGAGTTTTTAATAACGTAGTGGTGAGGTTTTTATAACATGTTGAAGTGTTTTTAATAACATGTTGGTGATGTTTTAATAATGTGTTGAGTTTTTAATAATGTGGTGGTGAGGTTTTAATAATGTGTTGAAGTGTTTTTAATAACGTGGTGGTGATGTTTTAATAATGTGTTGAGTTTTTAATAACGTGGTGGCGAGGTTTTAAAAATGTGTTGAAGTGTTTTTAATAACGTGGTGGTGAGGTTTTAATCATGTGTTGAAGTGTTTTTAATAGCGTGGTGGTGAGGTTTTAATGTGTTGAAGTGTTATTAATAACGTGGTGGTGATGTTTTAATAATGTGTTGAGTTTTTAATAACGTGGTGGTGAGGTTTTAATAATGTGTTGAAGTGTTTTTAATCACGTGGTGGTGATGTTTTAATAATGTGTTGAGTTTTTACTAATGTGGCGGTGAGGTTTTAAGGATGTGTTGAAGTGTTTTTAATAACGTGGTGGTGAGGTTTTAAAAGGTGTTGAAGTGTTTTTAATGATGTGGTGGTGAGGTTTTAATAATGTGTTGAAGTGTTTTTAATAACGTGGTGTTGAGGTTTTAATCATGTGTTGAGTTATTAACAACGTGGTGGTGAGGTTTTAATAACGTGTTGAAGTGTTTTAATAATGTGGTGGTGAGGTTTTAATCATGTGTTGAAGTGTTTTTAATGAAGTGGTGGTGAGGTTTTAATCATGTGTTGAGTTTTTACTAATGTGGTGGTGAGGTTTTAATGATGTGTTGAAGTGTTTTTAATAACGTGGTGGACAGGTTTTAAAAATGTGTTGAAGTGTTTTTAATCATGTGGTGGTGAGGTTTTAATAATGTGTTGAAGTGTTTTTAATAACGTGGTGTTGAGGTTTTAATCATGTGTTGAATTATTAATAACGTGGTGGTGAGGTTTTAATAATGTGTTGAAGTGTTTTAATAATGTGGTGGTGAGGTTTTAATAATGTGTTGAAGTGTTTTCAATTACGTAGTGGTGAGGTTTTAATAATGTGGAGTTTTTAATAACGCGGTAGTGAGGTTTTAATAATGTGTTGAAGTATTTTTAATAACGTGGTGGTGAGGTTTTAATAATGTGTTGAGTTTTTAATAACGTGGAGGTGAGGTTTTAATAATGTGTTGAAGTGTTTTTAATGACATGGTGGTGATGTTTTAATCATGTGTTGAGTTTTTAATAACGTGGTGGTGAGGTTTTAATAATGTGTTGAGTTTTTAATAACGTTATGGTGAGGTTTTAATCATGTGTTGAGTTTTTAATAACGTGGTGGTGAGGTTTTAATAACGTGTTGAAGTGTTTTTAATAACGTGGTGGTGATGTTTTAATAATGTGTTGAAGTGTTTTTAATAACGTGGTGGTGAGGTTTTAATAATGTGTTGAGTTTTTAAGAACGTGGTGGTGATGTTTTAATAATGTGTTGATTTATTAATAACGTGGTGGTGAGGTTTTAATAATGTGTTGAAGTGTTTTTAATAACGTGGTGGTTAGGTTTTAATAATGTGTTGAGTTATTAATAATGTGGTGGTGAGGTTTTAATAATGGGTTGAGTTTTTAATAACGTGGTGGTGAGGTTTTCATGATGTGTTGAAGTGTTTTTAATAACGTGGTGGTGAAGTTTTAATAATGTGTTGAGTTTTTAATGACGTGGTGGTGAGGTTTTAATAATGTGTTGAAGTGTTTTTAATAATGTGGTGGTGAGGTTTTAATAATGTGTTGAGTTTTTAATAACGTGGTGGTGAAGTTTTAATAATGTGTTGAGTTTTTAATAATGTGGTGGTGAGGTTTCAATAATGTGTTGAGGTATTTTTAATAACGTGGTGGTGATGTTTTAATAATGTGTTGAAGTGTTTTTAATTACATGGTGGTGAAGTTTTAATCATGTGTTGAGGTGTTTTTAATAACATGGTGGTGAGGTTTTAATAATGTGTTGAGGTGTTTTAAGAACGTGGTGGTGAGGTTTTAATAATGTGTTGAGGTGTTTTTAATAACGTGGTGGTGAGGTTTTAATTACGTGTTGAGGTGTTTTTAATAATGTGGTGGTGAGGTTTTAATTATGTGTGGAGGTGTTTTTAATAACGTGGAGGTGAGGTTTTAATAATGTGTTGAGTTATTAATAATGTGGTGGTGAAGTTTTAATAATGTGTTGAGTTTTTAATAACGTGGTGGTGAGGTTTTAACAATGTGTTGAGGTGTTTTTAACAACGTGGTAGTGAGGTTTTAAAAGTGTGGTAGTGAGGTTTTAATAATGTGTTGAAGTGTTTTTAATAACGTGGTGGTGATGTTTTAATAATGTGTTGAGTGTTTAATGACGTGGTGGTGATGTTTTAAGAACGTGTTGAAGTGTTTTTACTAACGTCGTGGTGATGTTTTAATCATGTGGTGAAGTGTTTTTAATAACATGGTGGTGATGTTTTAATAATGTGTTGAGTTTTTAATAACGTGGTGGTGAGGTTTTAATAATGTGTTCAGTTTTTAATAACATGGTGGTGAAGTTTTAATAACGTGTTGAAGTGTTTTTAATAACGTGGTGGTGATGTTTTAATAATGTGTTGAGTTTTTAATGATGTGGTGGTGAGGTTTTAATAACGTGTTGAAGTGTTTTTAATAACGTGGTGGTGATGTTTTAATAATATGTTGAGTTTTTCATAATGTGGTGGTGTGGTTTTAATAATGTGTTGAAGTGTTTTTAATAACGTGGTGGTGAGGTTTTAATTATGTGTTGAAGTGTTTTTAATAACGTGGTGGTGATGTTTTAATAATGTGTTGAATTTTTAATTACATGGTGGTGAGGTTTTAATAATGTGTTGAAGTGTTTTCAATAACGTGGTGGTGAGGTTTTAATCATGTGTTGAGTTTTTAATAACGCGGTAGTGAGGTTTTAATGATGTGTTGAAGTGTTTTTAATAACGTGGTGGTGAGGTTTTAATAATGTGTTGAGTTTTTAATAACGTGGTGTTGAGGTTTAAATAATGTGGTGAGGTGTTTTGATTTGCGTGGAGGTGAGGTTTTAATAATGTGTTGAAGTGTTTTAATAACGTGGTGGTGAGGTTTTAATAATGTGTTGAAGTGTTTTTAATAACGTGGTGGTGATGTTTTAATAATGTGTTGAGTTTTTAATAACGCGGTCGTGAGGTTTTAATGATGTGTTGAAGTGTTTTTAATCACGTGGTGGTGAGGTTTTAATAATGTGTTGAAGTGTTTTTAATAACGTGGTGGTGAGGTTTTAATAATGTGTTGAAGTGTTTTTGATAATGTGGTGGTGAGGTTTTAATGATGTGTTGAAGTGTTTTTAATAACGTGGTGTTGATGTTTTAATAATGTGTTGAATTTTTAATAATGTGGTGGTGAGGTTTTAATGTGTTGAAGTGTTTTTAATAACGCGGTGGTGAGGTTTTAATCATGTGTTGAAGTGTTTTAAATAACGTGGTGGTGAGGTTTTAATAATGTGTTGAAGTGTTTTTAAGAATGTGGTGGTGAGGTTTTAGTAATGTGTTGAAGTGTTTTTAATAACGTGGTGGTGATGTTTTAATAATGTGTTGAAGTGTTTTCAAAAACGTGGTGGTGAGGTTTTAATAATGTGTTGAAGTGTTTTTAATAACGTGGTGGTGAGATTTTAATGATGTGTTGAAGTGTTTTTAATAATGTGGTGGTGAGGTTTTAATAATGTGTTGAAGTGTTTTTGATAATGTGGTCGTGATGTTTTAATAATGTGTTGAATTTTTAATAACGTGGTGGTGAGGTTTTAATAATGTGTTGAGTTTTTAATAACGTGGTGGTGAGGTTTTAATGTGTTGAAGTGTTTTTAAAAACGTGGTGGTGATGTTTTAATAATTTGGTGAGGTGTTTTGAATTGCGTGGAGGTGAGGTTTTAATAATGTGTTGAAGTGTTTTTAATAACGTGGTGGGGAGGTTTTAATAATGTGTTGAGTTTTTAATAACATGGTGGTGATGTTTTAATAATGTGTTGAGGTGTTTTGAATTGCGTGGAGGTGAGGTTTTAATTATGTGTTGAAGTGTTATAATAACGTGGTGGTGAGGTTTTAATCATGTGTTGAAGTGTTTTTAATAACGTGGTGTTGATGTTTTAATAATGTGTTGAGTTTTTAATAACGCGGTCGTGAGGTTTTAATGATGTGTTGAAGTGTTTTTAATCACGTGGTGGTGAGGTTTTAATAATGTGTTGAAGTGTTTTTGATAATGTGGTCGTGATGTTTTAATAATGTGTTGAGTTTTTAATAACGTGGTGGTGAGCTTTTAATAATGTGTCGAGTTTTTAATAACGTGGTGGTGAGGTTTTAATGTGTTGAAGTGTTTTTAAAAACGTGGTGGTGATGTTTTAATAATTTGGTGAGGTGTTTTGAATTGCGTGGAGGTGAGGTTTTAATAATGTGTTGAAGTGTTTTTAATAACGTGGTGATGATGTTTTAATTATGTGTTGAATTTTTAATAACGTGGTGGTGAGGTTTTAATAATGTGTTGAGGTGTTTTTAATAACGTGGTGGGGAGGTTTTAATAATGTGTTGAGTTTTTAATAACATTGTGGTGATGTTTTAATAATGTGTTGAGGTGTTTTGAATTGCGTGGAGGTGAGGTTTTAATTATGTGTTGAAGTGTTTTTAATAACGTGGTGGTGAGATTTTAATGATGTGTTGAAGTGTTTTTAATAATGTGGTGGTGAGGTTTTAATAATGTGTTGAAGTGTTTTTGATAATGTGGTCGTGATGTTTTAATAATGTGTTGAATTTTTAATAACGTGGTGGTGAGGTTTTAATAATGTGTTGAGTTTTTAATAACGTGGTGGTGAGGTTTTAATGTGTTGAAGTGTTTTTAAAAACGTGGTGGTGATGTTTTAATGATGTGTTGAAGTGTTTTTAATAACGTGGTGGTGAGGTTTTAATAATGTGTTGAGTTTTTAACAACGTGGTGTTGAGGTTTAAATAATGTGGTGAGGTGTTTTGAATTGCGTGGAGGTGAGGTTTTAATTACGTGTTGAAGTGTTTTAATAACGTGGTGGTGAGGTTTTAATCATGTGTTGAAGTGTTTTTAATAACGTGGTGTTGATGTTTTAATAATGTGTTGAGTTTTTAATAACGCGGTCGTGAGGTTTTAATGATGTGTTGAAGTGTTTTTAATCACGTGGTGGTGAGGTTTTAATAATGTGTTGAAGTGTTTTTAATAACGTGGTGGTGAGGTTTTAATAATGTGTTGAAGTGTTTTTGATAATGTGGTGGTGAGGTTTTAATCATGTGTTGAAGTGTTTTTAATTACGTGGTGTTGATGTTTTAATAATGTGTTGAATTTTTAATAACGTGGTGGTGAGGTTTTAATAATGTGTTGTTTTTAATTATGTGGTGGTGAGGTTTTAATGTGTTGAAGTGTTTTTAATAACGTGGTGGTGAGGTTTTAATTATGTGTTGAAGTGTTTTAAATAACGTGGTGGTGAGGTTTTAATAATGTGTTGAAGTGTTTTTAAGAATGTGGTGGTGAGGTTTTAGTTATGTGTTGAAGTGTTTTTAATAACGTGGTGGTGAGATTTTAATGATGTGTTGAAGTGTTTTTAATAATGTGGTGGTGAGGTTTTAATGATGTGTTGAAGTGTTTTTGATAACGTGGTCGTGATGTTTTAATAATGTGTTGAATTTTTAATAACGTGGTGGTGAGGTTTTAATAATGTGTTGAGTTTTTAATAACGTGGTGGTGAGGTTATAATGTGTTGAAGTGTTTTTAAAAACGTGGTGGTGATGTTTTAATTATTTGGTGAGGTGTTTTGAATTGCGTGGAGGAGAGGTTTTAATAATGTGTTGAAGTGTTTTTAATAACGTGGTGATGATGTTTTAATAATGTGTTGAATTTTTAATAACATGGTGGTGAGGTTTTAATAATGTGTTGAGTTTTTAATAACGTGGTGGGGAGGTTTTAATAATGTGTTGAGTTTTTAATAACATGGTGGTGATGTTTTAATAATGTGTTGAGGTGTTTTGAATTGCGTGGAGGTGAGGTTTTAATTATGTGTTGAAGTGTTTTAATAACGTGGTGGTGAGGTTTTAATCATGTGTTGAAGTGTTTTTAATAACGTGGTGTTGATGTTTTAATAATGTGTTGAGTTTTTAATAACGCGGTCGTGAGGTTTTAATGATGTGTTGAAGTGTTTTTAATCACGTGGTGGTGAGGTTTTAATAATGTGTTGAAGTGTTTTTGATAATGTGGTCGTGATGTTTTAATAATGTGTTGAATTTTTAATAATGTGGTGGTGAGGTTTTAATAATGTGTTCAGTTTTTAATAACATGGTGGTGAAGTTTTAATAACGTGTTGAAGTGTTTTTAATAACGTGGTGGTGATGTTTTAATAATGTGTTGAGTTTTTAATGATGTGGTGGTGAGGTTTTAATAACGTGTTGAAGTGTTTTTAATAACGTGGTGGTGATGTTTTAATAATATGTTGAGTTTTTCATAATGTGGTGGTGTGGTTTTAATAATGTGTTGAAGTGTTTTTAATAACGTGGTGGTGAGGTTTTAATTATGTGTTGAAGTGTTTTTAATAATGTGGTGGTGATGTTTTAATAATGTGTTGAATTTTTAATTACATGGTGGTGAGGTTTTAATAATGTGTTGAAGTGTTTTCAATAACGTGGTGGTGAGGTTTTAATCATGTGTTGAGTTTTTAATAACGCGGTAGTGAGGTTTTAATGATGTGTTGAAGTGTTTTTAATAACGTGGTGGTGAGGTTTTAATAATGTGTTGAGTTTTTAATAACGTGGTGTTGAGGTTTAAATAATGTGGTGAGGTGTTTTGATTTGCGTGGAGGTGAGGTTTTAATAATGTGTTGAAGTGTTTTTAATAACGTGGTGGTGATGTTTTAATAATGTGTTGAGTTTTTAATAACGCGGTCGTGAGGTTTTAATGATGTGTTGAAGTGTTTTTAATCACGTGGTGGTGAGGTTTTAATAATGTGTTGAAGTGTTTTTAATAACGTGGTGGTGAGGTTTTAATAATGTGTTGAAGTGTTTTTGATAATGTGGTGGTGAGGTTTTAATGATGTGTTGAAGTGTTTTTAATAACGTGGTGTTGATGTTTTAATAATGTGTTGAATTTTTAATAATGTGGTGGTGAGGTTTTAATGTGTTGAAGTGTTTTTAATAACGCGGTGGTGAGGTTTTAATCATGTGTTGAAGTGTTTTAAATAACGTGGTGGTGAGGTTTTAATAATGTGTTGAAGTGTTTTTAAGAATGTGGTGGTGAGGTTTTAGTAATGTGTTGAAGTGTTTTTAATAACGTGGTGGTGATGTTTTAATAATGTGTTGAAGTGTTTTCAAAAACGTGGTGGTGAGGTTTTAATAATGTGTTGAAGTGTTTTTAATAACGTGGTGGTGAGATTTTAATGATGTGTTGAAGTGTTTTTAATAATGTGGTGGTGAGGTTTTAATAATGTGTTGAAGTGTTTTTGATAATGTGGTCGTGATGTTTTAATAATGTGTTGAATTTTTAATAACGTGGTGGTGAGGTTTTAATAATGTGTTGAGTTTTTAATAACGTGGTGGTGAGGTTTTAATGTGTTGAAGTGTTTTTAAAAACGTGGTGGTGATGTTTTAATAATTTGGTGAGGTGTTTTGAATTGCGTGGAGGTGAGGTTTTAATAATGTGTTGAAGTGTTTTTAATAACGTGGTGGGGAGGTTTTAATAATGTGTTGAGTTTTTAATAACATGGTGGTGATGTTTTAATAATGTGTTGAGGTGTTTTGAATTGCGTGGAGGTGAGGTTTTAATTATGTGTTGAAGTGTTATAATAACGTGGTGGTGAGGTTTTAATCATGTGTTGAAGTGTTTTTAATAACGTGGTGTTGATGTTTTAATAATGTGTTGAGTTTTTAATAACGCGGTCGTGAGGTTTTAATGATGTGTTGAAGTGTTTTTAATCACGTGGTGGTGAGGTTTTAATAATGTGTTGAAGTGTTTTTGATAATGTGGTCGTGATGTTTTAATAATGTGTTGAGTTTTTAATAACGTGGTGGTGAGCTTTTAATAATGTGTCGAGTTTTTAATAACGTGGTGGTGAGGTTTTAATGTGTTGAAGTGTTTTTAAAAACGTGGTGGTGATGTTTTAATAATTTGGTGAGGTGTTTTGAATTGCGTGGAGGTGAGGTTTTAATAATGTGTTGAAGTGTTTTTAATAACGTGGTGATGATGTTTTAATTATGTGTTGAATTTTTAATAACGTGGTGGTGAGGTTTTAATAATGTGTTGAGGTGTTTTTAATAACGTGGTGGGGAGGTTTTAATAATGTGTTGAGTTTTTAATAACATTGTGGTGATGTTTTAATAATGTGTTGAGGTGTTTTGAATTGCGTGGAGGTGAGGTTTTAATTATGTGTTGAAGTGTTTTTAATAACGTGGTGGTGAGATTTTAATGATGTGTTGAAGTGTTTTTAATAATGTGGTGGTGAGGTTTTAATAATGTGTTGAAGTGTTTTTGATAATGTGGTCGTGATGTTTTAATAATGTGTTGAATTTTTAATAACGTGGCGGCGAGGTTTTAATAATGTGTTGAGTTTTTAATAACGTGGTGGTGAGGTTTTAATGTGTTGAAGTGTTTTTAAAAACGTGGTGGTGATGTTTTAATGATGTGTTGAAGTGTTTTTAATAACGTGGTGGTGAGGTTTTAATAATGTGTTGAGTTTTTAACAACGTGGTGTTGAGGTTTAAATAATGTGGTGAGGTGTTTTGAATTGCGTGGAGGTGAGGTTTTAATTACGTGTTGAAGTGTTTTAATAACGTGGTGGTGAGGTTTTAATCATGTGTTGAAGTGTTTTTAATAACGTGGTGTTGATGTTTTAATAATGTGTTGAGTTTTTAATAACGCGGTCGTGAGGTTTTAATGATGTGTTGAAGTGTTTTTAATCACGTGGTGGTGAGGTTTTAATAATGTGTTGAAGTGTTTTTAATAACGTGGTGGTGAGGTTTTAATAATGTGTTGAAGTGTTTTTGATAATGTGGTGGTGAGGTTTTAATCATGTGTTGAAGTGTTTTTAATTACGTGGTGTTGATGTTTTAATAATGTGTTGAATTTTTAATAACGTGGTGGTGAGGTTTTAATAATGTGTTGTTTTTAATTATGTGGTGGTGAGGTTTTAATGTGTTGAAGTGTTTTTAATAACGTGGTGGTGAGGTTTTAATTATGTGTTGAAGTGTTTTAAATAACGTGGTGGTGAGGTTTTAATAATGTGTTGAAGTGTTTTTAAGAATGTGGTGGTGAGGTTTTAGTTATGTGTTGAAGTGTTTTTAATAACGTGGTGGTGAGATTTTAATGATGTGTTGAAGTGTTTTTAATAATGTGGTGGTGAGGTTTTAATGATGTGTTGAAGTGTTTTTGATAACGTGGTCGTGATGTTTTAATAATGTGTTGAATTTTTAATAACGTGGTGGTGAGGTTTTAATAATGTGTTGAGTTTTTAATAACGTGGTGGTGAGGTTATAATGTGTTGAAGTGTTTTTAAAAACGTGGTGGTGATGTTTTAATTATTTGGTGAGGTGTTTTGAATTGCGTGGAGGAGAGGTTTTAATAATGTGTTGAAGTGTTTTTAATAACGTGGTGATGATGTTTTAATAATGTGTTGAATTTTTAATAACATGGTGGTGAGGTTTTAATAATGTGTTGAGTTTTTAATAACGTGGTGGGGAGGTTTTAATAATGTGTTGAGTTTTTAATAACATGGTGGTGATGTTTTAATAATGTGTTGAGGTGTTTTGAATTGCGTGGAGGTGAGGTTTTAATTATGTGTTGAAGTGTTTTAATAACGTGGTGGTGAGGTTTTAATCATGTGTTGAAGTGTTTTTAATAACGTGGTGTTGATGTTTTAATAATGTGTTGAGTTTTTAATAACGCGGTCGTGAGGTTTTAATGATGTGTTGAAGTGTTTTTAATCACGTGGTGGTGAGGTTTTAATAATGTGTTGAAGTGTTTTTGATAATGTGGTCGTGATGTTTTAATAATGTGTTGAATTTTTAATAATGTGTTGGTGAGGTTTTAATAATGTGTTGAGTTTTTAATAACGTGGTGGTGAGGTTTTAATGTGTTGAAGTGTTTTTAAAAACGTGGTGGTGATGTTTTAATAATTTGGTGAGGTGTTTTGAATTGCGTGGAGGTGAGGTTTTAATAATGTGTTGAAGTGTTTTTAATAACGTGGTGATGATGTTTTAATTATGTGTTGAATTTTTAATAACGTGGTGGAGATGTTTTAATAATGTGTTGAAGTGTTTTTAATAACGTGGTGATGATGTTTTAATAATGTGTTGAATTTTTAATAACATGGTGGTGAGGTTTTAATAATGTGTTGAGTTTTTAATAACGTGGTGGTGAGGTTTTCATGATGTGTTGAAGTGTTTTCAATAACGTGGTGGTGATGTTTGAATAATGTGTTGAATTTTTAATAACGTGGTGATGAGGTTTTAATAATGTGTTGAAGTGTTTTTAATAACGTGGTGGTGAGGTTTTAATAATGTGTTGAAGTGTTTTAATAACGTGGTGGTGAGGTTTTAATAATGTATTGAAGTGTTTTTAATAATGTGGTGGTGAGGTTTTAATAATGTGTTGAAGTGTTTTTAATCACATGGTGGTGAGGTTTTAATAATGTGTTGAAGTGTTTTTAATAACGTGGTGGTGAGGTTTTAATCATGTGTTGAAGTGTTTTTAATAACGTGGTGTTGATGTTTTAATAATGTGTTGAGTTTTTAATAACATGGTGGTGATGTTTTAATAATGTGTTGAGGTGTTTTGAATTGCGTGGAGGTGAGGTTTTAATTATGTGTTGAAGTGTTTTTAATAACGTGGTGGTGAGATTTTAATGATGTGTTGAAGTGTTTTTAATAATGTGTTGAAGTGTTTTTGATAATGTGGTCGTGATGTTTTAATAATGTGTTGAATTTTTAATAACGTGGTGGTGAGGTTTTAATAATGTGTTGAGTTTTTAATAACGTGGTGGTGAGGTTTTAATGTGTTGAAGTGTTTTTAAAAACGTGGTGGTGATGTTTTAATGATGTGTTGAAGTGTTTTTAATAACGTGGTGGTGAGGTTTTAATAATGTGTTGAGTTTTTAACAACGTGGTGTTGAGGTTTAAATAATGTGGTGAGGTGTTTTGAATTGCGTGGAGGTGAGGTTTTAATTATGTGTTGAAGTGTTTTAATAACGTGGTGGTGAGGTTTTAATCATGTGTTGAAGTGTTTTTAATAACGTGGTGTTGATGTTTTAATAATGTGTTGAGTTTTTAATAACGCGGTCGTGAGGTTTTAATGATGTGGTGAAGTGTTTTTAATCACGTGGTGGTGAGGTTTTAATAATGTGTTGAAGTGTTTTTAATAACGTGGTGGTGAGGTTTTAATAATGTGTTGAAGTGTTTTTGATAATGTGGTGGTGAGGTTTTAATCATGTGTTGAAGTGTTTTTAATAACGTGGTGTTGATGTTTTAATAATGTGTTGAATTTTTAATAACGTGGTGGTGAGGTTTTAATAATGTGTTGTTTTTAATAACGTGGTGGTGAGGTTTTAATGTGTTGAAGTGTTTTTAATAACGTGGTGGTGAGGTTTTAATTATGTGTTGAAGTGTTTTAAATAACGTGGTGGTGAGGTTTTAATAATGTGTTGAAGTGTTTTTAAGAATGTGGTGGTGAGGTTTTAGTTATGTGTTGAAGTGTTTTTAATAACGTGGTGGTGAGATTTTAATGATGTGTTGAAGTGTTTTTAATAATGTGGTGGTGAGGTTTTAATAATGTGTTGAAGTGTTTTTGATAACGTGGTCGTGATGTTTTAATAATGTGTTGAATTTTTAATAACGTGGTGGTGAGGTTTTAATAATGTGTTGAGTTTTTAATAACGTGGCGGTGAGGTTTTAATGTGTTGAAGTGTTTTTAAAAACGTGGTGGTGATGTTTTAATAATTTGGTGAGGTGTTTTGAATTGCATGGAGGTGAGGTTTTAATAATGTGTTGAAGTGTTTTTAATAACGTGGTGATGATGTTTTAATAATGTGTTGAATTTTTAATAACATGGTGGTGAGGTTTTAATAATGTGTTGAGTTTTTAATAACGTGGTGGAGATGTTTTAATAATGTGTTGAGTTTTTAATAACGAGGTGGTGAGGTTTTCATGATGTGTTGAAGTGTTTTCAATAACGTGGTGGTGATGTTAGAATAATGTGTTGAATTTTTAATAACGTGGTGATGAGGTTTTAATAATGTGTTGAAGTGTTTTTAATAACGTGGTGGTGAGGTTTTAATCATGTGTTGAAGTGTTTTAATAACGTGGTGGTGAGGTTTTAATAATGTATTGAAGTGTTTTTAATAATGTGGTGGTGAGGTTTTAATAATGTGTTGAAGTGTTTTTAATCACGTGGTGGTGAGGTTTTAATAATGTGTTGAAGTGTTTTTAATAATGTGGTGGTGAGGTTTTAATCATGTGTTGAAGTGTTTTTAATAACGTGGTGTTGATGTTTTAATAATGTGTTGAGTTTTTAACAACGCGGTCGTGAGGTTTTAATGATGTGTTGAAGTGTTTTTAATCACGTGGTGGTGAGGTTTTAATAATGTGTTGAAGTGTTTTTAATAACGTGGTGGTGAGGTTTTAATAATGTGTTGAAGTGTTTTTGATAATGTGGTGGTGAGGTTTTAATCATGTGTTGAAGTGTTTTTAATAACGTGGTGTTGATGTTTTAATAATGTGTTGAATTATTAATAACGTGGTGGTGAGGTTTTAATAATGTGTTGTTTTTAATAACGTGGTGGTGAGGTTTTAATGTGTTGAAGTGTTTTTAATAACGTGGTGGTGAGGTTTTAATTATGTGTTGAAGTGTTTTAAATAACGTGGTGGTGAGGTTTTAATAATGTGTTGAAGTGTTTTTAAGAATGTGGTGGTGAGGTTTTAGTGATGTGTTGAAGTGTTTTTAATAACGTGGTGGTGAGATTTTAATGATGTGTTGAAGTGTTTTTAATAATGTGGTGGTGAGGTTTTAATAATGTGTTGAATTTTTAATAACGTGGTGGTGAGGTTTTAATAATGTGTTGAGTTTTTAATAACGTGGTGGTGAGGTTTTAATGTGTTGAAGTGTTTTTAAAAACGTGGTGGTGATGTTTTAATAATTTGGTGAGGTGTTTTGAATTGCGTGGAGGTGAGGTTTTAATAATGTGTTGAAGTGTTTTTAATAACGTGGTGATGATGTTTTAATAATGTGTTGAATTTTTAATAACATGGTGGTGAGGTTTTAATAATGTGTTGAGTTTTTAATAACGTGGTGGTGATGTTTTAATAATGTGTTGAGTTTTTAATAACGTGGTGGTGAGGTTTTCATGATGTGTTGAAGTGTTTTCAATAACGTGGTGGTGATGTTTGAATAATGTGTTGAATTTTTAATAACCTGGTGATGAGGTTTTAATAATGTGTTGAAGTGTTTTTAATAACGTGGTGGTGAGGTTTTAATAATGTGTTGATGTGTTTCTAATAACGTGGTGGTGATGTTTTAATAACGTGTTGAATTTTTAATAACGTGGTGGTGAGGTTTTAATGTGTTGAAGTGTTTTTAATAACGTGGTGGTGAGGTTTTAATGATGTGTTGATTTTTTAATAACGTGGTGGTGAGGTTTTAATTATGTGTTGAGGTGTTTTTAATAATGTGGTGGTGAGGTTTTAATAATGTGTTGAGTTTTTAATAACGTGGTGGTGAGGTTTTAATAATGTGTTGAGTTTTTATTAACGTGGTGGTGAGGTTTTAATAATGTGTTGAGTTTTTAATAACGTGGTGGTGAGGTTTTAATAATGTGTTGACTTTTTAAGAACATGGTGGTGAAGTTTTAATAATGTGTTGAGTTTTTAATAACGTGGTGGTGAGGTTTTAATAACGTGTTGAAGTGTTTTTAATAACGTGGTGGTGATGTTTTAATAATGTGTTGAGTTTTTAATAAAGTGGTGGTGAGGTTTTAATGATGTGTTGAAGTGTTTTTAATAATGTGGTGGTGAGGTTTTAATAATGTGTTGAAGTGTTTTTAATAACGTGGTGGTGATGTTTTAATAATGTGTTGAAGTGTTTTTAATAGCGTGGTGGTGAGGTTTTAATGTGTTGAAGTGTTATTAATAACGTGGTGGTGATGTTTTAATAATGTGTTGAGTTTTTAATAACGTGGTGGTGAGGTTTAAATAATGTGTTGAGTTTTTAATAACGTGGTGGTCATGTTTTAATAATGTGTTGAGTTTTTAATAACGTGTTGGTGAGGTTTCAATCATGTGTTGAATTTTTAATAACGTGGTGGTGATGTTTTAATAATGTGTTGAGTTTTTAATGACATGGTGGTGAGGTTTTAATAATGTGTTGAGTTTTTAATAACGTGGTGGTGATGTTTTAATAATGTGTTGAGTTTTTAATGACATGGTGGTGAGGTTTTAATAATGTGTTGAGTTTTTAATAATATGGTGGTGAGGTTTTAATAATGTGTTTGAGTTTTTAATAACGTGGTGGTGAGGTTTTAATTATGTGTTGAGGTGTTTTTAATAACGTGGTGGTGATGTTTGAATAATGTGTTGAATTTTTGATAACGTGTTGGTGAGGTTTTAATCATGTGTTGAGTTTTTAATAACGTGGTGGTGATGTTTTAATAATGTGTTGAATTTTTAATAACATGGTGGTGAGGTTTTAATAATGTGTTGAGTTTTTAATAACGTGGTGGTGATGTTTTAATAATGTGTTGAGTTTTTAATAACGTGGTGGTGAGGTTTTCATGATGTGTTGAAGTGTTTTCAATTACGTGGTGGTGATGTTTGAATAATGTGTTGAATTTTTAATAACGTGATGATGAGGTTTTAATAATGTGTTGAAGTGTTTTTAATAACGTGGTGGTGAGGTTTTAATGTGTTGAAGTGTTTTGAATAACGTGGTGGTGATGTTTTAATAATGTGGTGAGGTGTTTTGAATTGCGTGATGATGAGGTTTTAATAATGTGTTGAGATTTTAATAACGTGGTGGTGAGGTTTTAATGTGTTGGAAGTGTTTTTAATAACGTGGTGGTAATGTTTTAATAATGTGGTGAGGTGTTTTGAATTGCGTGGAGGTTAGGTTTTAATAATGTGTTGAGGTATTTTTAATAACGTGGGGGTGAGGTTTTAATAATGTGTTGAAGTGTTTTTCATAACGTGGTGGTGAGGTTTTAATAATGTGTTGAGGTGTTTTTAATAACGTGGTGGTGAGATTTTAATAATTTATTGAGGTGTTTTTCATAACGTGATGGTGAGGTTTAATCATGTGTTGAGTTTTTAATTACGTGGTGGTGATGTTTTAACATTGTGTTGAGTTTTTACTGACGTGGTGGTGAGGTTATAATAATGTGTTGAGTTTTTAATTACGTGTTGG
This sequence comes from Eptatretus burgeri, assembly GCF_056783735.1. Classification (NCBI taxonomy): domain Eukaryota; kingdom Metazoa; phylum Chordata; class Myxini; order Myxiniformes; family Myxinidae; genus Eptatretus; species Eptatretus burgeri. The sequence goes on from NC_140967.1 coordinate 96,618,982, forward strand.
TGAGGTTTTAATAATGTGTTGAGTTTTTAATAACGTGTTGGTGAGGTTTTAATCATGTGTTGAGTTTTTAATAACGTGGTGGTGATGTTTTAATCATGTGTTGAGTTTTTAATGACATGGTGGTGAGGTTTTAAGAATGTGTTGAGTTTTTAATAACGTGGTGGTGATGTTTTAATAATGTGTTGAGTTTTTAATAACGTGGTGGTGAGGTTTTGATCATGTGTTGAAGTGTTTTAATAACATGGTGGTGATGTTTTAATAATGTGTTGAGTTTTTAATAACGTGGTGGTGAGGTTTTAATAACGTGTTGAAGTGTTTTTAATAACGTGGTGGTGATGTTTTAATAATGTGTTGAGTTTTTAATAAAGTGGTGGTGAGGTTTTAATAATGTGTTGAAGTGTTTTTAATAATGTGGTGGTGAGGTTTTAATAATGTGTTGAAGTGTTTTTAATAACATGGTGGTGATGTTTTAATAATGTGTTGAATTTTTAATAACGTGTTGAAGTGTTTTTAATAACGTGGTGGTGATGTTTTAATAATGTGTTGAGTTTTTAATAACGTGGTGGTGAGGTTTTGATCATGTGTTGAAGTGTTTTAATAACATGGTGGTGATGTTTTAATAATGTGTTGAGTTTTTAATAACGTGTTGGTGAGATTTTAATAATGTGTTGAGTTTTTAATAACGTGTTGGTGAGGTTTTAATCATGTGTTGAGTTTTTAATAACGTGGTGGTGATGTTTTAATAATGTGTTGAGTTTTTAATGACATGGTGGTGAGGTTTTAATAATGTGTTGAGTTTTTAATAATATGGTGGTGAGGTTTTAATAATGTGTTTGAGTTTTTAATAACGTGGTGGTGAGGTTTTAATTATGTGTTGAGGTGTTTTTAATAACGTGGTGGTGATGTTTGAATAATGTGTTGAATTTTTATAACGTGTTGGTGAGGTTTTAATCATGTGTTGAGTTTTTAATAACGTGGTGGTGATGTTTTAATAATGTGTTGAATTTTTAATAACATGGTGGTGAGGTTTTAATAATGTGTTGAGTTTATAATAACGTGGTGGTGATGTTTTAATAATGTGTTGAGTTTCTAATAACGTGGTGGTGAGGTTTTCATGATGTGTTGAAGTGTTTTCAATTACGTGGTGGTGATGTTTGAATAATGTGTTGAATTTTTAAAAACGTGATGATGAGGTTTTAATAATGTGTTGAAGTGTTTTTAATAACGTGGTGGTGAGGTTTTAATGTGTTGAAGTCTTTTGAATAACGTGGTGGTGATGTTTTAATAATGTGGTGAGGTGTTTTGAATTGCGTGGAGGTTAGGTTTTAATAATGTGTTGAGGTATTTTTAATAACGTGGGGGTGAGGTTTTAATAATGTGTTGAAGTGTTTTTCATAACGTGGTGGTGAGGTTTTAATAATGTGTTGAGGTGTTTTTAATAACGTGGTGGTGAGATTTTAATAATCTATTGAGGTGTTTTTCATAACGTGATGGTGAGGTTTAATCATGTGTTGAGTTTTTAATTACGTGGTGGTGATGTTTTAACATTGTGTTGAGTTTTTACTGACGTGGTGGTGAGGTTAAAATAATGTGTTGAGTTTTTAATTACGTGTTGGTGAGGTTTTAATAATGTGTTGAGTTTTTAATAACGTGTTGGTGAGGTTTTAATCATGTGTTGAGTTTTCAATAACGTGGTGGTGATGTTTTAATCATGTGTTGAGTTTTTAATGACATGGTGGTGAGGTTTTAATAATGTGTTGAGTTTTTAATAATGTGGTGGTGAGGTATTAATAATGTGTTTGAGTTTTTAATAACGTGGTGGTGAGGTTTTAATTATGTGTTGAGGTGTTTTTAATAACGTGGTGGTGAGGTTTTAATAATGTGTTGTTTTTAATAACGTGGTGGTGAGGTTTTAATGTGTTGAAGTGTTTTTAATAACGTGGTGGTGAGGTTTTAATTATGTGTTGAAGTGTTTTAAATAACGTGGTGGTGAGGTTTTAATAATGTGTTGAAGTGTTTTTAAGAATGTGGTGGTGAGGTTTTAGTTATGTGTTGAAGTGTTTTTAATAACGTGGTGGTGAGATTTTAATGATGTGTTGAAGTGTTTTTAATAATGTGGTGGTGAGGTTTTAATAATGTGTTGAAGTGTTTTTGATAACGTGGTCGTGATGTTTTAATAATGTGTTGAATTTTTAATAACGTGGTGGTGAGGTTTTAATAATGTGTTGAGTTTTTAATAACGTGGCGGTGAGGTTTTAATGTGTTGAAGTGTTTTTAAAAACGTGGTGGTGATGTTTTAATAATTTGGTGAGGTGTTTTGAATTGCGTGGAGGTGAGGTTTTAATAATGTGTTGAAGTGTTTTTAATAACGTGGTGATGATGTTTTAATAATGTGTTGAATTTTTAATAACATGGTGGTGAGGTTTTAATAATGTGTTGAGTTTTTAATAACGTGGTGGAGATGTTTTAATAATGTGTTGAGTTTTTAATAACGAGGTGGTGAGGTTTTCATGATGTGTTGAAGTGTTTTCAATAACGTGGTGGTGATGTTAGAATAATGTGTTGAATTTTTAATAACGTGGTGATGAGGTTTTAATAATGTGTTGAAGTGTTTTTAATAACGTGGTGGTGAGGTTTTAATCATGTGTTGAAGTGTTTTAATAACGTGGTGGTGAGGTTTTAATAATGTATTGAAGTGTTTTTAATAATGTGGTGGTGAGGTTTTAATAATGTGTTGAAGTGTTTTTAATCACGTGGTGGTGAGGTTTTAATAATGTGTTGAAGTGTTTTTAATAATGTGGTGGTGAGGTTTTAATCATGTGTTGAAGTGTTTTTAATAACGTGGTGTTGATGTTTTAATAATGTGTTGAGTTTTTAACAACGCGGTCGTGAGGTTTTAATGATGTGTTGAAGTGTTTTTAATCACGTGGTGGTGAGGTTTTAATAATGTGTTGAAGTGTTTTTAATAACGTGGTGGTGAGGTTTTAATAATGTGTTGAAGTGTTTTTGATAATGTGGTGGTGAGGTTTTAATCATGTGTTGAAGTGTTTTTAATAACGTGGTGTTGATGTTTTAATAATGTGTTGAATTTTTAATAACGTGGTGGTGAGGTTTTAATAATGTGTTGTTTTTAATAACGTGGTGGTGAGGTTTTAATGTGTTGAAGTGTTTTTAATAACGTGGTGGTGAGGTTTTAATTATGTGTTGAAGTGTTTTAAATAACGTGGTGGTGAGGTTTTAATAATGTGTTGAAGTGTTTTTAAGAATGTGGTGGTGAGGTTTTAGTGATGTGTTGAAGTGTTTTTAATAACGTGGTGGTGAGATTTTAATGATGTGTTGAAGTGTTTTTAATAATGTGGTGGTGAGGTTTTAATAATGTGTTGAAGTGTTTTTGATAACGTGGTCGTGATGTTTTAATAATGTGTTGAATTTTTAATAACGTGGTGGTGAGGTTTTAATAATGTGTTGAGTTTTTAATAACGTGGTGGTGAGGTTTTAATGTGTTGAAGTGTTTTTAAAAACGTGGTGGTGATGTTTTAATAATTTGGTGAGGTGTTTTGAATTGCGTGGAGGTGAGGTTTTAATAATGTGTTGAAGTGTTTTTAATAACGTGGTGATGATGTTTTAATAATGTGTTGAATTTTTAATAACATGGTGGTGAGGTTTTAATAATGTGTTGAGTTTTTAATAACGTGGTGGTGATGTTTTAATAATGTGTTGAGTTTTTAATAACGTGGTGGTGAGGTTTTCATGATGTGTTGAAGTGTTTTCAATAACGTGGTGGTGATGTTTGAATAATGTGTTGAATTTTTAATAACCTGGTGATGAGGTTTTAATAATGTGTTGAAGTGTTTTTAATAACGTGGTGGTGAGGTTTTAATAATGTGTTGATGTGTTTCTAATAACGTGGTGGTGATGTTTTAATAACGTGTTGAATTTTTAATAACGTGGTGGTGAGGTTTTAATGTGTTGAAGTGTTTTTAATAACGTGGTGGTGAGGTTTTAATGATGTGTTGATTTTTTAATAACGTGGTGGTGAGGTTTTAATTATGTGTTGAGGTGTTTTTAATAATGTGGTGGTGAGGTTTTAATAATGTGTTGAGTTTTTAATAACGTGGTGGTGAGGTTTTAATAATGTGTTGAGTTTTTATTAACGTGGTGGTGAGGTTTTAATAATGTGTTGAGTTTTTAATAACGTGGTGGTGAGGTTTTAATAATGTGTTGACTTTTTAAGAACATGGTGGTGAAGTTTTAATAATGTGTTGAGTTTTTAATAACGTGGTGGTGAGGTTTTAATAACGTGTTGAAGTGTTTTTAATAACGTGGTGGTGATGTTTTAATAATGTGTTGAGTTTTTAATAAAGTGGTGGTGAGGTTTTAATGATGTGTTGAAGTGTTTTTAATAATGTGGTGGTGAGGTTTTAATAATGTGTTGAAGTGTTTTTAATAACGTGGTGGTGATGTTTTAATAATGTGTTGAAGTGTTTTTAATAGCGTGGTGGTGAGGTTTTAATGTGTTGAAGTGTTATTAATAACGTGGTGGTGATGTTTTAATAATGTGTTGAGTTTTTAATAACGTGGTGGTGAGGTTTAAATAATGTGTTGAGTTTTTAATAACGTGGTGGTCATGTTTTAATAATGTGTTGAGTTTTTAATAACGTGTTGGTGAGGTTTCAATCATGTGTTGAGTTTTTAATAACGTGGTGGTGATGTTTTAATAATGTGTTGAGTTTTTAATGACATGGTGGTGAGGTTTTAATAATGTGTTGAGTTTTTAATAACGTGGTGGTGATGTTTTAATAATGTGTTGAGTTTTTAATGACATGGTGGTGAGGTTTTAATAATGTGTTGAGTTTTTAATAATATGGTGGTGAGGTTTTAATAATGTGTTTGAGTTTTTAATAACGTGGTGGTGAGGTTTTAATTATGTGTTGAGGTGTTTTTAATAACGTGGTGGTGATGTTTGAATAATGTGTTGAATTTTTGATAACGTGTTGGTGAGGTTTTAATCATGTGTTGAGTTTTTAATAACGTGGTGGTGATGTTTTAATAATGTGTTGAATTTTTAATAACATGGTGGTGAGGTTTTAATAATGTGTTGAGTTTTTAATAACGTGGTGGTGATGTTTTAATAATGTGTTGAGTTTTTAATAACGTGGTGGTGAGGTTTTCATGATGTGTTGAAGTGTTTTCAATTACGTGGTGGTGATGTTTGAATAATGTGTTGAATTTTTAATAACGTGATGATGAGGTTTTAATAATGTGTTGAAGTGTTTTTAATAACGTGGTGGTGAGGTTTTAATGTGTTGAAGTGTTTTGAATAACGTGGTGGTGATGTTTTAATAATGTGGTGAGGTGTTTTGAATTGCGTGATGATGAGGTTTTAATAATGTGTTGAGATTTTAATAACGTGGTGGTGAGGTTTTAATGTGTTGAAGTGTTTTTAATAACGTGGTGGTAATGTTTTAATAATGTGGTGAGGTGTTTTGAATTGCGTGGAGGTTAGGTTTTAATAATGTGTTGAGGTATTTTTAATAACGTGGGGGTGAGGTTTTAATAATGTGTTGAAGTGTTTTTCATAACGTGGTGGTGAGGTTTTAATAATGTGTTGAGGTGTTTTTAATAACGTGGTGGTGAGATTTTAATAATTTATTGAGGTGTTTTTCATAACGTGATGGTGAGGTTTAATCATGTGTTGAGTTTTTAATTACGTGGTGGTGATGTTTTAACATTGTGTTGAGTTTTTACTGACGTGGTGGTGAGGTTATAATAATGTGTTGAGTTTTTAATTACGTGTTGGTGAGGTTTTAATAATGTGTTGAGTTTTTAATAACGTGTTGGTGAGGTTTTAATCATGTGTTGAGTTTTTAATAACGTGGTGGTGATGTTTTAATCATGTGTTGAGTTTTTAATGACATGGTGGTGAGGTTTTAAGAATGTGTTGAGTTTTTAATAACGTGGTGGTGATGTTTTAATAATGTGTTGAGTTTTTAATAACGTGGTGGTGAGGTTTTGATCATGTGTTGAAGTGTTTTAATAACATGGTGGTGATGTTTTAATAATGTGTTGAGTTTTTAATAACGTGGTGGTGAGGTTTTAATAACGTGTTGAAGTGTTTTTAATAACGTGGTGGTGATGTTTTAATAATGTGTTGAGTTTTTAATAAAGTGGTGGTGAGGTTTTAATAATGTGTTGAAGTGTTTTTAATAATGTGGTGGTGAGGTTTTAATAATGTGTTGAGGTGTTTTTAATAACATGGTGGTGATGTTTTAATAATGTGTTGAATTTTTAATAACGTGTTGAAGTGTTTTTAATAACGTGGTGGTGATGTTTTAATAATGTGTTGAGTTTTTAATAACGTGGTGGTGAGGTTTTGATCATGTGTTGAAGTGTTTTAATAACATGGTTGTGATGTTTTAATAATGTGTTGAGTTTTTAATAACGTGTTGGTGAGATTTTAATAATGTGTTGAGTTTTTAATAACGTGTTGGTGAGGTTTTAATCATGTGTTGAGTTTTTAATAACGTGGTGGTGATGTTTTAATAATGTGTTGAGTTTTTAATGACATGGTGGTGAGGTTTTAATAATGTGTTGAGTTTTTAATAATATGGTGGTGAGGTTTTAATAATGTGTTTGAGTTTTTAATAACGTGGTGGTTAGGTTTTAATTATGTGTTGAGGTGTTTTTAATAACGTGGTGGTGATGTTTGAATAATGTGTTGAATTTTTATAACGTGTTGGTGAGGTTTTAATCATGTGTTGAGTTTTTAATAACGTGGTGGTGATGTTTTAATAATGTGTTGAATTTTTAATAACATGGTGGTGAGGTTTTAATAATGTGTTGAGTTTATAATAACGTGGTGGTGATGTTTTAATAATGTGTTGAGTTTCTAATAACGTGGTGGTGAGGTTTTCATGATGTGTTGAAGTGTTTTCAATTACGTGGTGGTGATGTTTGAATAATGTGTTGAATTTTTAAAAACGTGATGATGAGGTTTTAATAATGTGTTGAAGTGTTTTTAATAACGTGGTGGTGAGGTTTTAATGTGTTGAAGTCTTTTGAATAACGTGGTGGTGATGTTTTAATAATGTGGTGAGGTGTTTTGAATTGCGTGGAGGTGAGGTTTTAATGTGTTGAAGTGTTTTTAATAACGTGGTGGTAATGTTTTAATAATGTGGTGAGGTGTTTTGAATTGCGTGGAGGTTAGGTTTTAATAATGTGTTGAGGTATTTTTAATAACGTGGGGGTGAGGTTTTAATAATGTGTTGAAGTGTTTTTCATAACGTGGTGGTGAGGTTTTAATAATGTGTTGAGGTGTTTTTAATAACGTGGTGGTGAGATTTTAATAATCTATTGAGGTGTTTTTCATAACGTGATGGTGAGGTTTAATCATGTGTTGAGTTTTTAATTACGTGGTGGTGATGTTTTAACATTGTGTTGAGTTTTTACTGACGTGGTGGTGAGGTTAAAATAATGTGTTGAGTTTTTAATTACGTGTTGGTGAGGTTTTAATAATGTGTTGAGTTTTTAATAACGTGTTGGTGAGGTTTTAATCATGTGTTGAGTTTTCAATAACGTGGTGGTGATGTTTTAATCATGTGTTGAGTTTTTAATGACATGGTGGTGAGGTTTTAATAATGTGTTGAGTTTTTAATAATGTGGTGGTGAGGTATTAATAATGTGTTTGAGTTTTTAATAACGTGGTGGTGAGGTTTTAATTATGTGTTGAGGTGTTTTTAATAACGTGGTGGTGAGGTTTAAATAATGTGTTGAGTTTTTAATAACGTGGTGGTGAGGTTTTAATAATGTGTTGAGGTGTTTTTAATAACGTGGTGGGGAGGTTTTAATAATGTGTTGAGTTTTTAATAACGTGGTGGTGATGTTTTAATAATGTGTTGAGTTTTTAATGACGTGGTGGTGAGGTTTTAATAATGTGTTGAGGTGTTTTTAATAACGTGGTGGTGATGTTTTAATAATGTGTTGAAGTGTTTTTAATTACATGGTGGTGATATTTTAATAATGTGTTGAGTTTTTAATAACGTGGTGGTGAGGTTTTAATAATGTGTTGAGTTTTTAATAATGTGTGGAGTTTTTAATAACGTGGTGGTGAGGTTTTAATAATGTGTTGAGTTTTTAATAACGTGGTGGTGAGGTTTTAATAACGTGTTGAAGTGTTTTTAATAACGTGGTGGTGATGTTTTAATTATGTGTTGAGTTTTTAATAACGTGGTGGTGAGGTTTTAATAATGTGTTCAGTTTTTAATAACGTGGTGGTGAAGTTTTAATAACGTGTTGAAGTGTTTTTAATAACGTGGTGGTGATGTTTTAATAATGTGTTGAGTTTTTAATGATGTGGTGGTGAGGTTTTAATAACGTGTTGAAGTGTTTTTAATAACGTGGTGGTGATGTTTTAATAATATGTTGAGTTTTTCATAATGTGGTGGTGTGGTTTTAATAATGTGTTGAAGTGTTTTTAATAACGTGGTGGTGAGGTTTTAATAATGTGTTGAAGTGTTTTTAATAACGTGGTGGTAATGTTTTAATAATGTGTTGAGTTTTTAATAACGTGGGGGTGAGGTTTTCATGATGTGTTGAAGTGTTTTCAATAACGTGGTGGTGAGGTTTTAATAATGTGTTGATGTGTTTTTAATAACGTGGTGGTGAGGTTTTAATAATGTGTTGAGTTTTTAACAACGTGGTGGTGAGGTTTTAATTTTGTGTTGAGGTGTTTTTAATAACGTGGTGGTGAGGTTTTAATAATGTGTTGAGTTTTTAATAACGTGGTGGTGAGGTTTTAATAATGTGTTGAGGTGTTTTTAATAACGTGGTGGGGAGGTTTTAATAATGTGTTGAGTTTTTAATAACGTGGTGGTGATGTTTTAATCATGTGTTGAGTTTTTAATGACGTGGTCGTGAGGTTTTAATAATGTGTTGAGTTTTTAATAACGTGGTGGTGTTTTAATAATGTGTTGAGTTTTTATAACGTGGTGGTGAGGTTTTAATAATGTGTTGAGGTATTTTTAATAACGTTTTTGTGATGTTTTAATAATGTGTTGAAGTGTATTTAATTACATGGTGGTGAAGTTTTAATCATGTGTTGAGGTGTTTTTAATAACATGTTGGTGAGGTTTTAATGACGTGTTGAGGTGTTTTAATAATGTGGTGGTGAGGTTTTAATAATGTGTTGAGGTGTTTTTAATAACGTGGTGGTGAGGTTTTAATTACGTGTTGAGGTGTTTTTAATAATGTGGTGGTGAGGTTTTAATAATGTGTTGAGGTGTTTTTAATAACGAGGAGGTGAGGTTTTAATAATGTGTTGAGTTATTAATAATGTGGTGGTGAGGTTTCAATAATGTGTTGAGTTTTTAATAACGTGGTGGTGAGGTTTTAACAATGTGTTGAGGTGTTTTTAACAATGTGGTAGTGAGGTTTTAAAAGTGTGGTAGTGAGGTTTTAATAATGTGTTGAAGTGTTTTCAATTACGTGGTGGTGATGTTTGAATAATGTGTTGAATTTTTAAAAATGTGATGATGAGGTTTTAATAATGTGTTGAAGTGTTTTTAATGACGTGGTGGTGAGGTTTTAATGTGTTGAAGTCTTTTGAATAACGTGGTGGTGATGTTTTAATAATGTGGTGAGGTGTTTTGAATTGTGTGGAGGTGAGGTTTTAATAATGTGTTGAGATTTTAATAACGTGGTGGTGAGGTTTTAATGTGTTGAAGTGTTTTTAATAACGTGGTGGTAATGTTTTAATAATGTGGTGAGGTGTTTTGAATTGCGTGGAGGTTAGGTTTTAATAATGTGTTGAGGTATTTTTAATAACGTGGGCGTGAGGTTTTAATAATGTGTTGAAGTGTTTTTCATAACGTGGTGGTGAGGTTTTAATAATGTGTTGAGGTGTTTTTAATAACGAGGAGGTGAGGTTTTAATAATGTGTTGAGTTATTAATAATGTGGTGGTGAGGTTTCAATAATGTGTTGAGTTTTTAATAACGTGGTGGTGAGGTTTAAACAATGTGTTGAGGTGTTTTTAACAATGTGGTAGTGAGGTTTTAAAAGTGTGGAAGTGAGGTTTTAATAATGTGTTGAAGTGTTTTCAATTACGTGGTGGTGATGTTTGAATAATGTGTTGAATTTTTTAAAATGTGATGATGAGGTTTTAATAATGTGTTGAAGTGTTTTTAATAACGTGGTGGTGAGGTTTTAATGTGTTGAAGTCTTTTGAATAACGTGGTGGTGATGTTTTAATAATGTGGTGAGGTGTTTTGAATTGCGTGGAGGTGAGGTTTTAATAATGTGTTGAAGTGTTTTTCATAACGTGGTGGTGAGGTTTTAATAATGTGTTGAGGTGTTTTTAATAACGTGGTGGTGAGATTTTAATAATCTATTGAGGTGTTTTTCATAACGTGATGGTGAGGTTTAATCATGTGTTGAGTTTTTAATTACGTGGTGGTGATGTTTTAACATTGTGTTGAGTTTTTACTGACGTGGTGGTGAGGTTAAAATAATGTGTTGAGTTTTTAATTACGTGTTGGTGAGGTTTTAATAATGTGTTGAGTTTTTAATAACGTGTTGGTGAGGTTTTAATCATGTGTTGAGTTTTTAATAACGTGGTGGTGATGTTTTAATCATGTGTTGAGTTTTTAATGACATGGTGGTGAGGTTTTAAGAATGTGTTGAGTTTTTAATAATGTGGTGGTGAGGTATTAATAATGTGTTTGAGTTTTTAAGAACGTGGTGGTGAGGTTTTAATTATGTGTTGAGGTGTTTTTAATAACGTGGTGGTGACGTTTAAATAATGTGTTGAGTTTTTAATAACGTGGTGGTGAGGTTTTAATAATGTGTTGAGGTGTTTTTAATCACGTGGTGGGGAGGTTTTAATAATGTGTTGAGTTTTTAATAACGTGGTGGTGAGGTTTTAATAACGTGTTGAAGTGTTTTTAATAACGTGGTGGTGATGTTTTAATAATGTGTTGAGTTTTTAATAAAGTGGTGGTGAGGTTTTAATAATGTGTTGAAGTGTTTTTAATAATGTGGTGGTGAGGTTTTAATAATGTGTTGAAGTGTTTTTAATAACATGGTGGTGATGTTTTAATAATGTGTTGAATTTTTAATAACGTGTTGAAGTGTTTTTAATAACGTGGTGGTGATGTTTTAATAATGTGTTGAGTTTTTAATAACGTGGTGGTGAGGTTTTGATCATGTGTTGAAGTGTTTTAATAACATGGTGGTGATGTTTTAATAATGTGTTGAGTTTTTAATAACGTGGTGGTGAGGTTTTAATAACGTGTTGAAGTGTTTTTAATAACGTGGTGGTGATGTTTTAATAATGTGTTGAGTTTTTAATAAAGTGGTGGTGAGGTTTTAATAATGTGTTGAAGTGTTTTTAATAATGTGGTGGTGAGGTTTTAATAATGTGTTGAAGTGTTTTTAATAACATGGTGGTGATGTTTTAATAATGTGTTGAATTTTTAATAACGTGTTGAAGTGTTTTTAATAACGTGGTGGTGATGTTTTAATAATGTGTTGAGTTTTTAATAACGTGGTGGTGAGGTTTTGATCATGTGTTGAAGTGTTTTAATAACATGGTGGTGATGTTTTAATAATGTGTTGAGTTTTTAATAACGTGTTGGTGAGGTTTTAATAATGTGTTGAGTTTTTAATAACGTGTTGGTGAGGTTTTAATCATGTGTTGAGTTTTTAATAACGTGGTGGTGATGTTTTAATAATGTGTTGAGTTTTTAATGACATGGTGGTGAGGTTTTAATAATGTGTTGAGTTTTTAATAATATGGTGGTGAGGTTTTAATAATGTGTTTGAGTTTTTAATAACGTGGTGGTGAGGTTTTAATTATGTGTTGAGGTGTTTTTAATAACGTGGTGGTGATGTTTGAATAATGTGTTGAATTTTTAATAACGTGTTGGTGAGGTTTTAATCATGTGTTGAGTTTTTAATAACGTGGTGGTGATGTTTTAATAATGTGTTGAATTTTTAATAACATGGTGGTGAGGTTTTAATAATGTGTTGAGTTTTTAATAACGTGGTGGTGATGTTTTAATAATGTGTTGAGTTTCTAATAACGTGGTGGTGAGGTTTTCATGATGTGTTGAAGTGTTTTCAATTACGTGGTGGTGATGTTTGAATAATTTGTTGAATTTTTAAAAACGTGATGATGAGGTTTTAATAATGTGTTGAAGTGTTTTTAATAACGTGGTGGTGAGGTTTTAATGTGTTGAAGTCTTTTGAATAACGTGGTGGTGATGTTTTAATAATGTGGTGAGGTGTTTTGAATTGCGTGGAGGTGAGGTTTTAATAATGTGTTGAGATTTTAATAACGTGGTGGTGAGGTTTTAATGTGTTGAAGTGTTTTTAATAACGTGGTGGTAATGTTTTAATAATGTGGTGAGGTGTTTTGAATTGCGTGGAGGTTAGGTTTTAATAATGTGTTGAGGTATTTTTAATAACGTGGGGGTGAGGTTTTAATAATGTGTTGAAGTGTTTTTCATAACGTGGTGGTGAGGTTTTAATAATGTGTTGATGTGTTTTTAATAACGTGGTGGTGAGGTTTTAATAATGTGTTGAGTTTTTAACAACGTGGTGGTGAGGTTTTAATTTTGTGTTGAGGTGTTTTTAATAACGTGGTGGTGAGGTTTTAATAATGTGTTGAGTTTTTAATAACGTGGTGGTGAGGTTTTAATAATGTGTTGAGGTGTTTTTAATAACGTGGTGGGGAGGTTTTAATAATGTGTTGAGTTTTTAATAACGTGGTGGTGATGTTTTAATCATGTGTTGAGTTTTTAATGACGTGGTCATGAGGTTTTAATAATGTGTTGAGTTTTTAATAACGTGGTGGTGTTTTAATAATGTGTTGAGTTTTTATAACGTGGTGGTGAGGTTTTAATAATGTGTTGAGGTATTTTTAATAACGTTTTTGTGATGTTTTAATAATGTGTTGAAGTGTATTTAATTACATGGTGGTGAAGTTTTAATCATGTGTTGAGGTGTTTTTAATAACATGTTGGTGAGGTTTTAATGACGTGTTGAGGTGTTTTAATAATGTGGTGGTGAGGTTTTAATAATGTGTTGAGGTGTTTTTAATAACGTGGTGGTGAGGTTTTAATTACGTGTTGAGGTGTTTTTAATAATGTGGTGGTGAGGTTTTAATAATGTGTTGAGGTGTTTTTAATAACGAGGAGGTGAGGTTTTAATAATGTGTTGAGTTATTAATAATGTGGTGGTGAGGTTTCAATAATGTGTTGAGTTTTTAATAACGTGGTGGTGAGGTTTAAACAATGTGTTGAGGTGTTTTTAACAATGTGGTAGTGAGGTTTTAAAAGTGTGGTAGTGAGGTTTTAATAATGTGTTGAAGTGTTTTCAATTACGTGGTGGTGATGTTTGAATAATGTGTTGAATTTTTTAAAATGTGATGATGAGGTTTTAATAATGTGTTGAAGTGTTTTTAATAACGTGGTGGTGAGGTTTTAATGTGTTGAAGTCTTTTGAATAACGTGGTGGTGATGTTTTAATAATGTGGTGAGGTGTTTTGAATTGCGTGGAGGTGAGGTTTTAATAATGTGTTGAGATTTTAATAACGTGGTGGTGAGGTTTTAATGTGTTGAAGTGTTTTTAATAACGTGGTGGTAATGTTTTAATAATGTGGTGAGGTGTTTTGAATTGCGTGGAGGTTAGGTTTTAATAATGTGTTGAGGTATTTTTAATAACGTGGGGGTGAGGTTTTAATAATGTGTTGAAGTGTTTTTCATAACGTGGTGGTGAGGTTTTAATAATGTGTTGAGGTGTTTTTAATAACGTGGTGGTGAGATTTTAATAATCTATTGAGGTGTTTTTCATAACGTGATGGTGAGGTTTAATCATGTGTTGAGTTTTTAATTACGTGGTGGTGATGTTTTAACATTGTGTTGAGTTTTACTGTCGTGGTGGTGAGGTTAAAATAATGGGTTGGGTTTTTAATTACGAGTTGTTGAGGTTTTAATAATGTGTTGAGTTTTTAATAACGTGTTGGTGAGGTTTTAATCATGTGTTGCGTTTTTAATAACGTGGTGGTGATGTTTTAATCATGTGTTGAGTTTTTAATGACATGGTGGTGAGGTTTTAAGAATGTGTTGAGTTTTTAATAATGTGGTGGTGAGGTATTAATAATGTGTTTGAGTTTTTAAGAACGTGGTGGTGAGGTTTTAATTATGTGTTGAGGTGTTTTTAATAACGTGGTGGTGACGTTTAAATAATGTGTTGAGTTTTTAATAACGTGGTGGTGAGGTTTTAATAATGTGTTGAGGTGTTTTTAATCACGTGGTGGGGAGGTTTTAATAATGTGTTGAGTTTTTAATAACGTGGTGGTGAGGTTTTAATAACGTGTTGAAGTGTTTTTAATAACGTGGTGGTGATGTTTTAATAATGTGTTGAGTTTTTAATAAAGTGGTGGTGAGGTTTTAATAATGTGTTGAAGTGTTTTTAATAATGTGGTGGTGAGGTTTTAATAATGTGTTGAAGTGTTTTTAATAACATGGTGGTGATGTTTTATTAATGTGTTGAATTTTTAATAACGTGTTGAAGTGTTTTTAATAACGTGGTGGTGATGTTTTAATAATGTGTTGAGTTTTTAATAACGTGGTGGTGAGGTTTTGATCATGTGTTGAAGTGTTTTAATAACATGGTGGTGATGTTTTAATAATGTGTTGAGTTTTTAATAACGTGGTGGTGAGGTTTTAATAACGTGTTGAAGTGTTTTTAATAACGTGGTGGTGATGTTTTAATAATGTGTTGAGTTTTTAATAAAGTGGTGGTGAGGTTTTAATAATGTGTTGAAGTGTTTTTAATAATGTGGTGGTGAGGTTTTAATAATGTGTTGAAGTGTTTTTAATAACATGGTGGTGATGTTTTAATAATGTGTTGAATTTTTAATAACGTGTTGAAGTGTTTTTAATAACGTGGTGGTGATGTTTTAATAATGTGTTGAGTTTTTAATAACGTGGTGGTGAGGTTTTGATCATGTGTTGAAGTGTTTTAATAACATGGTGGTGATGTTTTAATAATGTGTTGAGTTTTTAATAACGTGTTGGTGAGGTTTTAATAATGTGTTGAGTTTTTAATAACGTGTTGGTGAGGTTTTAATCATGTGTTGAGTTTTTAATAACGTGGTGGTGATGTTTTAATAATGTGTTGAGTTTTTAATGACATGGTGGTGAGGTTTTAATAATGTGTTGAGTTTTTAATAATATGGTGGTGAGGTTTTAATAATGTGTTTGAGTTTTTAATAACGTGGTGGTGAGGTTTTAATTATGTGTTGAGGTGTTTTTAATAACGTGGTGGTGATGTTTGAATAATGTGTTGAATTTTTAATAACGTGTTGGTGAGGTTTTAATCATGTGTTGAGTTTTTAATAACGTGGTGGTGATGTTTTAATAATGTGTTGAATTTTTAATAACATGGTGGTGAGGTTTTAATAATGTGTTGAGTTTTTAATAACGTGGTGGTGATGTTTTAATAATGTGTTGAGTTTCTAATAACGTGGTGGTGAGGTTTTCATGATGTGTTGAAGTGTTTTCAATTACGTGGTGGTGATGTTTGAATAATTTGTTGAATTTTTAAAAACGTGATGATGAGGTTTTAATAATGTGTTGAAGTGTTTTTAATAACGTGGTGGTGAGGTTTTAATGTGTTGAAGTCTTTTGAATAACGTGGTGGTGATGTTTTAATAATGTGGTGAGGTGTTTTGAATTGCGTGGAGGTGAGGTTTTAATAATGTGTTGAGATTTTAATAACGTGGTGGTGAGGTTTTAATGTGTTGAAGTGTTTTTAATAACGTGGTGGTAATGTTTTAATAATGTGGTGAGGTGTTTTGAATTGCGTGGAGGTTAGGTTTTAATAATGTGTTGAGGTATTTTTAATAACGTGGGGGTGAGGTTTTAATAATGTGTTGAAGTGTTTTTCATAACGTGGTGGTGAGGTTTTAATAATGTGTTGAGGTGTTTTTAATAACGTGGTGGTGAGATTTTAATAATCTATTGAGGTGTTTTTCATAACGTGATGGTGAGGTTTAATCATGTGTTGAGTTTTTAATTACGTGGTGGTGATGTTTTAACATTGTGTTGAGTTTTTACTGACGTGGTGGTGAGGTTAAAATAATGTGTTGAGTTTTTAATTACGTGTTGTTGAGGTTTTAATAATGTGTTGAGTTTTTAATAACGTGTTGGTGAGGTTTTAATCATGTGTTGAGTTTTCAATAACGTGGTGGTGATGTTTTAATCATGTGTTGAGTTTTTAATGACATGGTGGTGAGGTTTTAATAATGTGTTGAGTTTTTAATAATGTGGTGGTGAGGTATTAATAATGTGTTTGAGTTTTTAATAACGTGGTGGTGAGGTTTTAATTATGTGTTGAGGTGTTTTTAATAACGTGGTGGTGATGTTTTAATAATGTGTTGAAGTGTTTTTAATTACATGGTGGTGATATTTTAATAATGTGTTGAGTTTTTAATAACGTGGTGGTGAGGTTTTAATAATGTGTTGAGTTTTTAATAATGTGTGGAGTTTTTAATAACGTGGTGGTGAGGTTTTAATAATGTGGTGAGTTTTTATTAACGTGGTGGTGAGGTTTTAATAATGTGTTGAGTTTTTAATAACGTGGTGGTGAGGTTTTAATAACGTGTTGAAGTGTTTTTAATAACGTGGTGGTGATGTTTTAATAATGTGTTGAGTTTTTAATAACGTGGTGGTGAGGTTTTAATAATGTGTTCAGTTTTTAATAACGTGGTGGTGAAGTTTTAATAACGTGTTGAAGTGTTTTTAATAACGTGGTGGTGATGTTTTAATAATGTGTTGAGTTTTTAATGATGTGGTGGTGAGGTTTTAATAACGTGTTGAAGTGTTTTTAATAACGTGGTGGTGATGTTTTAATAATATGTTGAGTTTTTCATAATGTGGTGGTGTGGTTTTAATAATGTGTTGAAGTGTTTTTAATAACGTGGTGGTGAGGTTTTAATAATGTGTTGAAGTGTTTTTAATAACGTGGTGGTAATGTTTTAATAATGTGTTGAGTTTTTAATAACGTGGTGGTGAGGTTTTCATGATGTGTTGAAGTGTTTTCAATAACGTGGTGGTGAGGTTTTAATAATGTGTTGATGTGTTTTTAATAACGTGGTGGTGAGGTTTTAATAATGTGTTGAGTTTTTAACAACGTGGTGGTGAGGTTTTAATTTTGTGTTGAGGTGTTTTTAATAACGTGGTGGTGAGGTTTTAATAATGTGTTGAGTTTTTAATAACGTGGTGGTGTGGTTTTAATAATGTGTTGAGGTGTTTTTAATAACGTGGTGGGGAGGTTTTAATAATGTGTTGAGTTTTTAATAACGTGGTGGTGATGTTTTAATCATGTGTTGAGTTTTTAATGATGTGGTCGTGAGGTTTTAATAATGTGTTGAGTTTTTAATAACGTGGTGGTGTTTTAATAATGTGTTGAGTTTTTATAACGTGGTGGTGAGGTTTTAATAATGTGTTGAGGTATTTTTAATAACGTTTTTGTGATGTTTTAATAATGTGTTGAAGTGTATTTAATTACATGGTGGTGAAGTTTTAATCATGTGTTGAGGTGTTTTTAATAACATGTTGGTGAGGTTTTAATGACGTGTTGAGGTGTTTTAATAACGTGGTGGTGAGGTTTTAATAATGTGTTGAGGTGTTTTTAATAACGTGGTGGTGAGGTTTTAATTACGTGTTGAGGTGTTTTTAATAATGTGGTGGTGAGGTTTTAATAATGTGTTGAGGTGTTTTAATAACGAGGAGGTGAGGTTTTAATAATGTGTTGAGTTATTAATAATGTGGTGGTGAGGTTTCAATAATGTGTTGAGTTTTTAATAACGTGGTGGTGAGGTTTTAACAATGTGTTGAGGTGTTTTTAACAATGTGGTAGTGAGGTTTTAAAAGTGTGGTAGTGAGGTTTTAATAATGTGTTGAAGTGTTTTCAATTACGTGGTGGTGATGTTTGAATAATGTGTTGAATTTTTAAAAACGTGATGATGAGGTTTTAATAATGTGTTGAAGTGTTTTTAATAACGTGGTGGTGAGGTTTTAATGTGTTGAAGTCTTTTGAATAACGTGGTGGTGATGTTTTAATAATGTGGTGAGGTGTTTTGAATTGCGTGGAGGTGAGGTTTTAATAATGTGTTGAGATTTTAGTAACGTGGTGATGAGGTTTTAATGTGTTGAAGTGTTTTTAATAACGTGGTGGTAATGTTTTAATAATGTGGTGAGGTGTTTTGAATTGCGTGGAGGTTAGGTTTTAATAATGTGTTGAGGTATTTTTAATAACGTGGGGGTGAGGTTTTAATAATGTGTTGAAGTGTTTTTCATAACGTGGTGGTGAGGTTTTAATAATGTGTTGAGGTGTTTTTAATAACGTGGTGGTGAGATTTTAATAATCTATTGAGGTGTTTTTCATAACGTGATGGTGAGGTTTAATCATGTGTTGAGTTTTTAATTACGTGGTGGTGATGTTTTAACATTGTGTTGAGTTTTTACTGACGTGGGGGTGAGGTTAAAATAATGTGTTGAGTTTTTAATTACGTGTTGGTGAGGTTTTAATAATGTGTTGAGTTTTTAATAATGTGGTGGTGAGGTTTTAATCATGTGTTGAGTTTTCAATAACGTGGTGGTGATGTTTTAATCATGTGTTGAGTTTTTAATGACATGGTGGTGAGGTTTTAATAATGTGTTTGAATTTTTAATAACGTGGTGGTGAGGTTTTAATTATGTGTTGAGGTGTTTTTAATAACGTGGTGGTGAGGTTTAAATAATGTGTTGAGTTTTTAATAACGTGGTGGTGAGGTTTTAATAATGTGTTGAGGTGTTTTTAATAACGTGGTGGGGAGGTTTTAATAATGTGTTGAGTTTTTAATAACGTGGTGGTGATGTTTTAATAATGTGTTGAGTTTTTAATGACGTGGTGGTGAGGTTTTAATAATGTGTTGAGGTGTCTTCAATAACGTGGTGGCGACGTTTTAATAATGTGTTGAAGTGTCTTTAATTACATGGTGGTGATATTTTAATAATGTGTTGAGTTTTTAATAACGTGGTGGTGAGGTTTTAATAATGTGTTGAGTTTTTAATAATGTGTGGAGTTTTTAATAACGTGGTGGTGAGGTTTTAATAATGTGTTGAGTTTTTATTAACGTGGTGGTGAGGTTTTAATAATGTGTTGAGTTTTTAATAACGTGGTGGTGAGGTTTTAATAACGTGTTGAAGTGTTTTTAATAACGTGGTGGTGATGTTTTAATAATGTGTTGAGTTTTTAATAACGTGGTGGTGAGGTTTTAATAATGTGTTCAGTTTTTAATAACGTGGTGGTGAAGTTTTAATAACGTGTTGAAGTGTTTTTAATAACGTGGTGGTGATGTTTTAATAATGTGTTGAGTTTTTAATGATGTGGTGGTGAGGTTTTAATAACGTGTTGAAGTGTTTTTAATAACGTGGTGGTGATGTTTTAATAATATGTTGAGTTTTTCATAATGTGGTGGTGTGGTTTTAATAATGTGTTGAAGTGTTTTTAATAACGTGGTGGTGAGGTTTTAATAATGTGTTGAAGTGTTTTTAATAACGTGGTGGTAATGTTTTAATAATGTGTTGAGTTTTTAATAACGTGGTGGTGAGGTTTTCATGATGTGTTGAAGTGTTTTCAATAACGTGGTGGTGAGGTTTTAATAATGTGTTGATGTGTTTTTAATAACGTGGTGGTGAGGTTTTAATAATGTGTTGAGTTTTTAACAAGCGTGGTGGTGAGGTTTTAATTTTGTGTTGAGGTGTTTTTAATAACGTGGTGGTGAGGTTTTAATAATGTGTTGAGTTTTTAATAACGTGGTGGTGAGGTTTTAATAATGTGTTGAGGTGTTTTTAATAACGTGGTGGGGAGGTTTTAATAATGTGTTGAGTTTTTAATAACGTGGTGGAGATGTTTTAATCATGTGTTGAGTTTTTAATGACGTGGTCGTGAGGTTTTAATAATGTGTTGAGTTTTTAATAACGTGGTGGTGTTTTAATAATGTGTTGAGTTTTTATAACGTGGTGGTGAGGTTTTAATAATGTGTTGAGGTATTTTTAATAACGTTTTTGTGATGTTTTAATAATGTGTTGAAGTGTTTTTAATTACATGGTGGTGAAGTTTTAATCATGTGTTGAGGTGTTTTTAATAACATGTTGGTGAGGTTTTAATGACGTGTTGAGGTGTTTTAATAACGTGGTGGTGAGGTTTTAATAATGTGTTGAGGTGTTTTTAATAACATGGTGGTGAGGTTTTAATTACGTGTTGAGGTGTTTTTAATAATGTGGTGGTGAGGTTTTAATAATGTGTTGAGGTGTTTTTAATAACGAGGAGGTGAGGTTTTAATAATGTGTTGAGTTATTAATAATGTGGTGGTGAGGTTTCAATAATGTGTTGAGTTTTTAACAACGTGGTGGTGAGGTTTTAACAATGTGTTGAGGTGTTTTTAACAATGTGGTAGTGAGGTTTTAAAAGTGTGGTAGTGAGGTTTTAATAATGTGTTGAAGTGTTTTTAAGAACGTGGTGGTGATGTTTTAATAATGTGTTGAGTTTTTAATAACGTGGTGGTGAGGTTTTAATAACGTGTTGAAGTGTTTTTAATATCGTGGTGGTGATGTTTTAAGAACGTGTTGAAGTGTTTTTACTAACATGGTGGTGATGTTATAATAATGTGTTGAAGTGTTTTTAATAACATGGTGGTGATGTTTTATTAATGTGTTGAGTTTTTAATAATGTGGTGGTGAGGTTTTAATTTTGTGTTGAGTTTTTAATAACGTGGTGGTGAAGTTTTAATAACGTGTTGAAGTGTTTTTAATAACGTAGTGGTGATGTTTTAATAATGTGGTGAGGTGTTTTGAATTGCGTGGAGGTGAGGTTTTAATAATGTGTTGAAGTGTTTTTAAAAACGTGGCGGTGATGTTTTAATAATGTGTTGAGTTTTTAATCACGTGGTGGTGAGGTTTAAATAATGTGGTGAGGTGTTTTGAATTGCGTGGAGGTGAGGTTTTAATAATGTGTTGAGGTGTTTTTAATAACGTGGTGGTGAGGTTTGAATAATGTGTTGAGTTTTTACGAACGTGGTGGTGAGGTTTTAATAATGTGTTGAAGTGTTTTCAATAACGTAGTGATGAGGTTTTAATAATGTGTTGAGTTTTTAATAATGTGGGAGTGAGGTTTTAATAATGTGTTGAATTGTTTTTAATAACGTAGTGGTGAGGTTTTAATAATATGTTGAGTTTTTAAGAACGCGGAGGTGAGGTTCTAATAATGTGTTGAAGTGTTTTTAATTACATGGTGGTGATGTTTTAATTATGTGTTGAGTTTTTAATAACGTGGTGGTGAGGTTTTAATAACGTGAAGAAGTGTTTTTAATAACGTGGAGGTGAGGTTTTAATAATATGTTGAGTTTTTAATAATGTGGTGGTGAGTTTTTAATAATGTGTTGAAGTGTTTTTAATAATGTGGTGGTGATGTTTTAATAATGTGTTGAGTTTTTAATAACGTGGTGGTGAGGTTTAATAATGTGGTGAAGTGTTTTTAATAACATGGTGGTGATGTTTTAATAATGTGTTGAGTTTTTAATAACGTGGTGGTGAGGTTTTAATAATGTGTTGAAGTGTTTTTAATAACATGGTGGTGATATTTTAATAATGTGTTGAGTTTTTAATAACGTAGTGGTGAGGTTTTTATAACATGTTGAAGTGTTTTTAATAACATGTTGGTGATGTTTTAATAATGTGTTGAGTTTTTAATAACGTGGTGGTGAGGTTTTAATAATGTGTTGAAGTGTTTTTAATAATGTGGTGGTGATGTTTTAATAATGTGTTGAGTTTTTAATAATGTGGTGGTGAGGTTTTAATAATGTGTTGAAGTGTTTTTAATAACGTGGTGGTGATGTTTTAATAATGTGTTGAGTTTTTAATAACGTGGTGGCGAGGTTTTAAGGATGTGTTGAAGTGTTTTTAATAACGTGGTGGTGAGGTTTTAAAAGGTGTTGAAGTGTTTTAATGATGTGGTGGTGAGGTTTTAATAATGTGTTGAAGTGTTTTAAATAACGTGGTGTTGAGGTTTTAATCATGTGTTGAGTTTTTAATAATGTGGTGGTGAGGTTTTAATAATGTGTTGAAGTGTTTTTAATAACGTGGTGGTGATGTTTTAATAATGTGTTGAGTTTTTACGAATGTGGCGGTGAGGTTTTAAGGATGTGTTGAAGTGTTTTTAATAACGTGGTGGTGAGGTTTTAAAAGGTGTTGAAGTGTTTTAATGATGTGGTGGTGAGGTTTTAATAATGTGTTGAAGTGTTTTAAATAACGTGGTGTTGAGGTTTTAATCATGTGTTGAGTTATTAACAACGTGGTGGTGAGGTTTTAATAACGTGTTGAAGTGTTTTAATAATGTGGTGGTGAGGTTTTAATCATGTGTTGAAGTGTTTTTAATGAAGTGGTGGTGAGGTTTTAATCATGTGTTGAGTTTTTACTAATGTGGTGGTGAGGTTTTAATGATGTGTTGAAGTGTTTTTAATAACGTGGTGGACAGGTTTTAAAAATGTGTTGAAGTGTTTTTAATCATGTGGTGGTGAGGTTTTAATAATGTGTTGAAGTGTTTTTAATAATGTGGTGTTGAGGTTTTAATCATGTGTTGAATTATTAATAACGTGGTGGTGAGGTTTTAATAATGTGTTGAAGTGTTTTAATAATGTGGTGGTGAGGTTTTAATAATGTGTTGAAGTGTTTTCAATTACGTAGTGGTGAGGTTTTAATAATGTGGAGTTTTTAATAACGCGGTAGTGAGGTTTTAATAATGTGTTGAAGTATTTTTAATAACGTGGTGGTGAGGTTTTAATAATGTGTTGAGTTTTTAATAACGTGGAGGTGAGGTTTTAATAATGTGTTGAAGTGTTTTTAATGACATGGTGGTGATGTTTTAATCATGTGTTGAGTTTTTAATAACGTGGTGGTGAGGTTTTAATAATGTGTTGAGTTTTTAATAACATTATGGTGAGGTTTTAATCATGTGTTGAGTTTTTAATAACGTGGTGGTGAGGTTTTAATAACGTGTTGAAGTGTTTTTAATAACGTGGTGGTGATGTTTTAATAATGTGTTGAAGTGTTTTTAATAACGTGGTGGTGAGGTTTTAATAATGTGTTGAGTTTTTAAGAACGTGGTGGTGATGTTTTAATAATGTGTTGAGTTATTAATAACGTGGTGGTGAGGTTTTAATAATGTGTTGAAGTGTTTTTAATAACGTGGTGGTTAGGTTTTAATAATGTGTTGAGTTATTAATAATGTGGTGGTGAGGTTTTAATAATGGGTTGAGTTTTTAATAACGTGGTGGTGAGGTTTTCATGATGTGTTGAAGTGTTTTTAATAACGTGGTGGTGAAGTTTTAATAATGTGTTGAGTTTTTAATGACGTGGTGGTGAGGTTTTAATAATGTGTTGAAGTGTTTTTAATAATGTGGTGGTGAGGTTTTAATAATGTGTTGAGTTTTTAATAACGTGGTGGTGAAGTTTTAATAATGTGTTGAGTTTTTAATAATGTGGTGGTGAGGTTTCAATAATGTGTTGAGGTATTTTTAATAACGTGGTGGTGATGTTTTAATAATGTGTTGAAGTGTTTTTAATTACATGGTGGTGAAGTTTTAATCATGTGTTGAGGTGTTTTTAATAACATGGTGGTGAGGTTTTAATAATGTGTTGAGGTGTTTTAAGAACGTGGTGGTGAGGTTTTAATAATGTGTTGAGGTGTTTTTAATAACGTGGTGGTGAGGTTTTAATTACGTGTTGAGGTGTTTTTAATAATGTGGTGGTGAGGTTTTAATTATGTGTGGAGGTGTTTTTAATAACGTGGAGGTGAGGTTTTAATAATGTGTTGAGTTATTAATAATGTGGTGGTGAAGTTTTAATAATGTGTTGAGTTTTTAATAACGTGGTGGTGAGGTTTTAACAATGTGTTGAGGTGTTTTTAACAACGTGGTAGTGAGGTTTTAAAAGTGTGGTAGTGAGGTTTTAATAATGTGTTGAAGTGTTTTTAATAACGTGGTGGTGATGTTTTAATAATGTGTTGAGTGTTTAATGACGTGGTGGTGATGTTTTAAGAACGTGTTGAAGTGTTTTTACTAACGTCGTGGTGATGTTTTAATAATGTGGTGAAGTGTTTTTAATAACATGGTGGTGATGTTTTAATAATGTGTTGAGTTTTTAATAACGTGGTGGTGAGGTTTTAATAATGTGTTGACTTTTTAATAACGTGGTGGTGAGGTTTTAATAACGTGTTGAAGTGTTTTTAATAACGTGGTGGTGATGTTTTAATAATGTGTTGAGTTTTTAATAACGTGGTGGTGAGGTTTTAATAATGTGTTCAGTTTTTAATAACGTGGTGGTGAAGTTTTAATAACGTGTTGAAGTGTTTTTAATAACGTGGTGGTGATGTTTTAATAATGTGTTGAGTTTTTAATGATGTGGTGGTGAGGTTTTAATAACGTGTTGAAGTGTTTTTAATAACGTGGTGGTGATGTTTTAATAATATGTTGAGTTTTTCATAACGTGGTGGTGTGGTTTTAATAATGTGTTGAAGTGTTTTTAATAACGTGGTGGTGAGGTTTTAATTATGTGTTGAAGTGTTTTTAATAACGTGGTGGTGATGTTTTAATAATGTGTTGAATTTTTAATTACATGGTGGTGAGGTTTTAATAATGTGTTGAAGTGTTTTAATAACGTGGTGGTGAGGTTTTAATAATGTATTGAAGTGTTTTTAATAATGTGGTGGTGAGGTTTTAATAATGTGTTGAAGTGTTTTTAATCATGTGGTGGTGAGGTTTTAATAATGTGTTGAAGTGTTTTTAATAACGTGGTGGTGAAGTTTTAATCATGTGTTGAAGTGTTTTTAATAACGTGGTGTTGATGTTTTAATAATGTGTTGAGTTTTTAATAATGCGGTCGTGAGGTTTTAATGATGTGTTGAAGTGTTTTTAATCACGTGGTGGTGAGGTTTTAATAATGAGTTGAAGTGTTTTTAATAATGTGGTGGTGAGGTTTTAATAATGTGTTGAAGTGTTTTTGATAATGTGGTGGTGAGGTTTTAATCATGTGTTGAAGTGTTTTTAATAACGTGGTGTTGATGTTTTAATAATGTGTTGAATTTTTAATAACGTGGTGGTGAGGTTTTAATAATGTGTTGTTTTTAATAACGTGGTGGTGAGGTTTTAATGTGTTGAAGTGTTTTTAATAACTTGGTGGTGAGGTTTTAATTATGTGTTGAAGTGTTTTAAATAACGTGGTGGTGAGGTTTTAATAATGTGTTGAAGTGTTTTTAAGAATTTAGTGGTGAGGTTTTAGTTATATGTTGAAGTGTTTGTAATAACGTGGTGGTGAGATTATAATGATGTGTTGAAGTGATTTTAATAATGTGGTGATGAGGTTTTAATAATGTGTTGAAGTGTTTTTGATAACGTGGTCGTGATGTTTTAATAATGTGTTGAATTTTTAATAATGTGGTGGTGAGGTTTTAATAATGTGTTGAGTTTTTAATAACGTGGTGGTGAGGTTTTAATGTGTTGAAGTGTTTTTAAAAACGTGGTGGTGATGTTTTAATAATTTGGTGAGGTGTTTTGAATTGCGTGGAGGTGAGGTTTTAATAATGTGTTGAAGTGTTTTTAATAACGTGGTGATGATGTTTTAATATGTGTTGAATTTTTAATAACATGGTGGTGAGGTTTTAATAATGTGTTGAGTTTTTAATAACGTGGTGGTGATGTTTTACTAATGTGTTGAGTTTTTAATAACGTGGTGGTGATGTTTTTATAATGTGTTGAGTTTTTAATGATGTGGTGGTGAGGTTTTAATAACGTGTTGAAGTGTTTTTAATAACGTGGTGGTGATGTTTTAATAATATGTTGAGTTTTTCATAACGTGGTGGTGTGGTTTTAATAATGTGTTGAAGTGTTTTTAGTAACGTGGTGGTGAGGTTTTAATTATGTGTTGAAGTATTTTTAATAATGTGGTGGTGATGTTTTAATAATGTGTTGAATTTTTAATTACATGGTGGTGAGGTTTTAATAATGTGTTGAAGTGTTTTAATAACGTGGTGGTGAGGTTTTAATAATGTATTGAAGTGTTTTTAATAATGTGGTGGTGAGGTTTTAATAATGTGTTGAAGTGTTTTTAATCACGTGGTGGTGAGGTTTTAATAATGTGTTGAAGTGTTTTTAATAACGTGGTGGTGAGGTTTTAATCATGTGTTGAAGTGTTTTTAATAACGTGGTGTTGATGTTTTAATAATGTGTTGAGTTTTTAATAACGCGGTCGTGAGGTTTTAATGATGTGTTGAAGTGTTTTTAATCACGTGGTGGTGAGGTTTTAATAATGTGTTGAAGTGTTTTTAATAATGTGGTGGTGAGGTTTTAATAATGTGTTGAAGTGTTTTTGATAATGTGGTGGTGAGGTTTTAATCATGTGTTGAGTTTTTAAGAACGTGGTGGTGATGTTTTAATAATGTGTTGAGTTATTAATAACGTGGTGGTGAGGTTTTAATAATGTGTTGAAGTGTTTTTAATAACGTGGTGGTTAGGTTTTAATAATGTGTTGAGTTATTAATAATGTGGTGGTGAGGTTTTAATAATGGGTTGAGTTTTTAATAACGTGGTGGTGAGGTTTTCATGATGTGTTGAAGTGTTTTTAATAACGTGGTGGTGAAGTTTTAATAATGTGTTGAGTTTTTAATGACGTGGTGGTGAGGTTTTAATAATGTGTTGAAGTGTTTTTAATAATGTGGTGGTGAGGTTTTAATAATGTGTTGAGTTTTTAATAACGTGGTGGTGAAGTTTTAATAATGTGTTGAGTTTTTAATAATGTGGTGGTGAGGTTTCAATAATGTATTGAGGTATTTTTAATAACGTGGTGGTGATGTTTTAATAATGTGTTGAAGTGTTTTTAATTACATGGTGGTGAAGTTTTAATCATGTGTTGAGGTGTTTTTAATAACATGGTGGTGAGGTTTTAATAATGTGTTGAGGTGTTTTAAGAACGTGGTGGTGAGGTTTTAATAATGTGTTGAGGTGTTTTTAATAACGTGGTGGTGAGGTTTTAATTACGTGTTGAGGTGTTTTTAATAATGTGGTGGTGAGGTTTTAATTATGTCTGGAGGTGTTTTTAATAACGTGGAGGTGAGGTTTTAATAATGTGTTGAGTTATTAATAATGTGGTGGTGAAGTTTTAATAATGTGTTGAGTTTTTAATAACGTGGTGGTGAGGTTTTAACAATGTGTTGAGGTGTTTTTAACAACGTGGTAGTGAGGTTTTAAAAGTGTGGTAGTGAGGTTTTAATAATGTGTTGAAGTGTTTTTAATAACGTGGTGGTGATGTTTTAATAATGTGTTGAGTGTTTAATGACGTGGTGGTGATGTTTTAAGAACGTGTTGAAGTGTTTTTACTAACGTCGTGGTGATGTTTTAATAATGTGGTGAAGTGTTTTTAATAACATGGTGGTGATGTTTTAATAATGTGTTGAGTTTTTAATAACGTGGTGGTGAGGTTTTAATAATGTGTTGAGTTTTTATTAACGTGGTGGTGAGGTTTTAATAATGTGTTGACTTTTTAATAACGTGGTGGTGAGGTTTTAATAACGTGTTGAAGTGTTTTTAATAACGTGGTGGTGAAGTTTTAATAATGTGTTGAGTTTTTAATAACGTGGTGGTGAGGTTTTAATAATGTGTTCAGTTTTTAATAACGTGGTGGTGAAGTTTTAATAACGTGTTGAAGTGTTTTTAATAACGTGGTGGTGATGTTTTAATAATGTGTTGAGTTTTTAATGATGTGGTGGTGAGGTTTTAATAACGTGTTGAAGTGTTTTTAATAACGTGGTGGTGAAGTTTTAATAATATGTTGAGTTTTTCATAACGTGGTGGTGTGGTTTTAATAATGTGTTGAAGTGTTTTTAATAACGTGGTGGTGAGGTTTTAATTATGTGTTGAAGTGTTTTTAATAACGTGGTGGTGATGTTTTAATAATGTGTTGAATTTTTAATTACATGGTGGTGAGGTTTTAATAATGTGTTGAAGTGTTTTAATAACGTGGTGGTGAGGTTTTAATAATGTATTGAAGTGTTTTTAATAATGTGGTGGTGAGGTTTTAATAATGTGTTGAAGTGTTTTTAATCACGTGGTGGTGAGGTTTTAATAATGTGTTGAAGTGTTTTTAATAACGTGGTGGTGAGGTTTTAATCATGTGTTGAAGTGTTTTTAATAACGTGGTGTTGATGTTTTAATAATGTGTTGAGTTTTTAATAATGCGGTCGTGAGGTTTTAATGATGTGTTGAAGTGTTTTTAATCACGTGGTGGTGAGGTTTTAATAATGAGTTGAAGTGTTTTTAATAATGTGGTGGTGAGGTTTTAATAATGTGTTGAAGTGTTTTTGATAATGTGGTGGTGAGGTTTTAATCATGTGTTGAAGTGTTTTTAATAACGTGCTGTTGATGTTTTAATAATGTGTTGAATTTTTAATAACGTGGTGGTGAGGTTTTAATAATGTGTTGTTTTTAATAACGTGGTGGTGAGGTTTTAATGTGTTGAAGTGTTTTTAATAACGTGGTGGTGAGGTTTTAATTATGTGTTGAAGTGTTTTAAATAACGTGGTGGTGAGGTTTTAATAATGTGTTGAAGTGTTTTTAAGAATTTGGTGGTGAGGTTTTAGTTATGTGTTGAAGTGTTTTTAATAACGTGGTGGTGAGATTTTAATGATGTGTTGAAGTGTTTTTAATAATGTGGTGGTGAGGTTTTAATAATGTGTTGAAGTGTTTTTGATAACGTGGTCGTGATGTTTTAATAATGTGTTGAATTTTTAATAACGTGGTGGTGAGGTTTTAATAATGTGTTGAGTTTTTAATAACGTGGTGGTGAGGTTTTAATGTGTTGAAGTGTTTTTAAAAACGTGGTGGTGATGTTTTAATAATTTGGTGAGGTGTTTTGAATTGCGTGGAGGTGAGGTTTTAATAATGTGTTGAAGTGTTTTTAATAACGTGGTGATGATGTTTTAATAATGTGTTGAATTTTTAATAACATGGTGGTGAGGTTTTAATAATGTGTTGAGTTTTTAATAACGTGGTGGTGATGTTTTAATAATGTGTTGAGTTTTTAATAACGTGGTGGTGAGGTTTTAATAATGTGTTCAGTTTTTAATAACGTGGTGGTGAAGTTTTAATAACGTGTTGAAGTGTTTTTAATAACGTGGTGGTGATGTTTTAATAATGTGTTGAGTTTTTAATGATGTGGTGGTGAGGTTTTAATAACGTGTTGAAGTGTTTTTAATAACGTGGTGGTGATGTTTTAATAATATGTTGAGTTTTTCATAACGTGGTGGTGTGGTTTCAATAATGTGTTGAAGTGTTTTTAATAACGTGGTGGTGAGGTTTTAATTATGTGTTGAAGTGTTTTTAATAATGTGGTGGTGATGTTTTAATAATGTGTTGAATTTTTAATTACATGGTGGTGAGGTTTTAATAATGTGTTGAAGTGTTTTAATAACGTGGTGGTGAGGTTTTAATAATGTATTGAAGTGTTTTTAATAATGTGGTGGTGAGGTTTTAATAATGTGTTGAAGTGTTTTTAATCACGTGGTGGTGAGGTTTTAATAATGTGTTGAAGTGTTTTTAATAACGTGGTGGTGAGGTTTTAATCATGTGTTGAAGTGTTTTTAATAACGTGGTGTTGATGTTTTAATAATGTGTTGAGTTTTTAATAACGCGGTCGTGAGGTTTTAATGATGTGTTGAAGTGTTTTTAATCACGTGGTGGTGAGGTTTTAATAATGTGTTGAAGTGTTTTTAATAATGTGGTGGTGAGGTTTTAATAATGTGTTGAAGTGTTTTTGATAATGTGGTGGTGAGGTTTTAATCATGTGTTGAAGTGTTTTTAATAACGTGGTGTTGATGTTTTAATAATGTGTTGAATTTTTACTAACGTGGTGGTGAGGTTTTAATAATGTGTTGTTTTTAATAACGTGGTGGTGAGGTTTTAATGTGTTGAAGTGTTTTTAATAACGTGGTGGTGAGGTTTTAATTATGTGTTGAAGTGTTTTAAATAACGTGGTGGTGAGGTTTTAATAATGTGTTGAAGTGTTTTTAAGAATGTGGTGGTGAGGTTTTAGTTATGTGTTGAAGTGTTTTTAATAACGTGGTGGTGAGATTTTAATGATGTGTTGAAGTGTTTTTAATAATGTGGTGGTGAGGTTTTAATAATGTGTTGAAGTGTTTTTGATAACGTGGTCGTGATGTTTTAATAATGTGTTGAATTTTTAATAACGTGGTGGTGAGGTTTTAATAATGTGTTGAGTTTTTAATAACGTGGTGGTGAGGTTTTAATGTGTTGAAGTGTTTTTAAAAACGTGGTGGTGATGTTTTAATAATGTGTTGAAGTGTTTTTAATAATGTGGTGGTGAGGTTTTAATAATGTGTTGAAGTGTTTTTGATAATGTGGTGGTGAGGTTTTAATCATGTGTTGAAGTGTTTTTAATAACGTGGTGTTGATGTTTTAATAATGTGTTGAATTTTTAATAACGTGGTGGTGAGGTTTTAATAATGTGTTGTTTTTAATAACGTGGTGGTGAGGTTTTAATGTGTTGAAGTGTTTTTAATAACGTGGTGGTGAGGTTTTAATTATGTGTTGAAGTGTTTTAAATAACGTGGTGGTGAGGTTTTAATAATGTGTTGAAGTGTTTTTAAGAATGTGGTGGTGAGGTTTTAGTTATGTGTTGAAGTGTTTTTAATAACGTGGTGGTGAGATTTTAATGATGTGTTGAAGTGTTTTTAATAATGTGGTGGTGAGGTTTTAATAATGTGTTGAAGTGTTTTTAATAACGTGGTGATGATGTTTTAATAATGTGTTGAATTTTTAATAACATGGTGGTGAGGTTTTAATAATGTGTTGAGTTTTTAATAACGTGGTGGTGATGTTTTAATAATGTGTTGAGTTTTTAATAACGTGGTGGTGAGGTTTTCATGATGTGTTGAAGTGTTTTCAATAACGTGGTGGTGATGTTTGAATAATGTGTTGAATTTTTAATAACCTGGTGATGAGGTTTTAATAATGTGTTGAAGTGTTTTTAATAACGTTGTGGTGAGGTTTTAATAATGTGTTGATGTGTTTCTAATAACGTGGTGGTGATGTTTTAATAACGTGTTGAATTTTTAATAACGTGGTGGTGAGGTTTTAATGTGTTGAAGTGTTTTTAATAACGTGGTGGTGATGTTTTAATAATATGGTGAGGTGTTTTGAATTGCGTGGAGGTGAGGTTTTAATAATGTGTTGAGTTTTTAATAACGTGGTGGTGAGGTTTTTATGTGTTGAAGTGTTTTTAATAACGTGGTGGTAATGTTTTAATAATGTGGTGAGGTGTTTTGAATTGCGTGGAGGTGAGGTTTTAATTATGTGTTGAGGTGTTTTTAATAACGTGGTGGTGAGGTTTTAATAATGTGTTGAAGTGTTTTTCATAACGTGGTGGTGAGGTTTTAATCATGTGTTGAGGTGTTTTTAATAACGTGGTGGTGAGATTTTAATAATTTATTGAGGTGTTTTTCATAACGTGATGGTGAGGTTTAATCATGTGTTGAGTTTTTAATTACGTGGTGGTGATGTTTTAACATTGTGTTGAGTTTTTACTGACGTGGTGGTGAGGTTATAATAATGTGTTGAGTTTTTAATTACGTGTTGGTGAGGTTTTAATAATGTGTTGAGTTTTTAATAACGTGTTGGTAAGGTTTTAATCATGTGTTGAGTTTTTAATAACGTGGTGGTGATGTTTTAATCATGTGTTGAGTTTTTAATGACATGGTGGTGAGGTTTTAATAATGTGTTGAGTTTTTAATAATGTGGTGGTGAGGTATTAATAATGTGTTTGAGTTTTTAATAACGTGGTGGTGAGGTTTTAATTATGTGTTGAGGTGTTTTTAATAACGTGGTGGTGAGGTTTAAATAATGTGTTGAGTTTTTAATAACGTGGTGGTGAGGTTTTAATAATGAGTTGAGGTGTTTTTAATAACGTGGTGGGGAGGTTTTAATAATGTGTTGAGTTTTTAATAACGTGGTGGTGATGTTTTAATAATGTGTTGAGTTTTTAATGACGTGGTGGTGAGGTTTTAATAATGTGTAGAGTTTTTAATAATGTGTGGAGTTTTTAAGAACGTGGTGGAGAGGTTTTAATAATGTGTTGAGGTGTTTTTAATAACGTGGTGGTGATGTTTTAATAATGTGTTGAAGTGTTTTTAATTACATGGTGGTGATATTTTAATAATGTGTTGAGTTTTTAATAACGTGGTGGTGAGGTTTTAATAATGTGTTGAGTTTTTAATAATGTGTGGAGTTTTTAATAACGTGGTGGTGAGGTTTTAATAATGTGTTGAGGTGTTTTTAATAACGTGGTGGTGATGTTTTAATAATGTGGTGAGTTTTTAATAACGTGGTGGTGAGGTTTTAATAATGTGTTGAGTTTTTATTAACGTGGTGGTGAGGTTTTAATAATGTGTTGAGTTTTTAATAACGTGGTGGTGAGGTTTTAATAACGTGTTGAATTTTTAATAACCTGGTGATGAGGTTTTAATAATGTGTTGAAGTGTTTTTAATAACGTTGTGGTGAGGTTTTAATAATGTGTTGATGTGTTTCTAATAACGTGGTGGTGATGTTTTAATAACGTGTTGAATTTTTAATAACGTGGTGGTGAGGTTTTAATGTGTTGAAGTGTTTTTAATAACGTGGTGGTAATGTTTTAATAATGTGGTGAGGTGTTTTGAATTGCGTGGAGGTGAGGTTTTAATTATGTGTTGAGGTGTTTTTAATAACGTGGTGGTGAGGTTTTAATAATGTGTTGAAGTGTTTTTCATAACGTGGTGGTGAGGTTTTAATCATGTGTTGAGGTGTTTTTAATAACGTGGTGGTGAGATTTTAATAATTTATTGAGGTGTTTTTCATAACGTGATGGTGAGGTTTAATCATGTGTTGAGTTTTTAATTACGTGGTGGTGATGTTTTAACATTGTGTTGAGTTTTACTGACGTGGTGGTGAGGTTATAATAATGTGTTGAGTTTTTAATTACGTGTTGGTGAGGTTTTAATAATGTGTTGAGTTTTTAATAACGTGTTGGTAAGGTTTTAATCATGTGTTGAGTTTTTAATAACGTGGTGGTGATGTTTTAATCATGTGTTGAGTTTTTAATGACATGGTGGTGAGGTTTTAATAATGTGTTGAGTTTTTAATAATGTGGTGGTGAGGTATTAATAATGTGTTTGAGTTTTTAATAACGTGGTGGTGAGGTTTTAATTATGTGTTGAGGTGTTTTTAATAACGTGGTGGTGAGGTTTAAATAATGTGTTGAGTTTTTAATAACGTGGTGGTGAGGTTTTAATAATGTGTTGAGGTGTTTTTAATAACGTGGTGGGGAGGTTTTAATAATGTGTTGAGTTTTTAATAACGTGGTGGTGATGTTTTAATAATGTGTTGAGTTTTTAATGACGTGGTGGTGAGGTTTTAATAATGTGTTGAGTTTTTAATAATGTGTGGAGTTTTTAAGAACGTGGTGGAGAGGTTTTAATAATGTGTTGAGGTGTTTTTAATAACGTGGTGGTGATGTTTTAATAATGTGTTGAAGTGTTTTTAATTACATGGTGGTGATATTTTAATAATGTGTTGAGTTTTTAATAACGTGGTGGTGAGGTTTTAATAATGTGTTGAGTTTTTAATAATGTGTGGAGTTTTTAATAACGTGGTGGTGAGGTTTTAATAATGTGTTGAGGTGTTTTTAATAACGTGGTGGTGATGTTTTAATAATGTGGTGAGTTTTTAATAACGTGGTGGTGAGGTTTTAATAATGTGTTGAGTTTTTATTAACGTGGTGGTGAGGTTTTAATGTGTTGAAGTGTTTTTAATAACGTGGTGGTGATGTTTTAATAATATGGTGAGGTGTTTTGAATTGCGTGGAGGTGAGGTTTTAATAATGTGTTGAGTTTTTAATAACGTGGTGGTGAGGTTTTTATGTGTTGAAGTGTTTTTAATAACGTGGTGGTAATGTTTTAATAATGTGGTGAGGTGTTTTGAATTGCGTGGAGGTGAGGTTTTAATTATGTGTTGAGGTGTTTTTAATAACGTGGTGGTGAGGTTTTAATAATGTGTTGAAGTGTTTTTCATAACGTGGTGGTGAGGTTTTAATCATGTGTTGAGGTGTTTTTAATAACGTGGTGGTGAGATTTTAATAATTTATTGAGGTGTTTTTCATAACGTGATGGTGAGGTTTAATCATGTGTTGAGTTTTTAATTACGTGGTGGTGATGTTTTAACATTGTGTTGAGTTTTTACTGACGTGGTGGTGAGGTTATAATAATGTGTTGAGTTTTTAATTACGTGTTGGTGAGGTTTTAATAATGTGTTGAGTTTTTAATAACGTGTTGGTAAGGTTTTAATCATGTGTTGAGTTTTTAATAACGTGGTGGTGATGTTTTAATCATGTGTTGAGTTTTTAATGACATGGTGGTGAGGTTTTAATAATGTGTTGAGTTTTTAATAATGTGGTGGTGAGGTATTAATAATGTGTTTGAGTTTTTAATAACGTGGTGGTGAGGTTTTAATTATGTGTTGAGGTGTTTTTAATAACGTGGTGGTGAGGTTTAAATAATGTGTTGAGTTTTTAATAACGTGGTGGTGAGGTTTTAATAATGTGTTGAGGTGTTTTTAATAACGTGGTGGGGAGGTTTTAATAATGTGTTGAGTTTTTAATAACGTGGTGGTGATGTTTTAATAATGTGTTGAGTTTTTAATGACGTGGTGGTGAGGTTTTAATAATGTGTTAAGTTTTTAATAATGTGTGGAGTTTTTAAGAACGTGGTGGAGAGGTTTTAATAATGTGTTGAGGTGTTTTTAATAACGTGGTGGTGATGTTTTAATAATGTGTTGAAGTGTTTTTAATTACATGGTGGTGATATTTTAATAATGTGTTGAGTTTTTAATAACGTGGTGGTGAGGTTTTAATAATGTGTTGAGTTTTTAATAATGTGTGGAGTTTTTAATAACGTGGTGGTGAGGTTTTAATAATGTGTTGAGGTGTTTTTAATAACGTGGTGGTGATGTTTTAATAATGTGGTGAGTTTTTAATAACGTGGTGGTGAGGTTTTAATAATGTGTTGAGTTTTTATTAACGTGGTGGTGAGGTTTTAATAATGTGTTGAGTTTTTAATAACGTGGTGGTGAGGTTTTAATAACGTGTTGAAGTGTTTTTAATAACGTGGTGGTGATGTTTTAATAATGTGTTGAGTTTTTAATAACGTGGTGGTGAAGTTTTAATAATGTGTTGAAGTGTTTTTAATAACGTGGTGGTGATGTTTTAATAATGTGTTGAGTTTTTAATGATGTGGTGGTGAGGTTTTAATAACGTGTTGAAGTGTTTTTAATAACGTGGTGGTGATGTTTTAATAATATGTTGAGTTTTTCATAATGTGGTGGTGTGGTTTTAATAATGTGTTGAAGTGTTTTTAATAACGTGGTGGTGAGGTTTTAATTATGTGTTGAAGTGTTTTTAATAACGTGGTGGTGATGTTTTAATAATGTGTTGAATTTTTAATTACATGGTGGTGAGGTTTTAATAATGTGTTGAGTTTTTAATAACGTGGTGGTGATGTTTTAATCATGTGTTGACTTTTTAATAACGTGGTGGTGATGTTTTAATAATGTGTTGAGTTTTTAATAATGTGGTGGTGAGGTTTTCATGATGTGTTGAAGTGTTTTGAATAACGTGGTGGTGAGGTTTTAATAATGTGTTGATGTGTTTTTAATAACGTGGTGGTGAGGTTTTAATAATGTGTTGAGTTTTTAACAACGTGGTGGTGAGGTTTTAATTTTGTGTTGAGGTCTTTTTAATAACGTGGTGGTGAGGTTTTAATAATGTGTTGAGTTTTTAATAACGTGGTGGTGAGGTTTTAATAATGTGTTGAGGTGTTTTTAATAACGTGGTGGGGAGGTTTTAATAATGTGTTGAGTTTTTAATAACGTGGTGGTGATGTTTTAATCATGTGTTGAGTTTTTCATGACGTGGTCGTGAGGTTTTAATAATGTGTTGAGTTTTTAATAACTTTTGGTGTTTTAATAATGTGTTGAGTTTTTAATAACGTGGTGGTGAGGTTTTAGTAATGTGTTGAGGTATTTTTAATAACGTTTTTGTGATGTTTTAATAATGTGTTGAAGTGTTTTTAATTACATGGTGGTGAAGTTTTAATCATGTGTTGAGGTGTTTTTAATAACATGTTGGTGAGGTTTTAATTATGTGTTGAGGTGTTTTAATAACGTGGTGGTGAGGTTTTAATAATGTGTTGAGTTTTTCATGACGTGGTCGTGAGGTTTTAATAATGTGTTGAGTTTTTAATAACTTTTGGTGTTTTAATAATGTGTTGAGTTTTTAATAACGTGGTGGTGAGGTTTTAGTAATGTGTTGAGGTATTTTTAATAACGTTTTTGTGATGTTTTAATAATGTGTTGAAGTGTTTTTAATTACATGGTGGTGAAGTTTTAATCATGTGTTGAGGTGTTTTTAATAACATGTTGGTGAGGTTTTAATTATGTGTTGAGGTGTTTTAATAACGTGGTGGTGAGGTTTTAATAATGTGTTGAGGTGTTTTTAATAACGTGTTGGTGAGGTTTTAATGACGTGTTGAGGTGTTTTTAATAATGTGGTGGTGAGGTTTTAATAATGTGTTGAGGTGTTTTTAATAACGTGGAGGTGAGGTTTTAATAATGTGTTGAGTTATTAATAATGTGGTGGTGAGGTTTTAATAATGTGTTGAGTTTTTAATAACGTGGTGGTGAGGTTTTAACAATGTGTTGAGGTGTTTTTAACAATGTGGTAGTGAGGTTTTAAAAGTGTGGTAGTGAGGTTTTAATAATGTGTTGAAGTGTTTTTAAGAACGTGGTGGTGATGTTTTAATAATGTGTTGAGTTTTTAATAACGTGGTGGTGAGGTTTTAATAACGTGTTGAAGTGTTTTTAATATCGTGGTGGTGATGTTTTAAGAACGTGTTGAAGTGTTTTTACTAACATGGTGGTGATGTTATAATAATGTGTTGAAGTGTTTTTAATAACATGGTGGTGATGTTTTATTAATGTGTTGAGTTTTTAATAATGTGGTGGTGAGGTTTTAATTTTGTGTTGAGTTTTTAATAACGTGGTGGTGAAGTTTTAATAACGTGTTGAAGTGTTTGTTTTTTTTTTTTTTTTTTTTTTTTTTTTTTTGTATACCTTGGTCGAGGCTCGTATGAGAGCTAACACACAACTCACAGCAAGGAGGCATGAGACAAGAGGGGCGGGAGTGGAGGGGACAAATCATTGGGGAACAGACACAGGTGAACTGTGGAAGGGAGAGGGATGGGGATGGGACGGGGAACATGGCGAGGAGAAGATGGACATTACAGGGACTTTCAGGAAGGAAAGCAGGAGAATTGAAGGAAGTGGGCTTGGGTGGATTATCGGGGGTAGAAAAGATCGAGGATTTGGATGGGGGAAGATAAGAGGTGGTGGTGAACAGCTGTTTTGAAAGCCTGGAGGGAAGAATGGGAAAGAATAGAGTGAGGAAGTTTATTCCAAAGGCGGGAAAAAGAGGAATGAAAGAGTGAAGATGAGCAGTGATTCGTGATTTTGGTAGTTTTACCAGAAGGGGGTTGTTGGCGGACCTTGAGCGCCCTGTGGAAATGTGGTTGGGACAAATCGCAGAGAGAGCAGGGGGGGCAAGGCTGGAGAGGAGTCGGTAGAAGACAGAAAGACCACCGACCAACCTGCGGTGATTGAGTGAGAGGCCCAAAGACTCAGCTTCATTGCGGGAGATGCCAATGATCTTAAAAGCCTTGGTTTCGACAGCGTGAAGTCGAGAAAGGTGGGAGGCAGGAGCACCAGCCCAGAGGGGAGAGCAGTACTCCATCAGGCTACGGACAAAAGCTTTGTAAGTGGTCAGGAGCTCAAGAGGGCCGAGGAAGGACTTTGCACGACGGAGGATTCCCAGTCGGCGACTGGCTTTTGAGGCAAGGTTGGAAATGTGACTTTCCCAGGAAAGGTCATGGCAGATAGTGAGACCCAGAAGCTTGAAAGAAAAGACTTCTTCCAGAGGATTGTTGAGAAAGTGGATGGGGGGTTTTCTAAACGGTCCTTTCGAAGAGACATAGTGAGAGTGTGAGATTTGTCTGGATTGAAAGACATGTTCCACGTGTTGGACCAGTTTGTGATTTTATCCAGATCTGCAGTGAGCGAAGAAGCTGCTGCTTGCCGGTCTGAGGGATGACAGATGGTACGGCAGAGGGTGGAGTCATCGGCAAAGAGAAATAGAGGATTTTCCAGAGAGTCCGAGAGATCATTGATGAAAACCAGAAAAAGAACAGGGCCCAGAACGCTACCTTGAGGAACTCCAGCCTGCACAGGAAGAGGGGATGAAAGAACTCCATTTAGGGCCACACGTTGACTGCGACAGGAGAGGAAGTCTGCGAGCCATGAGTGGAGATGGCCTTGAATACCATGGGAAGAGAGTTTGGTGAGTAGGGCAGGGTGCCAGACTGTGTCAAAAGCACGTGATATGTCCAGGGATACGGCTCGGATTTCCTGTCTGGCATTGAGGACCTCCATCCATTGATGGGAGAGCAGTAGCAGCATATCTAGGGTAGAGTGACCTGGTCTGAAACCAAATTGATGATTGGAAATCAAGCCATTGGAGAAGAGGAAGGATTTCATGTCTGAAGCGATGATGGATTCCATAACCTTGCTGATGATTGGGAGAAGGCTGATTGG
Source organism: Eptatretus burgeri (assembly GCF_056783735.1). Classification (NCBI taxonomy): domain Eukaryota; kingdom Metazoa; phylum Chordata; class Myxini; order Myxiniformes; family Myxinidae; genus Eptatretus; species Eptatretus burgeri. The sequence goes on from NC_140967.1 coordinate 96,657,824, forward strand.
TCTATAGTTACAGGGATCTGTTTTTGCACCTTTTTTATGCAGGGCAGTGATGTTAGCAGATTTCCAAGCACATGGCAGATGACCTTGGGAAAATGAGAGGGTGAATAGAACAGAGAGAGGGTGAGCAAGAGCAGAAGAGCAGGCTTTGAGGACACGTGGGCTGATGCCGTCTGGACCGGTTGCAGAATCTGACTCGAGGTTTGAAAGCAAGCTCTCCACCTTGTCAGGAGAAAAGGATACAGAGTCCAGGGACAGTTGGGTGCGACTGGGTAAAGTGGGTAGAGATAGTGATGGGTTTAGGACACAAGATTTAGCTGCAAACACCGAGTTTAGACATTCAGCTTTATCACGTGTGGAATCAGCAGTGCGGCCATTTGAGGTAAGGGAGGGGATGGAGGGGGAACATACACCAGAAACAGATTTGATTAAACGCCACCAGGATTTTGAGGAGGGAGAGAGGTTTGAGAGTTCAGACTTGAGATGAGAAAGATGTTGTTTTCTGGCTCTCCTGAGGGTAGATACACACTTGTTCCGAGCTTTGTGGAAAGAACTGAGATTGCCCTCAGTTGGGTTTGCTTTCCATGAGGCAAAGGCAAGTTGTTTCAGGACAACTGCCTCGCCACAAGCTTCAGTAAACCAAGGGCGGGAGGAAGGGTAAGACAACTGAACACGAGAGGGGATAAATCTGTGCATGAGGGAGAGCAAGTTTCTTTGAAAGAATTCCCAGGATGAGTTGATGTTTGAGAAAGTAGTGATAGGAGACCAGTCTGTAAGTTTGATGGCTGCTCGGAGACCCTGCCAGTCGGCTTGAGTGAAATGCCAGACTCGACGGCGGTGAGGTGGTTCTCTGATAACAGCCAGAGAGATGTCCACTTTAACAAGGACGTGGTCAGAAGAACCAATTGGAGCAAAGGAAGAGCAGCAGATATTGTCAGGGAAATTTGTCAAAATCAGATCCAGAAGAGATGGAGTACCATTGGTTGAGATCCGGGTCGGGAAGTTGACCGATTGAGTCAGTCCCAATGAGTCGCAGAAAGCTTTTGCTGATGTCCCATGGCAGGTGAGAGAGGTACCCACACCTAGCCAACTGGCGTGATGACAATTGAAGTCGCCACATAAGAGGAAGAGAGAGTTTGGATGAGAAGATAGAAGATGGTCCATGTTTTCGGAGAGTGAGGTGTAGATGGAGTCATCACTGTTCGGTGGACGGTACAGTACACATATAAACATGAGGTGGGAGTGGAGGGGAAGCCGAAGCCAGAGGTATTCCTGGGGGTGTGGGGGAGTGAGAGCAGTGCAGGGAGAGTGAGGAATAGAGTCTTTGATGAAGAGAGCAACACCTCCACCAGGACGAGACTCAGGTCTGTCATACCGTAAGAGGGAGTAACCAGGGAGAGATACTTGGGAGTCAGACACGTCTTGGGAGAGGAAAGTTTCTGTTAGGCAGATAATGTCTGGTTTGTCAGTGGCAACCTGTATGGAAAGATCTGAAAGGTTTGAGCGAAGGCCCCGGATATTTGAGGTCCACACTTTTAATGAAGAGGTAGGGGAGGAGGCTTTGGGTGCAGGAGGTGGAGGGGCGGGGGAGGGTAGGAGGAGGGAAGAGGGGGGGAGGTAAGGAGGGTTGCTGAAGGAGTGTGGGGTATTGCAGAATAGCGAGGGGAGGGGGCCGAATGAGGAGGAGAAAAGGCTCTGTGGTGCTGGGAGAGAGGGGGGACAAGAGACAAGGAAGATGGCAGTTGAGGATTTGAGGAGGTGGAGTGAAGAGATGGAGGTGAGTGGGCAGTGGAGGCAGGCAGGTTGGTGGATGAGAGGGGGGGGCAACTTAGAGAAGGAAGAGTGAGGGGGATGAAAGGTGGGAGAAAGGTGAGGGGGGAATTTTTGAAAGAGGTGTTTTTAATAACGTGGTGGTGATGTTTTAATAATGTGGTGAGGTGTTTTGAATTGCGTGGAGGTGAGGTTTTTATAATGTGTTGAAGTGTTTTTAAAAACGTGGCGGTGATGTTTTAATAATGTGTTGAGTTTTTAATCACGTGGTGGTGAGGTTTAAATAATGTGGTGAGGTGTTTTGAATTGCGTGGAGGTGAGGTTTTAATAATGTGTTGAGGTGTTTTTAATAACGTGGTGGTGAGGTTTGAATAATGTGTTGAGTTTTTACGAACGTGGTGGTGAGGTTTTAATAATGTGTTGAAGTGTTTTCAATAACGTGGTGATGAGGTTTTAATAATGTGTTGAGTTTTTAATAATGTGGGAGTGAGGTTTTAATAATGTGTTGAATTGTTTTTAATAACGTAGTGGTGAGGTTTTAATAATATGTTGAGTTTTTAAGAATGCGGAGGTGAGGTTTTAATAATGTGTTGAAGTGTTTTCAATTACATGGTGGTGATGTTTTAATAATGTGTTGAGTTTTTAATAATGTGGTGGTGAGTTTTTAATAATGTGTTGAAGTGTTTTTAATAACGTGGTGGTGATGTTTTAATAATGTGTTGAGTTTTTAATAACGTGGTGGCGAGGTTTTAAAAATGTGTTGAAGTGTTTTAAATAACGTGGTGGTGAGGTTTTAATCATTTGTTGAAGTGTTTTAATAGCGTGGTGGTGAGGTTTTAATGTGTTGAAGTGTGTTATGACTCTTCACTCGGCCGAGTAATGACAGAGTCGAATGAGGGTTTTCGAATGATACGATTTATTTCAGAAGATGGCACTACGCATGCGGAATGCAGCCCAAAGGCCCTTCAGTCAGGTGCCCCCGGACCACATTGAGATTCTTACTTCAAAACAGTTGTATATATATAATCACACAAAAGCAGAAATGGGTGTGGACTACAAGTGTGTGCTTAAGGGATAAATAAATAAAGAAATAAATGCGGCAGTGGGCTTCTTTCCCCCCTCCCTAGGGGCCCTCAGGGAAGTTGGATCAGTCAATCCTCAGATTCGCAACCCAACAGTTCATCTTGCAAACTAATAACTTTCTAAGACTCCTACACCCCTACACTGGCACCTGCTGATAGCAAAGGCGAAACTCTGGTGATGACTAAGAACAGGAATGTGTGGGATATCAGCATACACAGTTTTCCCAAGGACATGCTGTCAGCAGCTGCAGAGCCATAAAGGGTTAACAAAGACATAGTGAAAACAGCATGATACATTTAAAGCAACATTTTAAAGCAAGGTTTGAATAATACACAATTACAAGCAAGGTTAGAATCCCGACAGCTGATTAACACACAGCTAATGGTCCAAAATATGACCACCTAGCATATCATCATAACAGTTTCCCTCCTTGGTCATATTTTGACCATACCCAGCCACACCTGATACTCACCAACCGAGTGGACCCCTATTTGGTTCCTGTAGCAGCTACCCCTAGGCCCCCGCGCCTGCCAAACGGGATTTGCAAATGCCGTGGATAGCCATCAACATTCCCCAAATGAGAAGTCCCCAACTGCCAGTGGTTCAGGTTAGCTTCTGTTGCCTTTTATCTTGCCCACTGCCACAAGTCTCCCATTAAGTTGTCATATACAAATTTGATGTTAAGTCCACACAATATTAAAGGCACTACAAGTCTATACAATATTAACAGCAACATTATTATTTAGGCAATTATACTCAACACTAATTACAACAATAATATTTACAATATGCAAATGTAATAATGGGTGAGCAGCACTGTGAGCGCTCAAGGCATGGTGTAAGCTCCTTTCTCAACTTGCGCTAGAAGACAAAAGAGTCTCATGAGATGCATATTTACATATAAGGGTCATACAAGTATTTTCCATACATTCCTTCACTATCTGGTATTGTCCATTTTCCACGATTATGCATATGCTAGTCAAAACACTGCCACATCTATCATAAACCTCCATCAGCATTTTACTTGTAGATTTCCTTTCTTTCTTGTTACAACTTCCTGTATCTTCGTGTGTAGTGAGATGTATGAGTCCATGTTTGGCTTACCTTTTCACTCTGAAAGTTCGTTGAGTAATCAGTAATACCTGGAAGAGTCTTCCCCAGGGCGCCCTCCGCCAGAACACCTTGTTGGCTCCTCAGCTGGTGGGGGTCGGGTCTGGTTGTGGCCCCATACAGAGGTCCTCGGGGTCTTCCTCCATGAGTTCGCTGTTAATTATTATGATGGCCTGGGTGAGGGGTGAGGCTTCACAGCATTTCTTTAGACAAATGGAAATGAGACGTTTGATCAGAAATACTCCAAAAATGATTCCCATGATGATTAGGATTGCTGCCCCTACCAGGCGCAGTAACCAGTCTCCCCAGTCATGAAATATAGATCTCCACCCTGCGTAACCCTCCTCATGCGTTCCACTCGATCGCTCGTGAGAGCTTCAAGCCTTATAGGTGAAAACACCTATAAGTGAAATGTGTTCTTCTCTGGGAGGTTACTGTATTTTCACAAGATTTCACAACTATACTCCAAAAGGGTTCTTTAGGGGCCCATGGAACTTGGGTAATTAGAGATGCGTGTTGACCCCATATGAATCCTATTTGTGCAAAGTGCCCCCACTGGGTTTTGTCTTGCGTTTTGTTCTGCCAAGCCACTTCTGTCTTTTCTGCATTTTCTGACGTCCCTCCCAACAGGTTTTGTCATAGCATAAGACCATCTAATTGATTTTATTTCCTCGTTTCGTTCTATCAAATCATAAGTTTCCTCGGCTTGGACGCAAGACAGTTCTATGAGCTGCTGTGGCTGGATGGTTGTCAGCCCTCTGGAAATGAGTGGTGCGGTCTTGCCAGGTTCCTTTGAAAATATCTTTACCTTATCTAGTTCTTGGTTGTATGTTTTCCCCAACCTTCCGTATTCACCTGCTTCCATTCTTTCTCCAGCCGCTCCCATCCTATGTCGCTGTGGGTTGGTACTGGTTCATTTCTGTGTCCCCCTTTGCCACGGAGGTGTATACGGTTTCTTTGGCTTGAGTGTGTTAGTGTGTTGCCTAGTGATAGGTCCCCCCACAAAGGAGTAGTGTCAGTACCAGGAGTTGCATATTGTGTCGTCAAAGGTTCTGTCACTGTCTCCGTTACTACAAGGTTTACAGCATGCCACTGCACTGAACACTGCAGTCAACTGCAACATAATGACAAGTATTTGTGTAAAAGATTATTTTTAAATGATACCTCCGTACGAGGCTCCTGCACCATGACTAGAGCTTGCAGGACTGGAAGTTGCTCTGGGTGCGTGGTGAGTGGACGTGAAGGCCAGAGACCTTACTGTACACTACTGTGGATTTTGATCAGGCAAGCATACCTTCCATCCATCTCCTTGTCTGACGGCCAGTAAAGTGTTCTGGTGTTCGTTGCCCCATCTTGTGGTTCTGGGGCGCATCTCAATCTGTTCACCATTCTTCCTAACTCCCTGCACTATGTCCGTTACTAACTGCCATTGAGATGTACGGTGTTAGTCCTTCTCTGTGCTTCATTAGTTCGCGCTCTCTGGCGGCTTGTTTCACCTCCACCGCCGCTCCTTCCTTCCCGATCCATCGGTTGGTTGTCATCAGAGAGCGTTTGACGGTGTAATCTCTATGTGCTTTGGCCACGTATTCATAATCCTGCCCTGTTTCATCGTAGTCAACAGTGAGTGCAGTGCAAAGCCAATTCCATTCCTTCCAGATCGATGTCGTTGCTCAGCAACCATTCCTCTACATCCCTTTAATTCCGCTTATACTTCCCAAATCCAATGAATTTATCCTGACAGATAGAGGCTCATATAAAGACAACAGACATGCTTTTCTGTCCGCTTCCAAACAAACATCTCGACCCTGACAGGCAGAGAATCGAAACGCTCCCTCGTCAAGGCCCACGATGGCTGCGTGTTCAAACAGCACGAGCCCCGCCCGTAATTTTCCCCAAAAACACCGCTATCCTCATAAGTGCGTAGCCTACCAAACGTCCTTGTTCTTGGATGTCTGACATGTAAACTAGGACAAATGTGTCCAAGAGCCACGTCCTAAAGGTTTTGTCTTCACCAGAATAATAATAAGAACAACGCGGAACTCTTAGAGCCGGCGTTTACTACGGCGAGACGCGGCTAAAAGATAAACCCACTTTAAATAAAATCCGTTCCTTGTTCAAAGCATTTAAATCCTCCTTTCCATCTGTTGTAGTAATCAACAATAAACCTTTTTCGATCGGCTTTATTCTCACAAAACCCATACGCATATCTGCAACAACATACAAATATACATAGGGTAAGAATAACAAAATACAATAACTTGTACACATAATACTGAAGGCAAACTCCATACTCTAATCCCAATTACATTCCTCAGAGTACACCATTCCTAATACAGTATACTACATACCATTACTGTTCCAGCACGACCCTCCACGGAGCACGCGGCATACGAGTCATCACCAGCCACCGACCCCCATACACAGTGCTGCCACATCCGCCCAATCTCCGTTGCCGCTAATCACAGTACGGCACTTCATTACCACAACACCATCCATCCTAAATCCCTCGGTCCTGCGCCTCTTCCGCGTCTCTTTTTTTTTTTTTTCTCTTTTCCTCTTCCGGTCACGAAGCCCAATCAACAACAACAACAACAACAACAACCGGAACAAACATATATATATATATATATTACAGCCTTGTTTCAAAGCATTGTCGCTTCCATGTTCCGATAGCGCGTGCACTCGCCTCGAAACACAAAATCGAGCGATCCTTTGAAACGTCAATGTCCTTATTAATTAATTTTACCACAAAGCTATCTCTTTAAAATCTAGTTTGTCCACCATATTCAAAATCAGCCGCCTCGAGAAATTCTTGTACATTGCTCCGACAAGCAGGCACGTTCACAGCAGGGTGTTAATTGCACTTTCAAGTTTGACAAAGCGCGCTGGGCCCATGCGTGATTACGTCATCACGCACTCACATGAGCAATACGTCTTATCAGCGCGTTGGTTTTTACCATCAAACTCACGGAACAAATATTTGACGACATCTCAAATACGTTCGTTTTAAATCGGAATTTTACAGAATCCTATGAAGGGCGTCCCCATCTTGTAAAATGTGCTAATCTATTTCGTAAACCCTCACGATAAGCTGTCCTTCGACGGGACGATTTCGTGCTTTCGGCGCGCCTGTTAAATCCTATGGCACGTCACGTGACTCGCAAAACCCCATAAAATAAGTTTTTTTTCCCAGATTTACGAAAGTCAAGCATAAAACATGCTTAATGACCCCAACAATGAAACCAGAATTGAAACTGACGTTAAAACGAACCCGTAACGTCGATCAGCCTTACGAAACATGCAAAGTGGAAACAGAACTGAATTTCAATTTGAAATCAAAATGATGCTCCGTGGAGACCATCCATTTATCACGTACAGTGTTCAAAGCCAAAACAGCATACAGAGTTTATCGGACCATGAGAAAACCCGAACGTTGGTCCATTTGACATCCCATTTGACAAACTGTCTGCTGAAGTGGTTTTAATTATTCAATTCCCCATCCAGTTCACACACACACACACACACACACACACACACACACACACACACACACACACACACACACACGCACACACACACACACACACACACACACACACTCTCTCAATGACATTTTCCCATCACTGAATTAACAACACGTGCAGAATCGGTCATCATGGTCCTTCCTCCAGATTTGGTGTGCGCAATTCACCTCGTCCAAAGTCTTCACATTGACGATGACGACCCATCATTATCTCCATACAAACATACAAGTTGTTCCACACATACAAGCTTGTTCCACACATACAAGTTCCAGGTTGGAACACTAACTTACGTCTAACACAAAATCTCAACCTTCCAGACCACATTGTATTCACAAATACATCCAAACAGGTAACTTCTACAAACAGCCCTTCTCCTGGCTCATTAACCTTGTGTTCTTTTCCCGTTGGTTCAAGATTCCCTCTGAATCGAATCGCTTACGTCCTGTCTCACTTTGTGACTCCGTTAGCCATGCTGCAAACGCTCTCCAGTGTTTTCCACTTTCACCGATAACTTTAAGTGTTGTTCCTTTGGGTAACTCTATGTTCTTTGCAGAGTTATTCCCCATCTTTTGTTCTTATCTTACCAACCGCCTAATAGCTGTAAATCGTTTCTCCTTTTACGTCGGGACCGAAATCCCTTTCAATCAGCCGCCTAATAGCTGTAAATCGTTTCTCCTTTACACCGGGACCGAGGTCCCTTTCGACCCGCCGCCTAATAGCCTCAAACCCAATGAAGGCCTCTAACCTTCCCTCTCTTGGTACAGGATTCCAACCTGTTTCCTCCTTATTTCACACGGATACCTTTATCCTCGACCCTTACCGGTTCTAACATACGGCCTGCCAGCCCTCTTTGTGCCCTTCAAACAAACCGCATTCGAATCACCTCATATGTTTTACCGTTACAGTTCTTGATCCGAGCAGATCCTGGAGCTGCGTCCAGCGGGGCACTGCCCACCAAGTGTACAGTTTTCACCTAACTAGGGCTCCCTGTCTTAGGTGCCCTATACGTGCAATTTCCACGTACCTTTAGCTGAACCCTTGTGATCGCTGTACACCAAGTGGAGTCCCGCCGTCCACACCGCCAGCATCAGTCGCATCGCATCCTCGTCGCCAATTGTTATGACTCTTCACTCGGCCGAGTAATGACAGAGTCGAATGAGGGTTTTCGAATGATACGATTTATTTCAGAAGATGGCACTACGCATGCGGAATGCAGCCCAAAGGCCCTTCAGTCAGGTGCCCCCGGACCACATTGAGATTCTTACTTCAAAACAGTTGTATATATATAATCACACAAAAGCAGAAATGGGTGTGGACTACAAGTGTGTGCTTAAGGGATAAATAAATAAAGAAATAAATGCGGCAGTGGGCTTCTTTCCCCCCTCCCTAGGGGCCCTCAGGGAAGTTGGATCAGTCAATCCTCAGATTCGCAACCCAACAGTTCATCTTGCAAACTAATAACTTTCTAAGACTCCTACACCCCTACACTGGCACCTGCTGATAGCAAAGGCGAAACTCTGGTGATGACTAAGAACAGGAATGTGTGGGATATCAGCATACACAGTTTTCCCAAGGACATGCTGTTGTGCAGCTGCAGAGCCATAAAGGGTTAACAAAGACATAGTGAAAACAGCATGATACATTTAAAGCAACATTTTAAAGCAAGGTTTGAATAATACACAATTACAAGCAAGGTTAGAATCCCGACAGCTGATTAACACACAGCTAATGGTCCAAAATATGACCACCTAGCATATCATCATAACAAAGTGTTATTAATAACGTGGTGGTGATGTTTTAATAATGTGTTGAGTTTTTAATAACGTGGTGGTGAGGTTTTAATAATGTGTTGAAGTGTTTTTAATCACGTGGTGGTGATGTTTTAATAATGTGTTGAGTTTTTACTCATGTGGCGGTGAGGTTTTAAGGATGTGTTGAAGTGTTTTTAATAACGTGGTGGTGAGGTTTTAAAAGGTGTTGAAGTGTTTTTAATGATGTGGTGGTGAGGTTTTAATAATGTGTTGAAGTGTTTTTAATAACGTGGTGTTGAGGTTTTAATCATGTGTTGAGTTATTAATAACGTGGTGGTGAGGTTTTAATAACGTGTTGAAGTGTTTTAATAATGTGGTGGTGAGGTTTTAATCATGTGTTGAAGTGTTTTTAATGAAGTGGTGGTGAGGTTTTAATCATGTGTTGAGTTTTTACTAATGTGGTGGTGAGGTTTTAATGATGTGTTGAAGTGTTTTTAATAACGTGCTGGACAGGTTTTAAAAATGTGTTGAAGTGTTTTTAATAATGTGGTGGTGAGGTTTTAATAACGTGTTGAAGTGTTTTTAATAACGTGGTGTTGAGGTTTTAATCATGTGTTGAATTATTAATAACGTGGTGGTGAGGTTTTAATAATGTGTTGAAGTGTTTTAATAATGTGGTGGTGAGGTTTTAATAATGTGTTGAAGTGTTTTCAATTACGTAGTGGTGAGGTTTTAATAATGTGGAGTTTTTAATAACGCGGTAGTGAGGTTTTAATAATGTGTTGAAGTATTTTTAATAACATGGTGGTGAGGTTTTAATAATGTGTTGAGTTTTTAATAACGTGGAGGTGAGGTTTTAATAATGTGTTGAAGTGTTTTTAATGACATGGTGGTGATGTTTTAATCATGTGTTGAGTTTTTAATAACGTGGTGGTGAGGTTTTAATAATGTGTTGAGTTTTTAATAACATTATGGTGAGGTTTTAATCATGTGTTGAGTTTTTAATAACGTGGTGGTGAGGTTTTAATAACGTGTTGAAGTGTTTTTAATAACGTGGTGGTGATGTTTTAATAATGTGTTGAAGTGTTTTTAATAACGTGGTGGTGAGGTTTTAATAATGTGTTGAGTTTTTAGAACGTGGTGGTGATGTTTTAATAATGTGTTGAGTTATTAATAACGTGGTGGTGAGGTTTTAATAATGTGTTGAAGTGTTTTTAATAACGTGGTGGTTAGGTTTTAATAATGTGTTGAGTTATTAATAATGTGGTGGTGAGGTTTTAATAATGTGTTGAGTTTTTAATGACGTGGTGGTGAGGTTTTAATAATGTGTTGAAGTGTTTTTAATAATGTGGTGGTGAGGTTTTAATAATGTGTTGAGTTTTTAATTACGTGGTGGTGAAGTTTTAATAATGTGTTGAGTTTTTAATAATGTGGTGGTGAGGTTTCAATAATGTGTTGAGGTATTTTTAATAACGTGGTGGTGATGTTTTAATAATGTGTTGAAGTGTTTTTAATTACATGGTGGTGAAGTTTTAATCATGTGTTGAGGTGTTTTTAATAACATGGTGGTGAGGTTTTAATAATGTGTTGAGGTGTTTTAATAACGTGGTGGTGAGGTTTTAATAATGTGTTGAGGTGTTTTTAATAACGTGGTGGTGAGGTTTTAATTACGTGTTGAGGTGTTTTTAATAATGTGGTGGTGAGGTTTTAATTATGTGTGGAGGTGTTTTTAATAACGTGGAGGTGAGGTTTTAATAATGTGTTGAGTTATTAATAATGTGGTGGTGAAGTTTTAATAATGTGTTGAGTTTTTAATAACGTGGTGGTGAGGTTTTAACAATGTGTTGAGGTGTTTTTAACAACGTGGTAGTGAGGTTTTAAAAGTGTGGTAGTGAGGTTTTAATAATGTGTTGAAGTGTTTTTAATAACGTGGTGGTGATGTTTTAATAATGTGTTGAGTGTTTATTGACGTGGTGGTGATGTTTTAAGAACGTGTTGAAGTGTTTTTACGAACGTCGTGGTGATGTTTTAATAATGTGGTGAAGTGTTTTTAATAACATGGTGGTGATGTTTTAATAATGTGTTGAGTTTTTAATAACGTGGTGGTGAGGTTTTAATAATGTGTTGAGTTTTTATTAACGTGGTGGTGAGGTTTTAATAATGTGTTGACTTTTTAATAACGTGGTGGTGAGGTTTTAATAACCTGTTGAAGTGTTCTTAATAACGTGGTGGTGATGTTTTAATAATGTGTTGAGTTTTTAATGATGTGGTGGTGAGGTTTTAATAACGTGTTGAGTTTTTCATAACGTGGTGGTGTGGTTTTAATAATGTGTTGAAGTGTTTTTAATAACGTGGTGGTGAGGTTTTAATTATGTGTTGAAGTGTTTTTAATAACGTGGTGGTGATGTTTTAATAATGTGTTGAATTTTTAATTACATGGTGGTGAGGTTTTAATAATGTGTTGAAGTGTTTTCAATAACGTGGTGGTGAGGTTTTAATCATGTGTTGAGTTTTTAATAACGCGGTAGTGAGGTTTTAATGATGTGTTGAAGTGTTTTTAATAACGTGGTGGTGAGGTTTTAATAATGTGTTGAGTTTTTAATAACGTGGTGTTGAGGTTTAAATAATGTGATGAGGTGTTTTGAATTGCGTGGAGGTGAGGTTTTAGTAATGTGTTGAAGTGTATTAGTAACGTGGTGCTGAGGATTTAATAATGTGTTGAAGTGTTTTTAATAATGTGGTGGTGATGTTTTAATAATGTGTTGAGTTTTTAATAACGCGGTCGTGAGGTTTTAACGATGTGTTGAAGTGTTTTTAATCACGTGGTGGTGAGGTTTTAATAATGTGTTGAAGTGTTTTTAATAACGTGGTGGTGAGGTTTTAATAATGTGTTGAAGTGTTTATGATAATGTGGTGGTGAGGTTTTAATGATGTGTTGAAGTGTTTTTAATAACGTGGTGTTGATGTTTTAATAATGTGTTGAATTTTTAATAATGTGGTGGTGAGGTTTTAATGTGTTGAAGTGTTTTTAATAACGCGGTGGTGAGGTTTTAATTATGTGTTGAAGTGTTTTAAATAACGTGGTGGTGAGGTTTTAATAATGTGTTGAAGTGTTTTTAAGAATGTGGTGGTGAGGTTTTAGTAATGTGTTGAAGTGTTTTTAATAACGTGGTGGTGATGTTTTAATAATGTGTTGAAGTGTTTTCAAAAACGTGGTGGTGAGGTTTTAATAATGTGTTGAAGTGTTTTTAATAACGTGGTGGTGAGATTTTAATGATGTGTTGAAGTGTTTTTAATAATGTGGTGGTGAGGTTTTAATAATGTGTTGAAGTGTTTTTGATAATGTGGTCGTGATGTTTTAATAATGTGTTGAATTTTTAATAACGTGGTGGTGAGGTTTTAATAATGTGTTGAGTTTTTAATAACATGGTGGTGATGTTTTAATAATGTGTTGAGGTGTTTTGAATTGCGTGGAGGTGAGGTTTTCATAATGTGTTGAGGTGTTTTGAATTGCGTGGAGGTGAGGTTTTAATTATGTGTTGAAGTGTTATAATAACGTGGTGGTGAGGTTTTAATCATGTGTTGAAGTGTTTTTAATAACGTGGTGTTGATGTTTTAATAATGTGTTGAGTTTTTAATAACGCGGTCGTGAGGTTTTAATGATGTGTTGAAGTGTTTTTAATCACGTGGTGGTGAGGTTTTAATAATTTGGTGAGGTGTTTTGAATTGCGTGGAGGTGAGGTTTTAATAATGTGTTGAAGTGTTTTTAATAACGTGGTGATGATGTTTTAATTATGTGTTGAATTTTTAATAACGTGGTGGTGAGGTTTTAATAATGTGTTGAGGTGTTTTTAATAACGTGGTGGGGAGGTTTTAATAATGTGTTGAGTTTTTAATAACATGGTGGTGATGTTTTAATAATGTGTTGAGGTGTTTTGAATTGCGTGGAGGTGAGGTTTTAATTATGTGTTGAAGTGTTATAATAACGTGGTGGTGAGGTTTTAAGCATGTGTTGAAGTGTTTTTAATAACGTGGTGTTGATGTTTTAATAATCTGTTGAGTTTTTAATAACACAGTCGTGAGGTTTTAATGATGTGTTGAAGTGTTTTTAATAACGTGGTGGTGATGTTTTAATAATGTGTTGAGTTTTTAATAACGTGGTGGTGAGGTTTTAATAATGTGTTCAGTTTTTAATAACGTGGTGGTGAAGTTTTAATAACGTGTTGAAGTGTTTTTAATAACGTGGTGGTGATGTTTTAATAATGTGTTGAGTTTTTAATGATGTGGTGGTGAGATTTTAATGATGTGTTGAAGTGTTTTTAATAATGTGGTGGTGAGGTTTTAATAATGTGTTGAAGTGTTTTTGATAACGTGGTCGTGATGTTTTAATAATGTGTTGAATTTTTAATAACGTGGTGGTGAGGTTTTAATAATGTGTTGAGTTTTTAATAACGTGGTGGTGAGGTTTTAATGTGTTGAAGTGTTTTTAAAAACGTGGTGGTGATGTTTTAATAATTTGGTGAGGTGTTTTGAATTGCGTGGAGGTGAGGTTTTAATAATGTGTTGAAGTGTTTTTAATAACGTGGTGATGATGTTTTAATAATGTGTTGAATTTTTAATAACATGGTGGTGAGGTTTTAATAATGTGTTGAGTTTTTAATAACGTGGTGGTGATGTTTTAATAATGTGTTGAGTTTTTAATAACATGGTGGTGAGGTTTTAATAATGTGTTCAGTTTTTAATAACGTGGTGGTGAAGTTTTAATAACGTGTTGAAGTGTTTTTAATAACGTGGTGGTGATGTTTTAATAATGTGTTGAGTTTTTAATGATGTGGTGGTGAGGTTTTAATAACGTGTTGAAGTGTTTTTAATAACGTGGTGGTGAGGTTTTAATTATGTGTTGAAGTGTTTTTAATAATGTGGTGGTGATGTTTTAATAATGTGTTGAATTTTTAATTACATGGTGGTGAGGTTTTAATAATGTGTTGAAGTGTTTTAATAACGTGGTGGTGAGGTTTTAATAATGTATTGAAGTGTTTTTAATAATGTGGTGGTGAGGTTTTAATAATGGGTTGAAGTGTTTTTAATCACGTGGTGGTGAGGTTTTAATAATGTGTTGAAGTGTTTTTAATAACGTGGTTGTGAGGTTTTAATCATGTGTTGAAGTGTTTTTAATAACGTGGTGTTGATGTTTTAATAATGTGTTGAGTTTTTAATAATGTGGTGGTGAGGTTTTAATAATGTGTTGAAGTGTTTTTGATAATGTGGTGGTGAGGTTTTAATCATGTGTTGAAGTGTTTTTAATAACGTGGTGTTGATGTTTTAATAATGTGTTGAATTTTTAATAACGTGGTGGTGAGGTTTTAATAATGTGTTGTTTTTAATAACGTGGTGGTGAGGTTTTAATGTGTTGAAGTGTTTTTAATAACGTGGTGGTGAGGTTTTAATTATGTGTTGAAGTGTTTTAAATAACGTGGTGGTGAGGTTTTAATAATGTGTTGAAGTGTTTTTAAGAATGTGGTGGTGAGGTTTTAGTTATGTGTTGAAGTGTTTTTAATAACGTGGTGGTGAGATTTTAATGATGTGTTGAAGTGTTTTTAATAATGTGGTGGTGAGGTTTTAATAATGTGTTGAAGTGTTTTTGATAACGTGGTCGTGATGTTTTAATAATGTGTTGAATTTTTAATAACGTGGTGGTGAGGTTTTAATAATGTGTTGAGTTTTTAATAACGTGGTGGTGAGGTTTTAATGTGTTGAAGTGTTTTTAAAAACGTGGTGGTGATGTTTTAATAATTTGGTGAGGTGTTTTGAATTGCGTGGAGGTGAGGTTTTAATAATGTGTTGAAGTGTTTTTAATAACGTGGTGATGATGTTTTAATAATGTGTTGAATTTTTAATAACATGGTGGTGAGGTTTTAATAATGTGTTGAGTTTTTAATAACGTGGTGGTGATGTTTTAATAATGTGTTGAGTTTTTAATAACGTGGTGGTGAGGTTTTCATGATGTGTTGAAGTGTTTTCAATAACGTGGTGGTGATGTTTGAATAATGTGTTGAATTTTTAATAACCTGGTGATGAGGTTTTAATAATGTGTTGAAGTGTTTTTAATAACGTGGTGGTGAGGTTTTAATAATGTGTTGATGTGTTTCTAATAACGTGGTGGTGATGTTTTAATAACGTGTTGAATTTTTAATAACGTGGTGGTGAGGTTTTAATGTGTTGAAGTGTTTTTAATAACGTGGTGGTGATGTTTTAATAATATGGTGAGGTGTTTTGAATTGCGTGGAGGTGAGGTTTTAATAATGTGTTGAGTTTTCAATAACGTGGTGGTGAGGTTTTTATGTGTTGAAGTGTTTTTAATAACGTGGTGGTAATGTTTTAATAATGTGGTGAGGTGTTTTGAATTGCGTGGAGGTGAGGTTTTAATAATGTGTTGAAGTGTTTTTCATAACGTGGTGGTGAGGTTTTCATCATGTGTTGAGGTGTTTTTAATAACGTGGTGGTGAGATTTTAATAATTTATTGAGGTGTTTTTCATAACGTGATGGTGAGGTTTAATCATGTGTTGAGTTTTTAATTACGTGGTGGTGATGTTTTAACATTGTGTTGAGTTTTTACTGACGTGGTGGTGAGGTTATAATAATGTGTTGAGTTTTTAATTACGTGTTGGTGAGGTTTTAATAATGTGTTGAGTTTTTAATAACGTGTTGGTAAGGTTTTAATCATGTGTTGAGTTTTTAATAACGTGGTGGTGATGTTTTAATCATGTGTTGAGTTTTTAATGACATGGTGGTGAGGTTTTAATAATGTGTTGAGTTTTTAATAATATGGTGGTGAGGTATTAATAATGTGTTTGAGTTTTTAATAACGTGGTGGTGAGGTTTTAATTATGTGTTGAGGTGTTTTTAATAACGTGGTGGTGAGGTTTAAATAATGTGTTGAGTTTTTAATAACGTGGTGGTGAGGTTTTAATAATGTGTTGAGTTTTTAACAACGTGGTGGTGAGGTTTTAATTTTGTGTTGATGTGTTTTTAATAACGTGGTGGTGAGGTTTTAATAATGTGTTGAGTTTTTAATAACGTGGTGGTGAGGTTTTAATAATGTGTTGAGGTGTTTTTAATAACGTGGAGGGGAGGTTTTAATAATGTGTTGTATTTAATAACGTGGTGGTGATGTTTTAATCATGTGTTGAGTTTTTAATGACGTGGTGGTGAGGTTTTAATAATGTGTTGAGTTTTTAATAACGTGGTGGTGTTTTAATAATGTGTTGAGTTTTTAATAACGTGGTGGTGAGGTTTTAATAATGTGTTGACGTATTTTTAATAACGTTTTTGTGATGTTTTAATAATGTGTTGAAGTGTTTTTAATTACATGGTGGTGAAGTTTTAATCATGTGTTGAGGTGTTTTTAATAACATGTTGGTGAGGTTTTAATAATGTGTTGAGGTGTTTTAAAAACGTGGTGGTGAGGTTTTAATAATGTGTTGAGGTGTTTTTAATAACGTGGTGGTGAGGTTTTAATTACGTGTTGAGGTGTTTTTAATAATGTGGTGGTGAGGTTTTAATCATGTGTTGAGGTGTTTTTAATAACGTGGAGGTGAGGTTTTAATAATGTGTTGAGTTATTAATAATGTGGTGGTGAGGTTTTAATAATGTGTTGAGTTTTTAATAACGTGGTGGTGAGGTTTTAACAATGTGTTGAGGTGTTTTTAACAACGTGGTAGTGAGGTTTTAAAAGTGTGGTAGTGAGGTTTTAATAATGTGTAGAAGTGTTTTTAAGAACGTGGTGGTGATGTTTTAATAATGTGTTGAAGTGTTTTTAATGACATGGTGGTGATGTTTTAATCATGTGTTGAGTTTTTAATAACGTGGTGGTGAGGTTTTAATAATGTGTTGAGTTTTTAATAACATTATGGTGAGGTTTTAATCATGTGTTGAGTTTTTAATAACGTGGTGGTGAGGTTTTAAAAACGTGTTGAAGTGTTTTTAATAACGTGGTGGTGATGTTTTAATAATGTGTTGAAGTGTTTTTAATAACGTGGTGGTGAGGTTTTAATAATGTGTTGAGTTTTTAAGAATGTGGTGGTGATGTTTTAATAATGTGTTGAGTTATTAATAACGTGGTGGTGAGGTTTTAATAATGTGTTGAAGTGTTTTTAATAATGTGGTGGTGAGGTTTTAATAATGTGTTGAGTTTTTAATAACGTGGTGGTGAAGTTTTAATAATGTGTTGAGTTTTTAATAATGTGGTGGTGAGGTTTCAATAATGTGTTGAGGTATTTTTAATAACGTGGTGGTGATGTTTTAATAATGTGTTGAAGTGTTTTTAATTACATGGTGGTGAAGTTTTAATCATGTGTTGAGGTGTTTTTAATAACATGGTGGTGAGGTTTTAATAATGTGTTGAGGTGTTTTAATAACATGGTGGTGAGGTTTTAATAATATGTTGAGGTGTTTTTAATAACGTGGTGGTGAGGTTTTAATTACGTGTTGAGGTGTTTTTAATAATGTGGTGGTGAGGTTTTAATTATGTGTGGAGGTGTTTTTAATAACGTGGAGGTGAGGTTTTAATAATGTGTTGAGTTATTAATAATGTGGAGGTGAAGTTTTAATAATGTGTTGAGTTTTTAATAACGTGGTGGTGAGGTTTTAACAATGTGTTGAGGTGTTTTTAACAACGTGGTAGTGAGGTTTTAAAAGTGTGGTAGTGAGGTTTTAATCATGCGTTGAAGTGTTTTTAATAACGTGGTGGTGATGTTTTAATAATGTGTTGAGTGTTTAATGACGTGGTGGTGATGTTTTAAGAACGTGTTGAAGTGTTTTTACTAACGTCGTGGTGATGTTTTAATAATGTGGTGAAGTGTTTTTAATAACATGGTGGTGATGTTTTAATAATGTGTTGAGTTTTTAATAATGTGGTGGTGAGGTTTTAATAATGTGTTGAGTTTTTATTAACGTGGTGGTGAGGTTTTAATAATGTGTTGACTTTTTAATAACGTGGTGGTGAGGTTTTAATAACGTGTTGAAGTGTTTTTAATAACGTGGTGGTGATGTTTTAATAATGTGTTGAGTTTTTAATAACGTGGTGGTGAGGTTTTAATAATGTGTTCAGTTTTTAATAACGTGGTGGTGAAGTTTTAATAACGTGTTGAAGTGTTTTTAATAACGTGGTGGTGATGTTTTAATAATGTGTTGAGTTTTTAATGATGTGGTGGTAAGGTTTTAATAACGTGTTGAAGTGTTTTTAATGACGTGGTGGTGATGTTTTAATAATATGTTGAGTTTTTCATAACGTGGTGGTGTGGTTTTAATAATGTGTTGAAGTGTTTTTAATAACGTGGTGGTGAGGTTTTAATTATGTGTTGAAGTGTTTTTAATAACGTGGTGGTGATGTTTTAATAATGTGTTGAATTTTTAATTACATGGTGGTGAGGTTTTAATGATGTGTTGAAGTGTTTTCAATAACATGGTGGTGAGGTTTTAATCATGTGTTGAGTTTTTAATAACGCGGTCGTGAGGTTTTAATGATGTGTTGAAGTGTTTTTAATAACGTGGTGGTGAGGTTTTAATAATGTGTTGAGTTTTTAATAACGTGGTGTTGAGGTTTAAATAATGTGGTGAGGTGTTTTGAATTGCGTGGAGGTGAGGTTTTAATAATGTGTTGAAGTGTTTTAATAACGTGGTGGTGAGGTTTTAATAATGTGTTGAAGTGTTTTTAATAACGTGGTGGTGATGTTTTAATAATGTGTTGAGTTTTTAATAACGCCGTCGTGAGGTTTTAATGATGTGTTGAAGTGTTTTTAATCACGTGGTGGTGAGGTTTTAATAATGTGTTGAAGTGTTTTTAATAACGTGGTGGTGAGGTTTTAATAATGTGTTGAAGTGTTTTTGATAATGTGGTGGTGAGGTTTTAATGATGTGTTGAAGTGTTTTTAATAACGTGGTGTTGATGTTTTAATAATGTGTTGAATTTTTAATAATGTGGTGGTGAGGTTTTAATGTGTTGAAGTGTTTTTAATAACGCGGTGGTGAGGTTTTAATTATGTGTTGAAGTGTTTTAAATAACGTGGTGGTGAGGTTTTAATAATGTGTTGAAGTGTTTTTAAGAATGTGGTGGTGAGGTTTTAGTAATGTGTTGAAGTGTTTTTAATAACGTGGTAGTGATGTTTTAATAATGTGTTGAAGTGTTTTTAAAAACGTGGTGGTGAGCTTTTAATAATGTGTTGAAGTGTTTTTAATAACGTGGTGGTGAGATTTTAATGATGTGTTGAAGTGTTTTTAATAATGTGGTGGTGAGGTTTTAATAATGTGTTGAAGTGTTTTTGATAATGTGGTCGTGATGTTTTAATAATGTGTTGAATTTTTAATAACGTGGTGGTGAGGTTTTAATAATGTGTTGAGTTTTTAATAACGTGGTGGTGAGGTTTTAATGTGTTGAAGTGTTTTTAAAAACGTGGTGGTGATGTTTTAATAATTTGGTGAGGTGTTTTGAATTGCGTGGAGGTGAGGTTTTAATAATGTGTTGAAGTGTTTTTAATAACGTGGTGATGATGTTTTAATTATGTGTTGAATTTTTAATAACGTGGTGGTGAGGTTTTAATAATGTGTTGAGGTGTTTTTAATAACGTGGTGGGGAGGTTTTAATAATGTGTTGAGTTTTTAAAAACATGGTGGTGATGTTTTAATAATGTGTTGAGGTGTTTTGAATTGCGTGGAGGTGAGGTTTTAATTATGTGTTGAAGTGTTTTAATAACGTGGTGGTGAGGTTTTAATCATGTGTTGAAGTGTTTTTAAGAACGTGGTGTTGATGTTTTAATAATGTGTTGAGTTTTTAATAACGCGGTCGTGAGGTTTTAATGATGTGTTGAAGTGTTTTTAATCACGTGGTGGTGAGGTTTTAATAATGTGTTGAAGTGTTTTTGATAATGTGGTCGTGATGTTTTAATAATGTGTTGAATTTTTAATAACGTGGTGGTGAGGTTTTAATAATGTGTTGAGTTTTTAATAACGTGGTGGTGAGGTTTTAATGTGTTGAAGTGTTTTTAAAAACGTGGTGGTGATGTTTTAATAATTTGGTGAGGTGTTTTGAATTGCGTGGAGGTGAGGTTTTAATAATGTGTTGAAGTGTTTTTAATAACGTGGTGATGATGTTTTAATTATGTGTTGAATTTTTAATAACGTGGTGGTGAGGTTTTAATAATGTGTTGAGGTGTTTTTAATAACGTGGTGGGGAGGTTTTAATAATGTGTTGAGTTTTTAATAACATGGTGGTGATGTTTTAATAATGTGTTGAGGTGTTTTGAATTGCGTGGAGGTGAGGTTTTAATTATGTGTTGAAGTGTTTTTAATAACGTGGTGGTGAGATTTTAATGATGTGTTGAAGTGTTTTTAATAATGTGGTGGTGAGGTTTTAATAATGTGTTGAAGTGTTTTTGATAATGTGGTCGTGATGTTTTAATAATGTGTTGAATTTTTAATAACGTGGTGGTGAGGTTTCAATAATGTGTTGAGTTTTTAATAACGTGGTGGTGAGGTTTTAATGTGTTGAAGTGTTTTTAAAAACGTGGTGGTGATGTTTTAATGATGTGTTGAAGTGTTTTTCATAACGTGGTGGTGAGGTTTTAATAATGTGTTGAGTTTTTAACAACGTGGTGTTGAGGTTTAAATAATGTGGTGAGGTGTTTTGAATTGCGTGGAGGTGAGGTTTTAATTACGTGTTGAAGTGTTTTAATAACGTGGTGGTGAGGTTTTAATCATGTGTTGAAGTGTTTTTAATAACGTGGTGTTGATGTTTTAATAATGTGTTGAGTTTTTAATAACGCGGTCGTGAGGTTTTAATGATGTGTTGAAGTGTTTTTAATCACGTGGTGGTGAGGTTTTAATAATGTGTTGAAGTGATTTTAAGAACATGGTGGTGAGGTTTTAATAATGTGTTGAAGTGTTTTTGATAATGTGGTGGTGAGGTTTTAATCATGTGTTGAAGTGTTTTTAATAACGTGGTGTTGATGTTTTAATAATGTGTTGAATTTTTAATAACGTGGTGGTGAGGTTTTAATAATGTGTTGTTTTTAATAATGTGGTGGTGAGGTTTTAATGTGTTGAAGTGTTTTTAACAACGTGGTGGTGAGGTTTTAATTATGTGTTGAAGTGTTTTAAATAACGTGGTGGTGAGGTTTTAATAATGTGTTGAAGTGTTTTTAAGAATGTGGTGGTGAGGTTTTAGTTATGTGTTGAAGTGTTTTTAATAACGTGGTGGTGAGATTTTAATGATGTGTTGAAGTGTTTTTAATAATGTGGTGGTGAGGTTTTAATAATGTGTTGAAGTGTTTTTGATAACGTGGTCGTGATGTTTTAATAATGTGTTGAATTTTTAATAACGTGGTGGTGAGGTTTTAATAATGTGTTGAGTTTTTAATAACGTGGTGGTGAGGTTTTAATGTGTTGAAGTGTTTTTAAAAACGTGGTGGTGATGTTTTAATAATTTGGTGAGGTGTTTTGAATTGCGTGGAGGTGAGGTTTTAATAATGTGTTGAAGTGTTTTTAATAACGTGGTGATGATGTTTTAATAATGTGTTGAATTTTTAATAACATGGTGGTGAGGTTTTAATAATGTGTTGAGTTTTTAATAACGTGGTGGAGATGTTTTAATAATGTGTTGAGTTTTTAATAACGTGGTGGTGAGGTTTTCATGATGTGTTGAAGTGTTTTCAATAACGTGGTGGTGATGTTTGAATAATGTGTTGAATTTTTAATAACGTGGTGATGAGGTTTTAATAATGTGTTGAAGTGTTTTTAATAACGTGGTGGTGAGGTTTTAATAATGTGTTGAAGTGTTTTAATAACGTGGTGGTGAGGTTTTAATAATGTATTGAAGTGTTTTTAATAATGTGGTGGTGAGGTTTTAATAATGTGTTGAAGTGTTTTTAATCACGTGGTGGTGAGGTTTTAATAATGTGTTGAAGTGTTTTTAATAACGTGGTGGTGAGGTTTTAATCATGTGTTGAAGTGTTTTTAATAACGTGGTGTTGATGTTTTAATAATGTGTTGCGTTTTTAATAACATGGTGGTGATGTTTTAATAATGTGTTGAGGTGTTTTGAATTGCGTGGAGGTGAGGTTTTAATAATGTGTGGAAGTGTTTTTAATAACATGGTGGTGAGATTTTAATAATGTGTTGAGTTTTTAATAACGTGGTGGTGAGGTTTTAATGTGTTGAAGTGTTTTTAATATCGTGGTGGTGAGGTTGTAATAATGTGTTGAGTTATTAATAACGTGGTGGTGAGGTTTTAATAATGTGTTGAAGTGTTTTTAATAACGTGGTGGTGAGGTTTTAATAATGTGTTGAAGTGTTTTTAAGAATGTGGTGGTGAGGTTTTAGTAATGTGTTGAAGTGTTTTTAATAACGTGGTGGTGATGTTTTAATAATGTGTTGAAGTGTTTTTAAAAACGTGGTGGTGAGGTTTTAATAATGTGTTGAAGTGTTTTTAATAACGTGGTTGTGAGATTTTAATGATGTGTTGAAGTGTTTTTAATAATGTGGTGGTGAGGTTTTAATAATGTGTTGAAGTGTTTTTGATAATGTGGTCGTGATGTTTTAATAATGTGTTGAATTTTTAATAACGTGGTGGTGAGGTTTTAATAATGTGTTGAGTTTTTAATAACGTGGTGGTGAGGTTTTAATGTGTTGAAGTGTTTTTAAAAACGTGGTGGTGATGTTTTAATAATTTGGTGAGGTGTTTTGAATTGCGTGGAGGTGAGGTTTTAATAATGTGTTGAAGTGTTTTTAATAACGTGGTGATGATGTTTTAATTATGTGTTGAATTTTTAATAACGTGGTGGTGAGGTTTTAATAATGTGTTGAGGTGTTTTTAATAACGTGGTGGGGAGGTTTTAATAATGTGTTGAGTTTTTAAAAACATGGTGGTGATGTTTTAATAATGTGTTGAGGTGTTTTGAATTGCGTGGAGGTGAGGTTTTAATTATGTGTTGAAGTGTTTTAATAACGTGGTGGTGAGGTTTTAATCATGTGTTGAAGTGTTTTTAAGAACGTGGTGTTGATGTTTTAATAATGTGTTGAGTTTTTAATAACGCGGTCGTGAGGTTTTAATGATGTGTTGAAGTGTTTTTAATCACGTGGTGGTGAGGTTTTAATAATGTGTTGAAGTGTTTTTGATAATGTGGTCGTGATGTTTTAATAATGTGTTGAATTTTTAATAACGTGGTGGTGAGGTTTTAATAATGTGTTGAGTTTTTAATAACGTGGTGGTGAGGTTTTAATGTGTTGAAGTGTTTTTAAAAACGTGGTGGTGATGTTTTAATAATTTGGTGAGGTGTTTTGAATTGCGTGGAGGTGAGGTTTTAATAATGTGTTGAAGTGTTTTTAATAACGTGGTGATGATGTTTTAATTATGTGTTGAATTTTTAATAACGTGGTGGTGAGGTTTTAATAATGTGTTGAGGTGTTTTTAATAACGTGGTGGGGAGGTTTTAATAATGTGTTGAGTTTTTAATAACATGGTGTTGATGTTTTAATAATGTGTTGAGGTGTTTTGAATTGCGTGGAGGTGAGGTTTTAATTATGTGTTGAAGTGTTTTTAATAACGTGGTGGTGAGATTTTAATGATGTGTTGAAGTGTTTTTGATAATGTGGTGGTGAGGTTTTAATCATGTGTTGAAGTGTTTTTAATAACGTGGTGTTGATGTTTTAATAATGTGTTGAATTTTTAATAACGTGGTGGTGAGGTTTTAATAATGTGTTGTTTTTAATAATGTGGAGGTGAGGTCATAATGAGATGAAGTGATTTTAACAACGTGGTGGTGAGGTATTAATTAAGTGTTGAAGTGTTTTTGATAATGTGGTTGTGATGTTTTAATAATGTGTTGAATTTTTAATAACGTGGTGATGAGGTTTCAATAATGTGTTGAGTTTTTAATAACGTGGTGGTGAGGTTTTAATGTGTTGAAGTGTTTTTAAAAACGTGGTGGTGATGTTTTAATGATGTGTTGAAGTGTTTTTCATAACGTGGTGGTGAGGTTTTAATAATGTGTTGAGTTTTTAACAACGTGGTGTTGAGGTTTAAATAATGTGGTGAGGTGTTTTGAATTGCGTGGAGGTGAGGTTTTAATTACGTGTTGAAGTGTTTTAATAACGTGGTGGTGAGGTTTTAATCATGTGTTGAAGTGTTTTTAATAACGTGGTGTTGATGTTTTAATAATGTGTTGAGTTTTTAATAACGCGGTCGTGAGGTTTTAATGATGTGTTGAAGTGTTTTTAATCACGTGGTGGTGAGGTTTTAATAATGTGTTGAAGTGATTTTAAGAACGTGGTGGTGAGGTTTTAATAATGTGTTGAAGTGTTTTTGATAATGTGGTGGTGAGGTTTTAATCATGTGTTGAAGTGTTTTTAATAACGTGGTGTTGATGTTTTAATAATGTGTTGAATTTTTAATAACGTGGTGGTGAGGTTTTAATAATGTGTTGTTTTTAATAATGTGGTGGTGAGGTTTTAATGTGTTGAAGTGTTTTTAACAACGTGGTGGTGAGGTTTTAATTATGTGTTGAAGTGTTTTAAATAACGTGGTGGTGAGGTTTTAATAATGTGTTGAAGTGTTTTTAAAAATGTGCTGGTGAGGTTTTAGTTATGTGTTGAAGTGCTTTTAATAACGTGGTGGTGAGATTTTAATGATGTGTTGAAGTGTTTTTAATAATGTGGTGGTGAGGTTTTAATAATGTGTTGAAGTGTTTTTGATAACGTGGTCGTGATGTTTTAATAATGTGTTGAATTTTTAATAACGTGGTGGTGAGGTTTTAATAATGTGTTGAGTTTTTAATAACGTGGTGGTGAGGTTTTAATGTGTTGAAGTGTTTTTAAAAACGTGGTGGTGATGTTTTAATAATTTGGTGAGGTGTTTTGAATTGCGTGGAGGTGAGGTTTTAATAATGTGTTGAAGTGTTTTTAATAACGTGGTGATGATGTTTTAATAATGTGTTGAATTTTTAATAACATGGTGGTGAGGTTTTAATAATGTGTTGAGTTTTTAATAACGTGGTGGAGATGTTTTAATAATGTGTTGAGTTTTTAATAACGTGGTGGTGAGGTTTTCATGATGTGTTGAAGTGTTTTCAATAACGTGGTGGTGATGTTTGAATAATGTGTTGAATTTTTAATAACGTGGTGATGAGGTTTTAATAATGTGTTGAAGTGTTTTTAATAACGTGGTGGTGAGGTTTTAATAATGTGTTGAAGTGTTTTAATAACGTGGTGGTGAGGTTTTAATAATGTATTGAAGTGTTTTTAATAAAGTGGTGGTGAGGTTTTAATAATGTGTTGAAGTGTTTTTAATCACGTGGTGGTGAGGTTTTAATAATGTGTTGAAGTGTTTTTAATAACGTGGTGGTGAGGTTTTAATCATGTGTTGCGTTTTTAATAACATGGTGGTGATGTTTTAATCATGTGTTGAGGTGTTTTGAATTGCGTGGAGATGAGGTTTTAATAATGTGTGGAAGTGTTTTTAATAACATGGTGGTGAGATTTTAATAATGTGTTGAGTTTTTAATAACGTGGTGGTGAGGTTTTAATGTGTTGAAGTGTTTTTAATATCGTGGTGGTGAGGTTGTAATAATGTGTTGAGTTTTTAATAACGTGGTGGTGTGGTTTTAATGTGTTGAAGTGTTTTTAATAACGTGGTGTTGATGTTTTATAATGTGGTGGGGTGTTTTGAATTGCGTGGAGGTGAGGTTTTAATAATGTGTTGAGTTTTTAATAACGTGGTGGTGAGGTTTTAATGTGTTGAAGTGTTTTTAATAACGCGTTGGTAATGTTTTAATCATGTGGTGGGGTGTTTTGAATTGCGAGGTGAGGTTTTAATAATGTGTTGAGGTGTTTTTAATAACGTGGTGGTGAGGTTTTAATAATGTGGTGAACTGTTTTTAATAACGTGGTGGTGAGGTTTTAATAATGTGTTGAAGTGTTTTTAATAACGTGGTGTTGAGGTTTTAATCATGTGTTGAGTTATTAATAACGTGGTGGTGAGGTTTTAATAACGTGTTGAAGTGTTTTAATAATGTGGTGGTGAGGTTTTAATCACGTGTTGAAGTGTTTTTAATGAAGTGGTGGTGAGGTTTTAATCATGTGTTGAGTTTTTACTAATGTGGTGGTGAGGTTTTAATGATGTGTTGAAGTGTTTTTAATAACGTGGTGGACAGGTTTTAAAAATGTGTTGAAGTGTTTTTAATAATGTGGTGGTGAGGTTTTAATAATGTGTTGAGTTATTAATAACGTGGTGGTGAGGTTTTAATAATGTGTTGAGTTATTAATAACGTGGTGGTGAGGTTTTAATAATGTGTTGAAGTGTTTTTAATAACGTGGTGGTGAGGTTTTAATAATGTGTTGAGTTATTAATAACGTGGTGGTGAGGTTTTAATAATGTGTTGAGTTTTTAATAACGTGGTGGTGAGGTTTTAATGATGTGTTGAAGTGTTTTTAATAACGTGGTGGTGAGGTTTTAATAATGTGTTGAGTTTTTAATAACGTGGTGGTGAGGTTTTAAGAATGTGTTGAGGTGTTTTTAATAACGTGGTGGTGAGGTTTTAATAATGTGTTGAGTTTTTAATAACGTGGTGGTGAGGTTTTAATAATTTGTTGAGTTTTTAATAATGTGGTGGTGAGGTTTTAATAACGTGTTGAAGTGTTCTTAATAACGTGGTGGTGAGGTTTTAATCACGTGTTGAAATGTTTTTAATCATGTGGTGGTGAGGTTTTAATAATGTGTTGAAGTGTTTTTAATAATGTGGTGGTGAGGTTTTAATAATGTGTTGAAGTGTTTTTAATAACGTGGTGGTGATGTTTAAATCATGTGTTGAGTTTTTAATTTCGTGGTGGTGAGGTTTTAATAATGTGTGGAAGTGTTTTTAATAACATGGTGGTGAGATTTTAATAATGTGTTGAGTTTTTATTAACGTGGTGGTGAGGTTTAAATAATGTGGTGAGGTGTTTAGAATTGCGTGAAAGTGAGGTTTTCATAATGTGTTGAGGTGTTTTTAATAACATGGTGGTGAGGTTTTAATAATGTGTTGAGGTGTTTTTAATAACGTGGTGGTGAGGTTTTAATAATGTGTTGAGGTGTTTTTAATAACGTGGTGGTGAGGTTTTAATAATGTGTTGAGGTGTTTTTAATAACGTGGAGGTGAGGTTTTAATGAGGTGTTGAGTTATGAATAACGTGGTGGTGAGGTTTTAATAATGTGTTGAGTTTTTAATAACGTGGTGGTGAGGTTTTAATAATGTGTTGAGGTGTTTTTAACAACGTGGTAGTGAGGTTTTAATAATGTGGTAGTGAGGTTTTAATAATGTGTTGAAGTGTTTTTAATAACGTGGTGGTGAGGTCTTAATAATGTGTTAAGTTTTTAATAATGTGGTAGTAACGTTTTAATAATGTGTTGAAGTGTTTTTAATAACGTGGTGGTGATGTGTTAATAATGTATTGAAGTGTTTGAGTTACATGGTGGTGAGGTTTTAATCATGTGTTGAGGTGTTTTTAATGACGTGGTGGTGATGTTTTAATAATGTGTTGAAGTGTTTTTAATAATGTGGTGGTGATGTTTTAATAATGTGTTGAATTTTTAATAACGTGGTGGTGAGGTTTTAATAATGTGTTGAGTTTTTAATAACGTGGTGGTGATGTTTAAATAATGTGTTGAGTTATTAATAACGTGGTGGTGAGGTTTTCATGATGTGTTGAATTGTTTGCAATAACGTGGTGGTGATGTTTGAATAATGTGTTGAATTTTTAATAATGTTGTAATGAGGTTTTAATAATGTGTTGAAGTGTTTTTCATAACGTGGTGGTGAGGTTTTAATAATGTGTTGAGGTGTTTTTAATAACGTGGTGGTGAGGTTTTAATAATGTGTTGAGTTTTTAATAACGTGGTGGTGATGTTTTAATGTGTTGAGTTTTTACTAATGTGGTGGTGAGGTTTTAATAATGTGTTGAAGTGTTTTTAATAACATGGTGGTGATGTTTTAATAAAGTGTTGAGTTTTTAATAACGTGGTGGTGAGGTTTTAATAATGTGTTGAAGTGTTTTTAATAACATGGTGGTGATGTTTTAATAATGTGTTGAGTTTTTAATTGCATGGTGGTGAGGTTTTAATAATGTGTTGAGGTGTTTTTAATAATGTGTTGGTGATGTTTTAATAATGTGGTGGGGTGTTTTGAATTGCGTGGAGGTGAGGTTTTAATAATGTGTTGAGTTTTTAATAACGTGTTGGTGAGGTTTTAATGTGTTGAAGTGTTTTTAATAATGTGGTGAGGTGTTTTGAATTACGAGGTGGTGAGGTTTTAATAATGTGTTCAGGTGTTTTTAATAATGTGGTGGTGAGGTTTTAATAATGTGTTGAAGTGTTTTTAATAAAGTGGTGGTGAGGTTTTAATAATGTGTTGAGGTGTTTTTAATAACGTGGTGGTGAGGTTTTAATAATGTGTTGAGGAGTTTTTAATAACGTGGTGGTGATGTTTTAATAATGTGTTGAGTTTTTAATAACGTGGTGGTGAGGTTTTAATAATGTGTTGAGGAGTTTTAAATCACGTTGTGGTGAGGTTTTAATGATGTGTTGAAGTGTTTTTAATAACATGGTGGTGATGTTTTAATAATGTGATGAGTTTTTAATAACGTGGTGGTGATGTTTTAATCATATGTTGAGTTTTTAATAACGTGGTGGTGAGGTTTTAATCATGTGTTGAGGGGTTTTTAATAATGTCGTGGTGATGTTTTAATAATGTGTTGAAGTGTTTTTAATGACATGGTGCTGAGGTTTTAATAATGTGTTGAGTTTTTATTAACGTGGTGGTGAGGTTTTTATAATGTGTTGAAGTGTTTTTCATAACATGGTGGTGAGGTTTTAATTATGTGTTGAAGTGTTTTTAATAACGTGGTGGTGAGGTTTTAATGATGTGTTGAAGTGTTTTTAATAATGTGGTGGTGAGGTTTTAATAATGTGTTGAGGTGTTTTTAATAACGTGGTGGTGAGGTTTTAATAATGTGTTGAGGTGTTTTTAATAACGTGGTGGTGAGGTTTTAATAATGTGTTGAGTTTTTAATAATGTGGTGGTGAGGTTTTAATAACGTGTTGAAGTGTTCTTCATAACGTGGTGGTGAGGTTTTAATCACGTGTTGAAATGTTTTTAATCATGTGGTGGTGAGGTTTTAATAATGTGTTGAAGTGTTTTTAATAACATGGTGGTGAGATTTTAATAATGTGTTGAGTTTTTATTAACGTGGTGGTGAGGTTTAAATAATGTGGTGAGGTGTTTAGAATTGCGTGAAAGTGAGGTTTTCATAATGTGTTGAGGTGTTTTTAATAACATGGTGGTGAGGTTTTAATAATGTGTTGAGGTGTTTTTAATAACGTGGTGGTGAGGTTTTAATAATGTGTTGAGGTGTTTTTAATAACATGGTGGTGAGGTTTTAATAATGTGTTGAGGTGTTTTTAATAACGTGGAGGTGAGGTTTTAATGAGGTGTTGAGTTATGAATAACGTGGTGGTGAGGTTTTAATAATGTGTTGAGTTTTTAATAACGTGGTGGTGAGGTTTTAATAATGTGTTGAGGTGTTTTTAACAACGTGGTAGTGAGGTTTTAATAATGTGGTTGTGAGGTTTTAATAATGTGTTGAAGTGTTTTTAATAACGTGGTGGTGAGGTCTTAATAATGTGTTAAGTTTTTAATAATGTGGTAGTAACGTTTTAATAATGTGTTGAAGTGTTTTTAATAACGTGGTGGTGATGTGTTAATAATGTATTGAAGTGTTTGAGTTACATGGTGGTGAGGTTTTAATCATGTGTTGAGGTGTTTTTAATGACGTGGTGGTGATGTTTTAATAATGTGTTGAAGTGTTTTTAATAATGTGGTGGTGATGTTTTAATAATGTGTTGAATTTTTAATAACGTGGTGGTGAGGTTTTAATAATGTGTTGAGTTTTTAATAACGTGGTGGTGATGTTTTAATAATGTGTTGAGTTATTAATAACGTGGTGGTGAGTTTTTCATGATGTGTTGAATTGTTTTCAATAACGTGGTGGTGATGTTTGAACAATGTGTTCAATTTTTAATAATGTTGTAATGAGGTTTTAATAATGTGTTGAAGTGTTTTTCATAACGTGGTGGTGAGATTTTAATAATGTGTTGAAGTGATTTTAATAACGTGGTGGTGAGGTTTTAATAATGTGTTGAAGTGTTTTTAATAACGTGGTGGTGATGTTTTAATAAAGTGTTGAGTTTTTAATAACGTGGTGGTGAGGTTTTAATAATGTGTTGAAGTGTTTTTAATAACGTGGTGTTGAGGTTTTAATCATGTGTTGAATTATTAATAACGTGGTGGTGAGGTTTTAATAATGTGTTGAAGTGTTTTAATAATGTGGTGGTGAGGTTTTAATAATGTGTTGAAGTGTTTTCAATTACATAGTGGTGAGGTTTTAATAATGTGGAGTTTTTAATAACGCGGTAGTGAGGTTTTAATAATGTGTTGAAGTATTTTTAATAACGTGGTGGTGAGGTTTTAATAATGTGTTGAGTTTTTAATAACGTGGAGGTGAGGTTTTAATAATATGTTGAAGTGTTTTTAATGACATGGTGGTGATGTTTTAATCATGTGTTGAGTTTTTAATAACGTCGTGGTGACGTTTTAATAATGTGTTGAGTTTTTAATAACATTATGGTGAGGTTTTAATCATGTGTTGAGTTTTTAATAACATGGTGGTGAGGTTTTAATAACGTGTTGAAGTGTTTTTAATAACGTGGTGGTGATGTTTTAATAATGTGTTGAAGTGTTTTTAATAACGTGGTGGTGAGGTTTTAATAATGTGTTGAGTTATTAATAATGTGGTGGTGAGGTTTTAATAATGGGTTGAGTTTTTAATAACGTGGTGGTGAGGTTTTCATGATGTGTTGAAGTGTTTTTAATAACGTGGTGGTGAAGTTTTAAGAATGTGTTGAGTTTTTAATAATGTGGTGGTGAGGTTTTAAGAATGTGTTGAGGTGTTTTTAATAACGTGGTGGTGAGGTTTTAATAATGTGTTGAGTTATTAATAATGTGGTGGTGAGGTTTTAATAATGTGTTGAGTTTTTAATAACGTGGTGGTGAGGTTTTAATGATGTGGTGAAGTGTTTTTAATAACGTGGTGGTGAGGTTTCAATAATGTGTTGAGTTTTTAATAACGTGGTGGTGAGGTTTTAATAATGTGTTGAGTTTTTAATAACGTGGTGGTGAGATTTTAATAATGTGTTGAAGTGTTTTTAATAACATGGTGGTGAGGTTTTAATAATGTGTTGAGTTTTTATTAACGTGGTGGTGAGGTTTAAATCATGTGGTGAGGTGTTTAGAATTGCGTGAAAGTGAGGTTTTAATAATGTGTTGAGGTGTTTTTAATAACATGGTGGTGAGGTTTTAATAATGTGTTGAAGTGTTTTTAATAATGTGGTGGTGAGGTTTTAATAATGTGTTGAAGTGTTTTTAATAACGTGGTGGTGAGGTTTTAATAATGTGTTGAAGTGTTTTAATAAAGTGGTGGTGAGGTTTTAATAATGTGTTGAGGTGTTTTTAATAACGTGGTGGTGAGGTTTTAATAATGTGTTGAGGAGTTTTTAATAACGTGGTGGTGATGTTTTTATTATGTGTTGAAGTGTTTTTAATTACGTGGTGGTGAGGTTTTAATTACGTGTTGAATTTTTAATAACGTGGTGGTGAGGTTGTAATAATGTGTTGAGTTTTTAATAACGTGGTGGTGAGGTTTTAATGTGTTGAAGTGTTTTTAATAACGTGGTGTTGATGTTTTATAATGTGGTGGGGTGTTTTGAATTGCGTGGAGGTGAGGTTTTATTAATGTGTTGAGTTTTTAATAACGTGGTGGTGAGGTTTTAATGTGTTGAAGTGTTTTTAATAACGCGTTGGTAATGTTTTAATCATGTGGTGATGTGTTTTGAATTGCGAGGTGAGGTTTTAATAATGTGTTGAGGTGTTTTTAATAACATGGTGGTGAGGTTTTAATAATGTGGTGAAGTGTTTTTAATAACGTGGTGGTGAGGTTTTAATAATGTGTTGAAGTGTTTTTAATAACGTGGTGTTGAGGTTTTAATCATGTGTTGAGTTATTAATAACGTGGTGGTGAGGTTTTAATAACGTGTTGAAGTGTTTTAATAATGTGGTGGTGAGGTTTTAATCATGTGTTGAAGTGTTTTTAATGAAGTGGTGGTGAGGTTTTAATCATGTGTTGAGTTTTTACTAATGTGGTGGTGAGGTTTTAATGATGTGTTGAAGTGTTTTTAATAACGTGGTGGACAGGTTTTAAAAATGTGTTGAAGTGTTTTTAATAATGTGGTGGTGAGGTTTTAATAATGTGTTGAGTTATTAATAACGTGGTGGTGAGGTTTTAATAATGTGTTGAGTTATTAATAACGTGGTGGTGAGGTTTTAATAATGTGTTGAAGTGTTTTTAATAACGTGGTGGTGAGGTTTTAATAATGTGTTGAGTTATTAATAACGTGGTGGTGAGGTTTTAATAATGTGTTGAGTTTTTAATAACGTGGTGGTGAGGTTTTAATGATGTGTTGAAGTGTTTTTAATAACGTGGTGGTGAGGTTTTAATAATGTGTTGAGTTTTTAATAACGTGGTGGTGAGGTTTTAAGAATGTGTTGGTGTTTTTAATAACGTGGTGGTGAGGTTTTAATAATGTGTTGAGTTTTTAATAACGTGGTGGTGAGGTTTTAATAATGTGTTGAGTTTTTAATAATGTGGTGGTGAGGTTTTAATAACGTGTTGAAGTGTTCTTCATAACGTGGTGGTGAGGTTTTAATCACGTGTTGAAATGTTTTTAATCATGTGGTGGTGAGGTTTTAATAATGTGTTGAAGTGTTTTTAATAACATGGTGGTGAGATTTTAATAATGTGTTGAGTTTTTATTAACGTGGTGGTGAGGTTTAAATAATGTGGTGAGGTGTTTAGAATTGCGTGAAAGTGAGGTTTTCATAATGTGTTGAGGTGTTTTTAATAACATGGTGGTGAGGTTTTAATAATGTGTTGAGGTGTTTTTAATAACGTGGTGGTGAGGTTTTAATAATGTGTTGAGGTGTTTTTAATAACGTGGTGGTGAGGTTTTAATAATGTGTTGAGGTGTTTTTAATAACGTGGAGGTGAGGTTTTAATGAGGTGTTGAGTTATGAATAACGTGGTGGTGAGGTTTTAATAATGTGTTGAGTTTTTAATAACGTGGTGGTGAGGTTTTAATAATGTGTTGAGGTGTTTTTAACAACGTGGTAGTGAGGTTTTAATAATGTGGTTGTGAGGTTTTAATAATGTGTTGAAGTGTTTTTAATAACGTGGTGGTGAGGTCTTAATAATGTGTTAAGTTTTTAATAATGTGGTAGTAACGTTTTAATAATGTGTTGAAGTGTTTTTAATAACGTGGTGGTGATGTGTTAATAATGTATTGAAGTGTTTGAGTTACATGGTGGTGAGGTTTTAATCATGTGTTGAGGTGTTTTTAATGACGTGGTGGTGATGTTTTAATAATGTGTTGAAGTGTTTTTAATAATGTGGTGGTGATGTTTTAATAATGTGTTGAATTTTTAATAACGTGGTGGTGAGGTTTTAATAATGTGTTGAGTTTTTAATAACGTGGTGGTGATGTTTTAATAATGTGTTGAGTTATTAATAACGTGGTGGTGAGGTTTTCATGATGTGTTGAATTGTTTTCAATAACGTGGTGGTGATGTTTGAATAATGTGTTGAATTTTTAATAATGTTGTAATGAGGTTTTAATAATGTGTTGAAGTGTTTTTCATAACGTGGTGGTGAGATTTTAATAATGTGTTGAAGTGATTTTAATAACGTGGTGGTGAGGTTTTAATAATGTGTTGAAGTGTTTTTAATAACGTGGTGGTGATGTTTTAAAGTGTTGAGTTTTTACTAATGTGGTGGTGAGGTTTTAATAATGTGTTGAAGTGTTTTTAATAACGTGGTGGTGATGTTTTAATAAAGTGTTGAGTTTTTAATAACGTGGTGGTGAGGTTTTAATAATGTGTTGAAGTGTTTTTAATAACATGGTGGTGAGGTTTTAATAATGTGTTGAGTTTTTAATAATGTGGTGGTGATGTTTTCATCATGTGTTGAGTTTTTAATAACGTGGTGGTGAGGTTTTAATGTGTTGAAGTGTTTGTAGTAACGTGGTGGTGATGTTTTAATAATGTGGTGAGGTGTTTTGAATTGCGTGGTGAGGTTTTAATAATGTGTTGAGTTTTTAATCATGTGGTGGTGAGGTTTAAATAATGTGGTGAGGTGTTTTGAATTGCGTGGAGGTGAGGTTTTAATAATGTGTTGAGGTGTTTTTAATAACGTGGTGGTGAGGTTTTAATGATGTGTTGATTTTTTAATAACGTGGTGGTGAGGTTTTAATAATGTGTTGATGTGTTTTTAATAACGTGGTGGTGAGGTTTTAGTCATGTGTTGAGTTTTTAATAATGCGGTAGTGAGGTTTTAACAATGTGTTGAAGAGTTTTTAATCATGTTGTGGTGAGGTTTTAATCATGTGTTGAAGTCTTTTTAATAACGTGGTGGTGATGTTTTAATAATGTGTTGAGTTTTTAATAACGTGGTGGTGAGGTTTTAATAATGTGTTGAAGTGTTTTTAATAACGTGGTGGTGATGTTTTAATGTGTTGAGTTTTTACTAATGTGGTGGTGAGGTTTTAATTGTGTTGAAGTGTTTTTAATAACGTGGTGGTGAGGTTTTAATAATGTGTTGAGTTTTTAATAACGTGGTGGTGAGGTTTTAAGAATGTGTTGAGGTGTTTTTAATAACGTGGTGGTGAGGTTTTAATAATGTGTTGAGTTTTTAATAACGTGGTGGTGAGGTTTTAATAATGTGTTGAAGTGTTTTTAATAACATGGTGGTGATGTTTTAATAATGTGTTGAGTTTTTAATAACGTGGTGGTGAGGTTTTAATGATGTGTTGAAGTGTTTTTAATCACGTGGTGGTGAGGTTTTAATAAAGTGTTGAGTTTTTCATAACGTGGTGGTGAGATTTTAATAATGTGTTGAAGTGTTTTTAATAACGTGGTGGTGAGGTTTTAATAATGTGTTGAGTTATTAATAATGTGGTGGTGAGGTTTTAATAATGGGTTGAGTTTTTAATAACGTGGTGGTGAGGTTTTCATGATGTGTTGAAGTGTTTTTAATAACGTGGTGGTGAAGTTTTTTTTTTTTTTTTTTTTTTTTTTTTTTGTATACCTTGGTCGAGGCTCGTATGAGAGCTAACACACAACTCACAGCAAGGAGGCATGAGACAAGAGGGGCGGGAGTGGAAGGGACAAAACAGTGGGGAACAGACACATTAGGTGAACTGTGGAAGGGAGTGGGATGGGGATGGGACGGGGAACATGGCGAGGGGAAGATGGACATTAAAGGGACTTTCAGGAAGGAAAGCAGGAGAATTGAAGGAAGTGGGCTTGGGTGGATTATCGGGGGTAGAAAAGATCGAGGATTTGGATGGGGGAAGATAAGAGGTGGTGGTGAACAGCTGTTTTGAAAGCCTGAAGGGAAGAATGGGAAAGAATAGAGTGAGGAAGTTTATTCCAAAGGCGGGAAAAAAGAGGAATGAAAGAGTGAAGATGAGCAGTGATTCGTGATTTTGGTAGTTTTACCAGAAGGGGGTTGTTGGCGGACCTTGAGCGCCCTGTGGAAATGTGGTTGGGACAAATCGCAGAGAGAGCAGGGGGGCAAGGCTGGAGAGGAGTCGGTAGAAGACAGAAAGACCACCGACCAACCTGCGGTGATTGAGTGAGAGGCCCAAAGACTCAGCTTCATTGCGGGAGATGCCAATGATCGTAAAAGCCCTGGTTTCGACAGCGTGAAGTCGAGAAAGGTGGGAGGCAGGAGCACCAGCCCAGAGGGGAGAGCAGTACTCCATCAGGCTACGGACAAAAGCTTTGTAAGTGGTCAGGAGCTCAAGAGGGCCGAGGAAGGACTTTGCACGACGGAGGATTCCCAGTCGGCGACTGGCTTTTGAGGCAAGGTTGGAAATGTGACTTTCCCAGGAAAGGTCATGGCAGATAGTGAGACCCAGAAGCTTGAAAGAAAAGACTTCTTCCAGAGGATTGTTGAGAAAGTGGATGGGGGGTTTTGTAAACGGTCCTTTCGAAGAGACATAGTGAGAGTGTGAGATTTGTCTGGATTGAAAGACATGTTCCACGTGTTGGACCAGTTTGTGATTTTATCCAGATCTGCAGTGAGCGAAGAAGCTGCTGCTTGCCGGTCTGAGGGATGACAGATGGTACGGCAGAGGGTTGAGTCATCGGCAAAGAGAAATAGAGGATTTTCCAGAGAGTCCGAGAGATCATTGATGAAAACCAGAAAAAGAACAGGGCCCAGAACGCTACCTTGAGGAACTCCAGCCTGCACAGGAAGAGGGGATGAAAGAACTCCATTTAGGGCCACACGTTGACTGCGACAGGAGAGGAAGTCTGCGAGCCATGAGTGGAGATGGCCTTGAATACCATGGGCAGAGAGTTTGGTGAGTAGGGCAGGGTGCCAGACTGTGTCAAAAGCACGTGATATGTCCAGGGATACGGCTCGGATTTCCTGTCTGGCATTGAGGACCTCCATCCATTGATGGGAGAGCAGTAGCAGCATATCTAGGGTAGAGTGACCAGGTCTGAAACCAGACCAGGTCTGAGGTTTAAGAATGTGTTGAGTTTTTAATAATGTGGTGGTGAGGTTTTAAGAATGTGTTGAGGTGTTTTTAATAACGTGGTGGTGAGGTTTTAATAATGTGTTGAGTTATTAATAATGTGGTGGTGAGGTTTTAATAATGTGTTGAGTTTTTAATAACGTGGTGGTGAGGTTTTAATGATGTGGTGAAGTGTTTTTAATAACGTGGTGGTGAGGTTTTAATAATGTGTTGAGTTTTTAATAACGTGGTGGTGAGGTTTTAATAATGTGTTGAGTTTTTAATAACGTGGTGGTGAGATTTTAATAATGTGTTGAAGTGTTTTTAATAACATGGTGGTGAGGTTTTAATAATGTGTTGAGTTTTTATTAACGTGGTGGTGAGGTTTAAATCATGTGGTGAGGTGTTTAGAATTGCGTGAAAGTGAGGTTTTAATAATGTGTTGAGGTGTTTTTAATAACATGGTGGTGAGGTTTTAATAATGTGTTGAAGTGTTTTTAATAATGTGGTGGTGAGGTTTTAATAATGTGTTGAAGTGTTTTTAATAACGTGGTGGTGAGGTTTTAATAATGTGTTGAGGTGTTTTTAATAACATGGTGGTGAGGTTTTAATAATGTGTTGAGGTGTTTTTAATAACGTGGTGGTGAGGTTTTAATAATGTGTTGAGGTGTTTTTAATAACGTGGTGGTGAGGTTTTAATAATGTGTTGAGTTTTTAATAATGTGGTGGTGAGGTTTTAATAACGTGTTGAAGTGTTCTTCATAACGTGGTGGTGAGGTTTTAATCACGTGTTGAAATGTTTTTAATCATGTGGTGGTGAGGTTTTAATCACGTGTTGAAATGTTTTTAATAACATGGTGGTGAGATTTTAATAATGTGTTGAGTTTTTATTAACGTGGTGGTGAGGTTTAAATAATGTGGTGAGGTGTTTAGAATTGCGTGAAAGTGAGGTTTTCATAATGTGTTGAGGTGTTTTTAATAACATGGTGGTGAGGTTTTAATAATGTGTTGAGGTGTTTTTAATAACGTGGTGGTGAGGTTTTAATAATGTGTTGAGGTGTTTTTAATAACGTGGTGGTGAGGTTTTAATAATGTGTTGAGGTGTTTTTAATAACGTGGAGGTGAGGTTTTAATGAGGTGTTGAGTTATGAATAACGTGGTGGTGAGGTTTTAATAATGTGTTGAGTTTTTAATAACGTGGTGGTGAGGTTTTAATAATGTGTTGAGGTGTTTTTAACAACGTGGTAGTGAGGTTTTAATAATGTGGTTGTGAGGTTTTAATAATGTGTTGAAGTGTTTTTAATAACGTGGTGGTGAGGTCTTAATAATGTGTTAAGTTTTTAATTATGTGGTAGTAACGTTTTAAGAATGTGTTGAAGTGTTTTTAATAACGTGGTGGTGATGTGTTAATAATGTATTGAAGTGTTTGAGTTACATGGTGGTGAGGTTTTAATCATGTGTTGAGGTGTTTTTAATGACGTGGTGGTGATGTTTTAATAATGTGTTGAATTTTTAATAACGTGGTGGTGAGGTTTTAATAATGTGTTGAGTTTTTAATAACGTGGTGGTGATGTTTTAATAATGTGTTGAGTTATTAATAACGTGGTGGTGAGGTTTTCATGATGTGTTGAATTGTTTTCAATAACGTGGTGGTGATGTTTGAATAATGTGTTGAATTTTTAATAATGTTGTAATGAGGTTTTAATAATGTGTTGAAGTGTTTTTCATAACGTGGTGGTGAGATTTTAATAATGTGTTGAAGTGATTTTAATAACGTGGTGGTGAGGTTTTAATAATGTGTTGAAGTGTTTTTAATAACGTGGTGGTGATGTTTTAATGTGTTGAGTTTTTACTAATGCGGTGGTGAGGTTTTAATAATGTGTTGAAGTGTTTTTAATAACGTGGTGGTGATGTTTTAATAAAGTGTTGAGTTTTTAATAACGTGGTGGTGAGATTTTAATAATGTGTTGAAGTGTTTTTAATAACGTGGTGGTGAGGTTTTAATGATGTGTTGAAGTGTTTTTAATCACGTGGTGGTGATGTTTTAATAATGTGTTGAGTTTTTACTAATGTGGCGGTGAGGTTTTAAGGATGTGTTGAAGTGTTTTTAATAACGTGGTGGTGAGGTTTTAAAATGTGTTGAAGTGTTTTTAATGATGTGGTGGTGAGGTTTTAATAATGTGTTGAAGTGTTTTTAATAACGTGGTGTTGAGGTTTTAATCATGTGTTGAGTTATTAATAACGTGGTGGTGAGGTTTTAATAACGTGTTGAAGTGTTTTAATAATGTGTTGAGTTTTTAATAACGTGGTGGTGAGGTTTTAATGATGTGTTGAAGTGTTTTTAATCACGTGGTGGTGATGTTTTAATAATGTGTTGAGTTTTTACTAATGTGGCGGTGAGGTTTTAAGGATGTGTTGAAGTGTTTTTAATAACGTGGTGGTGAGGTTTTAAAATGTGTTGAAGTGTTTTTAATGATGTGGTGGTGAGGTTTTAATAATGTGTTGAAGTGTTTTTAATAACGTGGTGTTGAGGTTTTAATCATGTGTTGAGTTATTAATAATGTGGTGGTGAGGTTTTAATAACGTGTTGAAGTGTTTTAATAATGTGGGGGTGAGGTTTTAATCATGTGTTGAAGTGTTTTTAATGAAGTGGTGGTGAGGTTTTAATCATGTGTTGAGTTTTTACGAATGTGGTGGTGAGGTTTTAATGATGTGTTGAAGTGTTTTTAATAACGTGGTGGACAGGTTTTAAAAATGTGTTGAAGTGTTTTTAATAATGTGGTGGTGAGGTTTTAATAATGTGTTGAAGTGTTTTTAATAACGTGGTGTTGAGGTTTTAATCATGTGTTGAATTATTAATAACGTGGTGGTGAGGTTTTAATAATGTGTTGAAGTGTTTTAATAATGTGGTGGTGAGGTTTTAATAATGTGTTGAAGTGTTTTCAATTACGTAGTGGTGAGGTTTTAATAATGTGGAGTTTTTAATAACGCGGTAGTGAGGTTTTAATAATGTGTTGAAGTATTTTTAATAACGTGGTGGTGAGGTTTTAATAATGTGTTAAGTTTTTAATAACGTGGAGGTGAGGTTTTAATAATATGTTGAAGTGTTTTTAATGACATGGTGGTGATGTTTTAATCATGTGTTGAGTTTTTAATAACGTGGTGGTGAGGTTTTAATAATGTGTTGAGTTTTTAATAACATTATGGTGAGGTTTTAATCATGTGTTGAGTTTTTAATAACATGGTGGTGAGGTTTTAATAACGTGTTGAAGTGTTTTTAATAACGTGGTGGTGATGTTTTAATAATGTGTTGAAGTGTTTTTAATAACGTGGTGGTGAGGTTTTAATAATGTGTTGAGTTATTAATAATGTGGTGGTGAGGTTTTAATAATGGGTTGAGTTTTTAATAACATGGTGGTGAGGTTTTCATGATGTGTTGAAGTGTTTTTAATAACGTGGTGGTGAAGTTTTAAGAATGTGTTGAGTTTTTAATAACGTGGTGGTGAGGTTTTAAGAATGTGTTGAGGTGTTTTTATTAAAACCTCACCACCACGTTATTAATGTGTTGAGTTATTAATAATGTGGTGGTGAGGTTTTAATCATGTGTTGAGTTTTTAATAACGTGGTGGTGAGGTTTTAATGATGTGGTGAAGTGTTTTTAATAACGTGGTGGTGAGGTTTTAATAATGTGTTGAGTTTTTAATAACGTGGTGGTGAGGTTTTAATAATGTGTTGAGTTTTTAATAACGTGGTGGTGAGGTTTTAATAATGTGTTGAAGTGTTTTTAATAACATGGTGGTGAGGTTTTAATAATGTGTTGAGTTTTTATTAACGTGGTGGTGAGGTTTAAATCATGTGGTGAGGTGTTTAGAATTGCGTGAAAATGAGGTTTTAATAATGTGTTGAGGTGTTTTTAATCACATGGTGGTGAGGTTTTAATAATGTGTTGAAGTGTTTTTAATAATGTGGTGGTGAGGTTTTAATAATGTGTTGAAGTGTTTTTAATAACGTGGTGGTGAGGTTTTAATAATGTGTTGAGGTGTTTTTAATAACGTGGTGGTGAGGTTTTAATAATGTGTTGAAGTGTTTTAATAAAGTGGTGGTGAGGTTTTAATAATGTGTTGAGGTGTTTTTAATAACGTGGTGGTGATGTTTTAATTATGTGTTGAAGTGTTTTTAATTACGTGGTGGTGAGGTTTTAATTACGTGTTGAATTTTTAATATCGTGGTGGTGAGGTTGTAATAATGTGTTGAGTTTTTAATAACGTGGTGGTGAGGTTTTAATGTGTTGAAGTGTTTTTAATAACGTGGTGTTGATGTTTTATAATGTGGTGGGGTGTTTTGAATTGCGTGGAGGTGAGGTTTTAATAATGTGTTGAGTTTTTAATAACCTGGTGGTGAGGTTTTAATGTGTTGAAGTGTTTTTAATAACGCGTTGGTAATGTTTTAATCATGTGGTGAGGTGTTTTGAATTGCGAGGTGAGGTTTTAATAATGTGTTGAGGTGTTTTTAATAACGTGGTGGTGAGGTTTTAATAATGTGGTGAAGTGTTTTTAATAACGTGGTGGTGAGGTTTTAATAATGTGTTGAAGTGTTTTTAATAACGTGGTGTTGAGGTTTTAATCATGTGTTGAGTTATTAATAACGTGGTGGTGAGGTTTTAATAACGTGTTGAAGTGTTTTAATAATGTGGTGGTGAGGTTTTAATCATGTGTTGAAGTGTTTTTAATGAAGTGGTGGTGAGGTTTTAATCATGTGTTGAGTTTTTACTAATGTGGTGGTGAGGTTTTAATGATGTGTTGAAGTGTTTTTAATAACGTGGTGGACAGGTTTTAAAAATGTGTTGAAGTGTTTTTAATAATGTGGTGGTGAGGTTTTAATAATGTGTTGAGTTATTAATAACGTGGTGGTGAGGTTTTAATAATGTGTTGAGTAATTAATAACGTGGTGGTGAGGTTTTAATAATGTGTTGAAGTGTTTTTAATAACGTGGTGGTGAGGTTTTAATAATGTGTTGAGTTATTAATAACGTGGTGGTGAGGTTTTAATAATGTGTTGAGTTTTTAATAACATGGTGGTGAGGTTTTAATGATGTGTTGAAGTGTTTTTAATAACGTGGTGGTGAGGTTTTAATAATGTGTTGAGTTATTAATAACGTGGTGGTGAGGTTTTAAGAATGTGTTGAGGTGT
Organism: Eptatretus burgeri; assembly: GCF_056783735.1. NCBI lineage: Eukaryota > Metazoa > Chordata > Myxini > Myxiniformes > Myxinidae > Eptatretus > Eptatretus burgeri. Next base: position 96,699,961 of record NC_140967.1, read on the forward strand.
TTTTAATAACGTGGTGGTGAGGTTTTAATAATGTGTTAAGTTTTTAATAACGTGGTGGTGAGGTTTTAATAATGTGTTGAGTTTTTAATAATGTGGTGGTGAGGTTTTAATAACGTGTTGAAGTGTTCTTAATAACGTGGTGGTGAGGTTTTAATCACGTGTTGAAATGTTTTTAATCATGTGGTGGTGAGGTTTTAATAATGTGTTGAAGTGTTTTTAATAATGTGGTGGTGAGGTTTTAATAATGTGTTGAAGTGTTTTTAATAACGTGGTGGTGATGTTTAAATCATGTGTTGAGTTTTTAATTTCGTGGTGGTGAGGTTTTAATAATGTGTGGAAGTGTTTTTAATAACGTGGTGGTGAGGTTTTAATAATGTGTTGAAGTGTTTTCAATAACGTGGTGATGAGGTTTTAATAATGTGTTGAGTTTTTAATAACGTGGTAGTGAGGTTTTAATAATGTGAAGAAGTGTTTTTAATAACGTGGTGGTGAGGTTTTAATAATATGTTGAGTTTTTAATAACGTGGTGGTGAGTTTTTAATAATGTGTTGAAGTGTTTTTAATAATGTGGTGGTGATGTTTTAATAATGTGTTGAGTTTTTAATAACGTGGTGGTGAGGTTTAATAATGTGTTGAAGTGTTTTTAATAACATGGTGGTGATGTTTTAATAATGTGTTGAGTTTTTAATAACGTGGTAGTGAGGTTTTAATAATGTGTTGAAGTGTTTTTAATAACATGGTGGTGATATTTTAATCATGTGTTGAGTTTTTAATAACGTAGTGGTGAGGTTTTAATCATGTGTTGAGTTTTTAATAACGTGGTGGTGAGGTTTTTATAATATGTTGAAGTGTTTTTAATAACATGTTGGTGATGTTTTAATAATGTGTTGAGTTTTTAATAACGTGGTGGTGAGGTTTTAATAATGTGTTGAGTTTTTACTAATGTGGCGGTGAGGTTTTAAGGATGTGTTGAAGTGTTTTTAATAACGTGGTGGTGAGGTTTTAAAATGTGTTGAAGTGTTTTTAATGATGTGGTGGTGAGGTTTTAATAATGTGTTGAAGTGTTTTTAATAACGTGGTGTTGAGGTTTTAATCATGTGTTGAGTTATTAATAACGTGGTGGTGAGGTTTTAATAACGTGTTGAAGTGTTTTAATAATGTGTTGAGTTTTTAATAACGTGGTGGTGAGGTTTTAATGATGTGTTGAAGTGTTTTTAATCACGTGGTGGTGATGTTTTAATAATGTGTTGAGTTTTTACTAATGTGGCGGTGAGGTTTTAAGGATGTGTTGAAGTGTTTTTAATAACGTGGTGGTGAGGTTTTAAAATGTGTTGAAGTGTTTTTAATGATGTGGTGGTGAGGTTTTAATAATGTGTTGAAGTGTTTTTAATAACGTGGTGTTGAGGTTTTAATCATGTGTTGAGTTATTAATAACGTGGTGGTGAGGTTTTAATAACGTGTTGAAGTGTTTTAATAATGTGGGGGTGAGGTTTTAATCATGTGTTGAAGTGTTTTTAATGAAGTGGTGGTGAGGTTTTAATCATGTGTTGAGTTTTTACGAATGTGGTGGTGAGGTTTTAATGATGTGTTGAAGTGTTTTTAATAACGTGGTGGACAGGTTTTAAAAATGTGTTGAAGTGTTTTTAATAATGTGGTGGTGAGGTTTTAATAATGTGTTGAAGTGTTTTTAATAACGTGGTGTTGAGGTTTTAATCATGTGTTGAATTATTAATAACGTGGTGGTGAGGTTTTAATAATGTGTTGAAGTGTTTTAATAATGTGGTGGTGAGGTTTTAATAATGTGTTGAAGTGTTTTCAATTACGTAGTGGTGAGGTTTTAATAATGTGGAGTTTTTAATAACGCGGTAGTGAGGTTTTAATAATGTGTTGAAGTATTTTTAATAACGTGGTGGTGAGGTTTTAATAATGTGTTAAGTTTTTAATAACGTGGAGGTGAGGTTTTAATAATATGTTGAAGTGTTTTTAATGACATGGTGGTGATGTTTTAATCATGTGTTGAGTTTTTAATAACGTGGTGGTGAGGTTTTAATAATGTGTTGAGTTTTTAATAACATTATGGTGAGGTTTTAATCATGTGTTGAGTTTTTAATAACATGGTGGTGAGGTTTTAATAACGTGTTGAAGTGTTTTTAATAACGTGGTGGTGATGTTTTAATAATGTGTTGAAGTGTTTTTAATAACGTGGTGGTGAGGTTTTAATAATGTGTTGAGTTATTAATAATGTGGTGGTGAGGTTTTAATAATGGGTTGAGTTTTTAATAACATGGTGGTGAGGTTTTCATGATGTGTTGAAGTGTTTTTAATAACGTGGTGGTGAAGTTTTAAGAATGTGTTGAGTTTTTAATAACGTGGTGGTGAGGTTTTAAGAATGTGTTGAGGTGTTTTTATTAAAACCTCACCACCACGTTATTAATGTGTTGAGTTATTAATAATGTGGTGGTGAGGTTTTAATCATGTGTTGAGTTTTTAATAACGTGGTGGTGAGGTTTTAATGATGTGGTGAAGTGTTTTTAATAACGTGGTGGTGAGGTTTTAATAATGTGTTGAGTTTTTAATAACGTGGTGGTGAGGTTTTAATAATGTGTTGAGTTTTTAATAACGTGGTGGTGAGGTTTTAATAATGTGTTGAAGTGTTTTTAATAACATGGTGGTGAGGTTTTAATAATGTGTTGAGTTTTTATTAACGTGGTGGTGAGGTTTAAATCATGTGGTGAGGTGTTTAGAATTGCGTGAAAATGAGGTTTTAATAATGTGTTGAGGTGTTTTTAATCACATGGTGGTGAGGTTTTAATAATGTGTTGAAGTGTTTTTAATAATGTGGTGGTGAGGTTTTAATAATGTGTTGAAGTGTTTTTAATAACGTGGTGGTGAGGTTTTAATAATGTGTTGAGGTGTTTTTAATAACGTGGTGGTGAGGTTTTAATAATGTGTTGAAGTGTTTTAATAAAGTGGTGGTGAGGTTTTAATAATGTGTTGAGGTGTTTTTAATAACGTGGTGGTGATGTTTTAATTATGTGTTGAAGTGTTTTTAATTACGTGGTGGTGAGGTTTTAATTACGTGTTGAATTTTTAATATCGTGGTGGTGAGGTTGTAATAATGTGTTGAGTTTTTAATAACGTGGTGGTGAGGTTTTAATGTGTTGAAGTGTTTTTAATAACGTGGTGTTGATGTTTTATAATGTGGTGGGGTGTTTTGAATTGCGTGGAGGTGAGGTTTTAATAATGTGTTGAGTTTTTAATAACGTGGTGGTGAGGTTTTAATGTGTTGAAGTGTTTATAATAACGCGTTGGTAATGTTTTAATCATGTGGTGAGGTGTTTTGAATTGCGAGGTGAGGTTTTAATAATGTGTTGAGGTGTTTTTAATAACGTGGTGGTGAGGTTTTAATAATGTGGTGAAGTGTTTTTAATAACGTGGTGGTGAGGTTTTAATAATGTGTTGAAGTGTTTTTAATAACGTGGTGTTGAGGTTTTAATCATGTGTTGAGTTATTAATAACGTGGTGGTGAGGTTTTAATAACGTGTTGAAGTGTTTTAATAATGTGGTGGTGAGGTTTTAATCATGTGTTGAAGTGTTTTTAATGAAGTGGTGGTGAGGTTTTAATCATGTGTTGAGTTTTTACTAATGTGGTGGTGAGGTTTTAATGATGTGTTGAAGTGTTTTTAATAACGTGGTGGACAGGTTTTAAAAATGTGTTGAAGTGTTTTTAATAATGTGGTGGTGAGGTTTTAATAATGTGTTGAGTTATTAATAACGTGGTGGTGAGGTTTTAATAATGTGTTGAGTTATTAATAACGTGGTGGTGAGGTTTTAATAATGTGTTGAAGTGTTTTTAATAACGTGGTGGTGAGGTTTTAATAATGTGTTGAGTAATTAATAACGTGGTGGTGAGGTTTTAATAATGTGTTGAAGTGTTTTTAATAACGTGGTGGTGAGGTTTTAATAATGTGTTGAGTTATTAATAACGTGGTGGTGAGGTTTTAATAATGTGTTGAGTTTTTAATAACGTGGTGGTGAGGTTTTAATGATGTGTTGAAGTGTTTTTAATAACGTGGTGGTGAGGTTTTAATAATGTGTTGAGTTATTAATAACGTGGTGGTGAGGTTTTAAGAATGTGTTGAGGTGTTTTTAATAACGTGGTGGTGAGGTTTTAATAATGTGTTAAGTTTTTAATAACGTGGTGGTGAGGTTTTAATAATGTGTTGAGTTTTTAATAATGTGGTGGTGAGGTTTTAATAACGTGTTGAAGTGTTCTTAATAACGTGGTGGTGAGGTTTTAATCACGTGTTGAAATGTTTTTAATCATGTGGTGGTGAGGTTTTAATAATGTGTTGAAGTGTTTTTAATAACGTGGTGGTGATGTTTAAATCATGTGTTGAGTTTTTAATTTCGTGGTGGTGAGGTTTTAATAATGTGTTGAAGTGTTTTCAATAACGTGGTGATGAGGTTTTAATAATGTGTTGAGTTTTTAATAACGTGGTAGTGAGGTTTTAATAATGTGAAGAAGTGTTTTTAATAACGTGGTGGTGAGGTTTTAATAATATGTTGAGTTTTTAATAACGTGGTGGTGAGTTTTTAATAATGTGTTGAAGTGTTTTTAATAATGTGGTGGTGATGTTTTAATAATGTGTTGAGTTTTTAATAACGTGGTGGTGAGGTTTAATAATGTGTTGAAGTGTTTTTAATAACATGGTGGTGATGTTTTAATAATGTGTTGAGTTTTTAATAACGTGGTAGTGAGGTTTTAATAATGTGTTGAAGTGTTTTTAATAACATGGTGGTGATATTTTAATCATGTGTTGAGTTTTTAATAACGTAGTGGTGAGGTTTTAATCATGTGTTGAGTTTTTAATAACGTGGTGGTGAGGTTTTTATAATATGTTGAAGTGTTTTTAATAACATGTTGGTGATGTTTTAATAATGTGTTGAGTTTTTAATAACGTGGTGGTGAGGTTTTAATAATGTGTTGAAGTGTTTTTAATAATGTGGTGGTGATGTTTTAATCATGTGTTGAGTTTTTAATAATGTGGTGGTGAGGTTTTAATAATGTGTTGAAGTGTTTTTAATAAGGTGGTGGTGATGTTTTAATAATGTGTTGAGTTTTTAATAACGTGGTGGCGAGGTTTTAAAAATGTGTTGAAGTGTTTTTAATAACGTGGTGGTGAGGTTTTAATCATGTGTTGAAGTGTTTTTAATAGCGTGGTGGTGAGGTTTTAATGTGTTGAAGTGTTATTAATAACGTGGTGGTGATGTTTTAATAATGTGTTGAGTTTTTAATAACGTGGTGGTGAGGTTTTAATGATGTGTTGAAGTGTTTTTAATCACGTGGTGGTGATGTTTTAATAATGTGTTGAGTTTTTACTAATGTGGCGGTGAGGTTTTAAGGATGTGTTGAAGTGTTTTTAATAACGTGGTGGTGAGGTTTTAAAATGTGTTGAAGTGTTTTTAATGATGTGGTGGTGAGGTTTTAATAATGTGTTGAAGTGTTTTTAATAACGTGGTGTTGAGGTTTTAATCATGTGTTGAGTTATTAATAACGTGGTGGTGAGGTTTTAATAACGTGTTGAAGTGTTTTAATAATGTGGGGGTGAGGTTTTAATCATGTGTTGAAGTGTTTTTAATGAAGTGGTGGTGAGGTTTTAATCATGTGTTGAGTTTTTACGAATGTGGTGGTGAGGTTTTAATGATGTGTTGAAGTGTTTTTAATAACGTGGTGGACAGGTTTTAAAAATGTGTTGAAGTGTTTTTAATAATGTGGTGGTGAGGTTTTAATAATGTGTTGAAGTGTTTTTAATAACGTGGTGTTGAGGTTTTAATCATGTGTTGAATTATTAATAACGTGGTGGTGAGGTTTTAATAATGTGTTGAAGTGTTTTAATAATGTGGTGGTGAGGTTTTAATAATGTGTTGAAGTGTTTTCAATTACGTAGTGGTGAGGTTTTAATAATGTGGAGTTTTTAATAACGCGGTAGTGAGGTTTTAATAATGTGTTGAAGTATTTTTAATAACGTGGTGGTGAGGTTTTAATAATGTGTTGAGTTTTTAATAACGTGGAGGTGAGGTTTTAATAATATGTTGAAGTGTTTTTAATGACATGGTGGTGATGTTTTAATCATGTGTTGAGTTTTTAATAACGTCGTGGTGAGGTTTTAATAATGTGTTGAGTTTTTAATAACATTATGGTGAGGTTTTAATCATGTGTTGAGTTTTTAATAATATGGTGGTGAGGTTTTAATAACGTGTTGAAGTGTTTTTAATAACGTGGTGGTGATGTTTTAATAATGTGTTGAAGTGTTTTTAATAACGTGGTGGTGAGGTTTTAATAATGTGTTGAGTTATTAATAATGTGGTGGTGAGGTTTTAATAATGGGTTGAGTTTTTAATAACGTGGTGGTGAGGTTTTCATGATGTGTTGAAGTGTTTTTAATAACGTGGTGGTGAAGTTTTAAGAATGTGTTGAGTTTTTAAGAATGTGGTGGTGAGGTTTTAAGAATGTGTTGAGGTGTTTTTAATAACGTGGTGGTGAGGTTTTAATAATGTGTTGAGTTATTAATAATGTGGTGGTGAGGTTTTAATAATGTGTTGAGTTTTTAATAACGTGGTGGTGAGGTTTTAATGATGTGGTGAAGTGTTTTTAATAACGTGGTGGTGAGGTTTTAATAATGTGTTGAGTTTTTAATAACGTGGTGGTGAGGTTTTAATAATGTGTTGAGTTTTTAATAACGTGGTGGTGAGGTTTTAATAATGTGTTGAAGTGTTTTTAATAACATGGTGGTGAGGTTTTAATAATGTGTTGAGTTTTTATTAACGTGGTGGTGAGGTTTAAATCATGTGGTGAGGTGTTTAGAATTGCGTGAAAGTGAGGTTTTAATAATGTGTTGAGGTGTTTTTAATAACATGGTGGTGAGGTTTTAATAATGTGTTGAGGTGTTTTTAATAACGTGGTGGTGAGGTTTTAATAATGTGTTGAGGTGTTTTTAATAACGTGGTGGTGAGGTTTTAATAATGTGTTGAGTTTTTAATAATGTGGTGGTGAGGTTTTAATAACGTGTTGAAGTGTTCTTCATAACGTGGTGGTGAGGTTTTAATCACGTGTTGAAATGTTTTTAATCATGTGGTGGTGAGGTTTTAATCACGTGTTGAAATGTTTTTAATAACATGGTGGTGAGATTTTAATAATGTGTTGAGTTTTTATTAACGTGGTGGTGAGGTTTAAATAATGTGGTGAGGTGTTTAGAATTGCGTGAAAGTGAGGTTTTCATAATGTGTTGAGGTGTTTTTAATAACATGGTGGTGAGGTTTTAATAATGTGTTGAGGTGTTTTTAATAACGTGGTGGTGAGGTTTTAATAATGTGTTGAGGTGTTTTTAATAACGTGGTGGTGAGGTTTTAATAATGTGTTGAGGTGTTTTTAATAACGTGGAGGTGAGGTTTTAATGAGGTGTTGAGTTATGAATAACGTGGTGGTGAGGTTTTAATAATGTGTTGAGTTTTTAATAACGTGGTGGTGAGGTTTTAATAATGTGTTGAGGTGTTTTTAACAACGTGGTAGTGAGGTTTTAATAATGTGGTTGTGAGGTTTTAATAATGTGTTGAAGTGTTTTTAATAACGTGGTGGTGAGGTCTTAATAATGTGTTAAGTTTTTAATTATGTGGTAGTAACGTTTTAATAATGTGTTGAAGTGTTTTTAATAACGTGGTGGTGATGTGTTAATAATGTATTGAAGTGTTTGAGTTACATGGTGGTGAGGTTTTAATCATGTGTTGAGGTGTTTTTAATGACGTGGTGGTGATGTTTTAATAATGTGTTGAATTTTTAATAACGTGGTGGTGAGGTTTTAATAATGTGTTGAGTTTTTAATAACGTGGTGGTGATGTTTTAATAATGTGTTGAGTTATTAATAACGTGGTGGTGAGGTTTTCATGATGTGTTGAATTGTTTTCAATAACGTGGTGGTGATGTTTGAATAATGTGTTGAATTTTTAATAATGTTGTAATGAGGTTTTAATAATGTGTTGAAGTGTTTTTCATAACGTGGTGGTGAGATTTTAATAATGTGTTGAAGTGATTTTAATAACGTGGTGGTGAGGTTTTAATAATGTGTTGAAGTGTTTTTAATAACGTGGTGGTGATGTTTTAATGTGTTGAGTTTTTACTAATGCGGTGGTGAGGTTTTAATAATGTGTTGAAGTGTTTTTAATAACGTGGTGGTGATGTTTTAATAAAGTGTTGAGTTTTTAATAACGTGGTGGTGAGATTTTAATAATGTGTTGAAGTGTTTTTAATAACGTGGTGGTGAGGTTTTAATGATGTGTTGAAGTGTTTTTAATCACGTGGTGGTGATGTTTTAATAATGTGTTGAGTTTTTACTAATGTGGCGGTGAGGTTTTAAGGATGTGTTGAAGTGTTTTTAATAACGTGGTGGTGAGGTTTTAAAATGTGTTGAAGTGTTTTTAATGATGTGGTGGTGAGGTTTTAATAATGTGTTGAAGTGTTTTTAATAACGTGGTGTTGAGGTTTTAATCATGTGTTGAGTTATTAATAACGTGGTGGTGAGGTTTTAATAACGTGTTGAAGTGTTTTAATAATGTGTTGAGTTTTTAATAACGTGGTGGTGAGGTTTTAATGATGTGTTGAAGTGTTTTTAATCACGTGGTGGTGATGTTTTAATAATGTGTTGAGTTTTTACTAATGTGGCGGTGAGGTTTTAAGGATGTGTTGAAGTGTTTTTAATAACGTGGTGGTGAGGTTTTAAAATGTGTTGAAGTGTTTTTAATGATGTGGTGGTGAGGTTTTAATAATGTGTTGAAGTGTTTTTAATAACGTGGTGTTGAGGTTTTAATCATGTGTTGAGTTATTAATAATGTGGTGGTGAGGTTTTAATAACGTGTTGAAGTGTTTTAATAATGTGGGGGTGAGGTTTTAATCATGTGTTGAAGTGTTTTTAATGAAGTGGTGGTGAGGTTTTAATCATGTGTTGAGTTTTTACGAATGTGGTGGTGAGGTTTTAATGATGTGTTGAAGTGTTTTTAATAACGTGGTGGACAGGTTTTAAAAATGTGTTGAAGTGTTTTTAATAATGTGGTGGTGAGGTTTTAATAATGTGTTGAAGTGTTTTTAATAACGTGGTGTTGAGGTTTTAATCATGTGTTGAATTATTAATAACGTGGTGGTGAGGTTTTAATAATGTGTTGAAGTGTTTTAATAATGTGGTGGTGAGGTTTTAATAATGTGTTGAAGTGTTTTCAATTACGTAGTGGTGAGGTTTTAATAATGTGGAGTTTTTAATAACGCGGTAGTGAGGTTTTAATAATGTGTTGAAGTATTTTTAATAACGTGGTGGTGAGGTTTTAATAATGTGTTAAGTTTTTAATAACGTGGAGGTGAGGTTTTAATAATATGTTGAAGTGTTTTTAATGACATGGTGGTGATGTTTTAATCATGTGTTGAGTTTTTAATAACGTGGTGGTGAGGTTTTAATAATGTGTTGAGTTTTTAATAACATTATGGTGAGGTTTTAATCATGTGTTGAGTTTTTAATAACATGGTGGTGAGGTTTTAATAACGTGTTGAAGTGTTTTTAATAACGTGGTGGTGATGTTTTAATAATGTGTTGAAGTGTTTTTAATAACGTGGTGGTGAGGTTTTAATAATGTGTTGAGTTATTAATAATGTGGTGGTGAGGTTTTAATAATGGGTTGAGTTTTTAATAACATGGTGGTGAGGTTTTCATGATGTGTTGAAGTGTTTTTAATAACGTGGTGGTGAAGTTTTAAGAATGTGTTGAGTTTTTAATAACGTGGTGGTGAGGTTTTAAGAATGTGTTGAGGTGTTTTTATTAAAACCTCACCACCACGTTATTAATGTGTTGAGTTATTAATAATGTGGTGGTGAGGTTTTAATCATGTGTTGAGTTTTTAATAACGTGGTGGTGAGGTTTTAATGATGTGGTGAAGTGTTTTTAATAACGTGGTGGTGAGGTTTTAATAATGTGTTGAGTTTTTAATAACGTGGTGGTGAGGTTTTAATAATGTGTTGAGTTTTTAATAACGTGGTGGTGAGGTTTTAATAATGTGTTGAAGTGTTTTTAATAACATGGTGGTGAGGTTTTAATAATGTGTTGAGTTTTTATTAACGTGGTGGTGAGGTTTAAATCATGTGGTGAGGTGTTTAGAATTGCGTGAAAATGAGGTTTTAATAATGTGTTGAGGTGTTTTTAATCACATGGTGGTGAGGTTTTAATAATGTGTTGAAGTGTTTTTAATAATGTGGTGGTGAGGTTTTAATAATGTGTTGAAGTGTTTTTAATAACGTGGTGGTGAGGTTTTAATAATGTGTTGAGGTGTTTTTAATAACGTGGTGGTGAGGTTTTAATAATGTGTTGAAGTGTTTTAATAAAGTGGTGGTGAGGTTTTAATAATGTGTTGAGGTGTTTTTAATAACGTGGTGGTGATGTTTTAATTATGTGTTGAAGTGTTTTTAATTACGTGGTGGTGAGGTTTTAATTACGTGTTGAATTTTTAATATCGTGGTGGTGAGGTTGTAATAATGTGTTGAGTTTTTAATAACGTGGTGGTGAGGTTTTAATGTGTTGAAGTGTTTTTAATAACGTGGTGTTGATGTTTTATAATGTGGTGGGGTGTTTTGAATTGCGTGGAGGTGAGGTTTTAATAATGTGTTGAGTTTTTAATAACCTGGTGGTGAGGTTTTAATGTGTTGAAGTGTTTTTAATAACGCGTTGGTAATGTTTTAATCATGTGGTGAGGTGTTTTGAATTGCGAGGTGAGGTTTTAATAATGTGTTGAGGTGTTTTTAATAACGTGGTGGTGAGGTTTTAATAATGTGGTGAAGTGTTTTTAATAACGTGGTGGTGAGGTTTTAATAATGTGTTGAAGTGTTTTTAATAACGTGGTGTTGAGGTTTTAATCATGTGTTGAGTTATTAATAACGTGGTGGTGAGGTTTTAATAACGTGTTGAAGTGTTTTAATAATGTGGTGGTGAGGTTTTAATCATGTGTTGAAGTGTTTTTAATGAAGTGGTGGTGAGGTTTTAATCATGTGTTGAGTTTTTACTAATGTGGTGGTGAGGTTTTAATGATGTGTTGAAGTGTTTTTAATAACGTGGTGGACAGGTTTTAAAAATGTGTTGAAGTGTTTTTAATAATGTGGTGGTGAGGTTTTAATAATGTGTTGAGTTATTAATAACGTGGTGGTGAGGTTTTAATAATGTGTTGAGTAATTAATAACGTGGTGGTGAGGTTTTAATAATGTGTTGAAGTGTTTTTAATAACGTGGTGGTGAGGTTTTAATAATGTGTTGAGTTATTAATAACGTGGTGGTGAGGTTTTAATAATGTGTTGAGTTTTTAATAACGTGGTGGTGAGGTTTTAATGATGTGTTGAAGTGTTTTTAATAACGTGGTGGTGAGGTTTTAATAATGTGTTGAGTTATTAATAACGTGGTGGTGAGGTTTTAAGAATGTGTTGAGGTGTTTTTAATAACGTGGTGGTGAGGTTTTAATAATGTGTTAAGTTTTTAATAACGTGGTGGTGAGGTTTTAATAATGTGTTGAGTTTTTAATAATGTGGTGGTGAGGTTTTAATAACGTGTTGAAGTGTTCTTAATAACGTGGTGGTGAGGTTTTAATCACGTGTTGAAATGTTTTTAATCATGTGGTGGTGAGGTTTTAATAATGTGTTGAAGTGTTTTTAATAATGTGGTGGTGAGGTTTTAATAATGTGTTGAAGTGTTTTTAATAACGTGGTGGTGATGTTTAAATCATGTGTTGAGTTTTTAATTTCGTGGTGGTGAGGTTTTAATAATGTGTGGAAGTGTTTTTAATAACGTGGTGGTGAGGTTTTAATAATGTGTTGAAGTGTTTTCAATAACGTGGTGATGAGGTTTTAATAATGTGTTGAGTTTTTAATAACGTGGTAGTGAGGTTTTAATAATGTGAAGAAGTGTTTTTAATAACGTGGTGGTGAGGTTTTAATAATATGTTGAGTTTTTAATAACGTGGTGGTGAGTTTTTAATAATGTGTTGAAGTGTTTTTAATAATGTGGTGGTGATGTTTTAATAATGTGTTGAGTTTTTAATAACGTGGTGGTGAGGTTTAATAATGTGTTGAAGTGTTTTTAATAACATGGTGGTGATGTTTTAATAATGTGTTGAGTTTTTAATAACGTGGTAGTGAGGTTTTAATAATGTGTTGAAGTGTTTTTAATAACATGGTGGTGATATTTTAATCATGTGTTGAGTTTTTAATAACGTAGTGGTGAGGTTTTAATCATGTGTTGAGTTTTTAATAACGTGGTGGTGAGGTTTTTATAATATGTTGAAGTGTTTTTAATAACATGTTGGTGATGTTTTAATAATGTGTTGAGTTTTTAATAACGTGGTGGTGAGGTTTTAATAATGTGTTGAGTTTTTACTAATGTGGCGGTGAGGTTTTAAGGATGTGTTGAAGTGTTTTTAATAACGTGGTGGTGAGGTTTTAAAATGTGTTGAAGTGTTTTTAATGATGTGGTGGTGAGGTTTTAATAATGTGTTGAAGTGTTTTTAATAACGTGGTGTTGAGGTTTTAATCATGTGTTGAGTTATTAATAACGTGGTGGTGAGGTTTTAATAACGTGTTGAAGTGTTTTAATAATGTGTTGAGTTTTTAATAACGTGGTGGTGAGGTTTTAATGATGTGTTGAAGTGTTTTTAATCACGTGGTGGTGATGTTTTAATAATGTGTTGAGTTTTTACTAATGTGGCGGTGAGGTTTTAAGGATGTGTTGAAGTGTTTTTAATAACGTGGTGGTGAGGTTTTAAAATGTGTTGAAGTGTTTTTAATGATGTGGTGGTGAGGTTTTAATAATGTGTTGAAGTGTTTTTAATAACGTGGTGTTGAGGTTTTAATCATGTGTTGAGTTATTAATAATGTGGTGGTGAGGTTTTAATAACGTGTTGAAGTGTTTTAATAATGTGGGGTGAGGTTTTAATCATGTGTTGAAGTGTTTTTAATGAAGTGGTGGTGAGGTTTTAATCATGTGTTGAGTTTTTACGAATGTGGTGGTGAGGTTTTAATGATGTGTTGAAGTGTTTTTAATAACGTGGTGGACAGGTTTTAAAAATGTGTTGAAGTGTTTTTAATAATGTGGTGGTGAGGTTTTAATAATGTGTTGAAGTGTTTTTAATAACGTGGTGTTGAGGTTTTAATCATGTGTTGAATTATTAATAACGTGGTGGTGAGGTTTTAATAATGTGTTGAAGTGTTTTAATAATGTGGTGGTGAGGTTTTAATAATGTGTTGAAGTGTTTTCAATTACGTAGTGGTGAGGTTTTAATAATGTGGAGTTTTTAATAACGCGGTAGTGAGGTTTTAATAATGTGTTGAAGTATTTTTAATAACGTGGTGGTGAGGTTTTAATAATGTGTTAAGTTTTTAATAACGTGGAGGTGAGGTTTTAATAATATGTTGAAGTGTTTTTAATGACATGGTGGTGATGTTTTAATCATGTGTTGAGTTTTTAATAACGTGGTGGTGAGGTTTTAATAATGTGTTGAGTTTTTAATAACATTATGGTGAGGTTTTAATCATGTGTTGAGTTTTTAATAACATGGTGGTGAGGTTTTAATAACGTGTTGAAGTGTTTTTAATAACGTGGTGGTGATGTTTTAATAATGTGTTGAAGTGTTTTTAATAACGTGGTGGTGAGGTTTTAATAATGTGTTGAGTTATTAATAATGTGGTGGTGAGGTTTTAATAATGGGTTGAGTTTTTAATAACATGGTGGTGAGGTTTTCATGATGTGTTGAAGTGTTTTTAATAACGTGGTGGTGAAGTTTTAAGAATGTGTTGAGTTTTTAATAACGTGGTGGTGAGGTTTTAAGAATGTGTTGAGGTGTTTTTATTAAAACCTCACCACCACGTTATTAATGTGTTGAGTTATTAATAATGTGGTGGTGAGGTTTTAATCATGTGTTGAGTTTTTAATAACGTGGTGGTGAGGTTTTAATGATGTGGTGAAGTGTTTTTAATAACGTGGTGGTGAGGTTTTAATAATGTGTTGAGTTTTTAATAACGTGGTGGTGAGGTTTTAATAATGTGTTGAGTTTTTAATAACGTGGTGGTGAGGTTTTAATAATGTGTTGAAGTGTTTTTAATAACATGGTGGTGAGGTTTTAATAATGTGTTGAGTTTTTATTAACGTGGTGGTGAGGTTTAAATCATGTGGTGAGGTGTTTAGAATTGCGTGAAAATGAGGTTTTAATAATGTGTTGAGGTGTTTTTAATCACATGGTGGTGAGGTTTTAATAATGTGTTGAAGTGTTTTTAATAATGTGGTGGTGAGGTTTTAATAATGTGTTGAAGTGTTTTTAATAACGTGGTGGTGAGGTTTTAATAATGTGTTGAGGTGTTTTTAATAACGTGGTGGTGAGGTTTTAATAATGTGTTGAAGTGTTTTAATAAAGTGGTGGTGAGGTTTTAATAATGTGTTGAGGTGTTTTTAATAACGTGGTGGTGATGTTTTAATTATGTGTTGAAGTGTTTTTAATTACGTGGTGGTGAGGTTTTAATTACGTGTTGAATTTTTAATATCGTGGTGGTGAGGTTGTAATAATGTGTTGAGTTTTTAATAACGTGGTGGTGAGGTTTTAATGTGTTGAAGTGTTTTTAATAACGTGGTGTTGATGTTTTATAATGTGGTGGGGTGTTTTGAATTGCGTGGAGGTGAGGTTTTAATAATGTGTTGAGTTTTTAATAACCTGGTGGTGAGGTTTTAATGTGTTGAAGTGTTTTTAATAACGCGTTGGTAATGTTTTAATCATGTGGTGAGGTGTTTTGAATTGCGAGGTGAGGTTTTAATAATGTGTTGAGGTGTTTTTAATAACGTGGTGGTGAGGTTTTAATAATGTGGTGAAGTGTTTTTAATAACGTGGTGGTGAGGTTTTAATAATGTGTTGAAGTGTTTTTAATAACGTGGTGTTGAGGTTTTAATCATGTGTTGAGTTATTAATAACGTGGTGGTGAGGTTTTAATAACGTGTTGAAGTGTTTTAATAATGTGGTGGTGAGGTTTTAATCATGTGTTGAAGTGTTTTTAATGAAGTGGTGGTGAGGTTTTAATCATGTGTTGAGTTTTTACTAATGTGGTGGTGAGGTTTTAATGATGTGTTGAAGTGTTTTTAATAACGTGGTGGACAGGTTTTAAAAATGTGTTGAAGTGTTTTTAATAATGTGGTGGTGAGGTTTTAATAATGTGTTGAGTTATTAATAACGTGGTGGTGAGGTTTTAATAATGTGTTGAGTAATTAATAACGTGGTGGTGAGGTTTTAATAATGTGTTGAAGTGTTTTTAATAACGTGGTGGTGAGGTTTTAATAATGTGTTGAGTTATTAATAACGTGGTGGTGAGGTTTTAATAATGTGTTGAGTTTTTAATAACGTGGTGGTGAGGTTTTAATGATGTGTTGAAGTGTTTTTAATAACGTGGTGGTGAGGTTTTAATAATGTGTTGAGTTATTAATAACGTGGTGGTGAGGTTTTAAGAATGTGTTGAGGTGTTTTTAATAACGTGGTGGTGAGGTTTTAATAATGTGTTAAGTTTTTAATAACGTGGTGGTGAGGTTTTAATAATGTGTTGAGTTTTTAATAATGTGGTGGTGAGGTTTTAATAACGTGTTGAAGTGTTCTTAATAACGTGGTGGTGAGGTTTTAATCACGTGTTGAAATGTTTTTAATCATGTGGTGGTGAGGTTTTAATAATGTGTTGAAGTGTTTTTAATAATGTGGTGGTGAGGTTTTAATAATGTGTTGAAGTGTTTTTAATAACGTGGTGGTGATGTTTAAATCATGTGTTGAGTTTTTAATTTCGTGGTGGTGAGGTTTTAATAATGTGTGGAAGTGTTTTTAATAACGTGGTGGTGAGGTTTTAATAATGTGTTGAAGTGTTTTCAATAACGTGGTGATGAGGTTTTAATAATGTGTTGAGTTTTTAATAACGTGGTAGTGAGGTTTTAATAATGTGAAGAAGTGTTTTTAATAACGTGGTGGTGAGGTTTTAATAATATGTTGAGTTTTTAATAACGTGGTGGTGAGTTTTTAATAATGTGTTGAAGTGTTTTTAATAATGTGGTGGTGATGTTTTAATAATGTGTTGAGTTTTTAATAACGTGGTGGTGAGGTTTAATAATGTGTTGAAGTGTTTTTAATAACATGGTGGTGATGTTTTAATAATGTGTTGAGTTTTTAATAACGTGGTAGTGAGGTTTTAATAATGTGTTGAAGTGTTTTTAATAACATGGTGGTGATATTTTAATCATGTGTTGAGTTTTTAATAACGTAGTGGTGAGGTTTTAATCATGTGTTGAGTTTTTAATAACGTGGTGGTGAGGTTTTTATAATATGTTGAAGTGTTTTTAATAACATGTTGGTGATGTTTTAATAATGTGTTGAGTTTTTAATAACGTGGTGGTGAGGTTTTAATAATGTGGTGAGGTGTTTAGAATGTGCGTGAAAATGAGGTTTTCATAATGTGTTGAGGTGTTTTTAATAACATGGTGGTGAGGTTTTAATAATGTGTTGAGGTGTTTTTAATAACGTGGTGGTGAGGTTTTAATAATGTGTTGAGGTGTTTTTAATAACGTGGTGGTGAGGGTTTAAGAATGTGTTGAGGTCTTAATAATGTGGTGGTGAGGTTTTAATAACGTGTTGAAGTGTTCTTAATAATGGTGGTGAGGTTTTACTCACGTGTTGAAATGTTTTTAATCAGGTGGTGGTGAGGTTTTAATCACGTGTTGAAATGTTTTTAATAACATGGTGGTGAGATTTTAATAATGTGTTGAGTTTTTATTAACGTGGTGGTGAGGTTTTAAGGATGTGTTGAAGTGTTTTTAATAACGTGGTGGTGAGGTTTTAAAATGTGTTGAAGTGTTTTTAATAATGTGGTGGTGAGGTTTTAATAATGTGTTGAGTTATTAATAATGTGGTGGTGAGGTTTTAATAATGTGTTGAGTTTTTAATAACGTGGTGGTGAGGTTTAATAATGTGTTGAAGTGTTTTTAATAACATGGTGGTGATGTTTTAATAATGTGTTGAGTTTTTAATAACGTGGTAGTTAGGTTTTAATAATGTGTTGAAGTGTTTTTAATAACGTGGTGGTGAGGTTTTAATAATGTGTTGAGTTATTAATAACGTGGTGGTGAGGTTTTAATAATGTGGTTGTGAGGTTTTAATAATGTGTTGAAGTGTTTTTAATAACGTGGTGGTGAGGTTTTAATGATGTGTTGAAGTGTTTTTAATAACGTGGTGGTGAGGTTTTAATAATGTGTTGAGTTATTAATAACGTGGTGGTGAGGTTTTAAGAATGTGTTGAGGTGTTTTTAATAACGTGGTGGTGAGGTTTTAATAATGTGTTAAGTTTTTAATAACGTGGTGGTGAGGTTTTAATAATGTGTTGAGTTTTTAATAATGTGGTGGTGAGGTTTTAATAACGTGTTGAAGTGTTCTTAATAACGTGGTGGTGAGGTTTTAATCACGTGTTGAAATGTTTTTAATCATGTGGTGGTGAGGTTTTAATAATGTGTTGAAGTGTTTTTAATAACGTGGTGGTGATGTTTAAATCATGTGTTGAGTTTTTAATTTCGTGGTGGTGAGGTTTTAATAATGTGTTGAAGTGTTTTCAATAACGTGGTGATGAGGTTTTAATAATGTGTTGAGTTTTTAATAACGTGGTAGTGAGGTTTTAATAATGTGAAGAAGTGTTTTTAATAACGTGGTGGTGAGGTTTTAAAATGTGTTGAAGTGTTTTTAATGATGTGGTGGTGAGGTTTTAATAATGTGTTGAAGTGTTTTTAATAACGTGGTGTTGAGGTTTTAATCATGTGTTGAGTTATTAATAACGTGGTGGTGAGGTTTTAATAACGTGTTGAAGTGTTTTAATAATGTGTTGAGTTTTTAATAACGTGGTGGTGAGGTTTTAATGATGTGTTGAAGTGTTTTTAATCACGTGGTGGTGATGTTTTAATAATGTGTTGAGTTTTTACTAATGTGGCGGTGAGGTTTTAAGGATGTGTTGAAGTGTTTTTAATAACGTGGTGGTGAGGTTTTAAAATGTGTTGAAGTGTTTTTAATGATGTGGTGGTGAGGTTTTAATAATGTGTTGAAGTGTTTTTAATAACGTGGTGTTGAGGTTTTAATCATGTGTTGAGTTATTAATAACGTGGTGGTGAGGTTTTAATAACGTGTTGAAGTGTTTTAATAATGTGGGGGTGAGGTTTTAATCATGTGTTGAAGTGTTTTTAATGAAGTGGTGGTGAGGTTTTAATCATGTGTTGAGTTTTTACGAATGTGGTGGTGAGGTTTTAATGATGTGTTGAAGTGTTTTTAATAACGTGGTGGACAGGTTTTAAAAATGTGTTGAAGTGTTTTTAATAATGTGGTGGTGAGGTTTTAATAATGTGTTGAAGTGTTTTTAATAACGTGGTGTTGAGGTTTTAATCATGTGTTGAATTATTAATAACGTGGTGGTGAGGTTTTAATAATGTGTTGAAGTGTTTTAATAATGTGGTGGTGAGGTTTTAATAATGTGTTGAAGTGTTTTCAATTACGTAGTGGTGAGGTTTTAATAATGTGGAGTTTTTAATAACGCGGTAGTGAGGTTTTAATAATGTGTTGAAGTATTTTTAATAACGTGGTGGTGAGGTTTTAATAATGTGTTGAGTTTTTAATAACGTGGAGGTGAGGTTTTAATAATATGTTGAAGTGTTTTTAATGACATGGTGGTGATGTTTTAATCATGTGTTGAGTTTTTAATAACGTGGTGGTGAGGTTTTAATAATGTGTTGAGTTTTTAATAACATTATGGTGAGGTTTTAATCATGTGTTGAGTTTTTAATAACATGGTGGTGAGGTTTTAATAACGTGTTGAAGTGTTTTTAATAACGTGGTGGTGATGTTTTAATAATGTGTTGAAGTGTTTTTAATAACGTGGTGGTGAGGTTTTAATAATGTGTTGAGTTATTAATAATGTGGTGGTGAGGTTTTAATAATGGGTTGAGTTTTTAATAACGTGGTGGTGAGGTTTTCATGATGTGTTGAAGTGTTTTTAATAACGTGGTGGTGAAGTTTTAAGAATGTGTTGAGTTTTTAATAATGTGGTGGTGAGGTTTTAAGAATGTGTTGAGGTGTTTTTAATAACGTGGTGGTGAGGTTTTAATAATGTGTTGAGTTATTAATAATGTGGTGGTGAGGTTTTAATAATGTGTTGAGTTTTTAATAACGTGGTGGTGAGGTTTTAATGATGTGGTGAAGTGTTTTTAATAACGTGGTGGTGAGGTTTTAATAATGTGTTGAGTTTTTAATAACGTGGTGGTGAGGTTTTAATAATGTGTTGAGTTTTTAATAACGTGGTGGTGAGGTTTTAATAATGTGTTGAAGTGTTTTTAATAACATGGTGGTGAGGTTTTAATAATGTGTTGAGTTTTTATTAACGTGGTGGTGAGGTTTAAATCATGTGGTGAGGTGTTTAGAATTGCGTGAAAATGAGGTTTTAATAATGTGTTGAGGTGTTTTTAATAACATGGTGGTGAGGTTTTAATAATGTGTTGAAGTGTTTTTAATAATGTGGTGGTGAGGTTTTAATAATGTGTTGAAGTGTTTTTAATAACGTGGTGGTGAGGTTTTAATAATGTGTTGAGGTGTTTTTAATAACGTGGTGGTGAGGTTTTAATAATGTGTTGAAGTGTTTTAATAAAGTGGTGGTGAGGTTTTAATAATGTGTTGAGGTGTTTTTAATAACGTGGTGGTGATGTTTTAATTATGTGTTGAAGTGTTTTTAATTACGTGGTGGTGAGGTTTTAATTACGTGTTGAAGTGTTTTTAATATCGTGGTGGTGAGGTTGTAATAATGTGTTGAGTTTTTAATAACGTGGTGGTGAGGTTTTAATAATGTGTTGAAGTGTTTTTAATAACGTGGTGTTGATGTTTTATAATGTGGTGGGGTGTTTTGAATTGCGTGGAGGTGAGGTTTTAATAATGTGTTGAGTTTTTAATAACCTGGTGGTGAGGTTTTAATAATGTGTTGAAGTGTTTTTAATAACTGGTAATGTTTTAATCATGTGGTGAGGTGTTTTGAATTGCGAGGTGAGGTTTTAATAATGTGTTGAGGTGTTTTTAATAACATGGTGGTGAGGTTTTAATAATGTGGTGAAGTGTTTTTAATAACGTGGTGGTGAGGTTTTAATAATGTGTTGAAGTGTTTTTAATAACGTGGTGTTGAGGTTTTAATCATGTGTTGAGTTATTAATAACGTGGTGGTGAGGTTTTAATAACGTGTTGAAGTGTTTTAATAATGTGGTGGTGAGGTTTTAATCATGTGTTGAAGTGTTTTTAATGAAGTGGTGGTGAGGTTTTAATCATGTGTTGAGTTTTTACTAATGTGGTGGTGAGGTTTTAATGATGTGTTGAAGTGTTTTTAATAACGTGGTGGACAGGTTTTAAAAATGTGTTGAAGTGTTTTTAATAATGTGGTGGTGAGGTTTTAATAATGTGTTGAGTTATTAATAACGTGGTGGTGAGGTTTTAATAATGTGTTGAGTTATTAATAACGTGGTGGTGAGGTTTTAATAATGTGTTGAAGTGTTTTTAATAACGTGGTGGTGAGGTTTTAATAATGTGTTGAGTTATTAATAACGTGGTGGTGAGGTTTTAATAATGTGTTGAGTTTTTAATAACGTGGTGGTGAGGTTTTAATGATGTGTTGAAGTGTTTTTAATAACGTGGTGGTGAGGTTTTAATAATGTGTTGAGTTATTAATAACGTGGTGGTGAGGTTTTAAGAATGTGTTGAGGTGTTTTTAATAACGTGGTGGTGAGGTTTTAATAATGTGTTGAGTTTTTAATAACGTGGTGGTGAGGTTTTAATAATGTGTTGAGTTTTTAATAATGTGGTGGTGAGGTTTTAATAACGTGTTGAAGTGTTCTTAATAACGTGGTGGTGAGGTTTTAATCACGTGTTGAAATGTTTTTAATCATGTGGTGGTGAGGTTTTAATAATGTGTTGAAGTGTTTTTAATAATGTGGTGGTGAGGTTTTAATAATGTGTTGAAGTGTTTTTAATAACGTGGTGGTGATGTTTAAATCATGTGTTGAGTTTTTAATTTCGTGGTGGTGAGGTTTTAATAATGTGTGGAAGTGTTTTTAATAACATGGTGGTGAGGTTTTAATAATGTGTTGAAGTGTTTTCAATAACGTGGTGGTGAGGTTTTAATAATGTGTTGAGGTGTTTAATAACGTGGTAGTGAGGTTTTAATAATGTGTTGAAGTGTTTTTAATAACATGGTGGTGAGGTTTTAATAATGTGTTGAGTTTTTAATAACGTGGTGGTGAGGTTTTAATAATGTGTTGAAGTGTTTTTAATAATGTGGTGGTGATGTTTTAATAATGTGTTGAGTTTTTAATAACGTGGTGGTGAGGTTTAATAATGTGTTGAAGTGTTTTTAATAACATGGTGGTGATGTTTTAATAATGTGTTGAAATGTTTTTAATAACGTGGTAGTGAGGTTTTAATAATGTGTTGAAGTGTTTTTAATAACATGGTGGTGATATTTTAATAATGTGTTGAGTTTTTAATAACGTGGTGGTGAGGTTTTAATCATGTGTTGAGGTTTTTAATAACGTGGTGGTGAGGTTTTTATAATGTGTTGAAGTGTTTTTAATAACATGCTGGTGAGGTTTTAATAATGTGTTGAGGTGTTTTTAATAACGTGGTGGTGAGGTTTTAATAATGTGCTGAGGTGTTTTTAATAACGTGGTGGTGAGGTTTTAATAATGTGTTGAGGTGTTTTTAATAACGTGGAGGTGAGGTTTTAATGAGGTGTTGAGTTATGAATAACGTGGTGGTGAGGTTTTAATAATGTGTTGAGTTTTTAATAACGTGGTGGTGAGATTTTAATAATGTGTTGAGGTGTTTTTAACAACGTGGTAGTGAGGTTTTAATAATGTGGTTGTGAGGTTTTAATAATGTGTTGAAGTGTTTTTAATAACGTGGTGGTGAGGTCTTAATAATGTGTTAAGTTTTTAATAATGTGGTGCGGAGGCTTTAATAATGTGTTGAAGTGTTTTTAATAACGTGGTGTTGAGGTTTTAATCATGTGTTGAGTTATTAATAACGTGGTGGTGAGGTTTTAATAACGTGTTGAAGTGTTTTAATAATGTGTTGAGTTTTTAATAACGTGGTGGTGAGGTTTTAATGATGTGTTGAAGTGTTTTTAATCACGTGGTGGTGATGTTTTAATAATGTGTTGAGTTTTTACTAATGTGGCGGTGAGGTTTTAAGGATGTGTAGAAGTGTTTTTAATAACGTGGTGGTGCGGTTTTAATAATGTCCTGAGGTGTTTTTAATAACGTGGCGGTGAGGTTTTAATAATGTGTTGAAGTGTTTTAATAACGTGGTGTTGAGGTTTTAATCATGTGTTGAGTTATTAATAACGTGGTGGTGAGGTTTTAATAACGTGTTGAAGTGTTTTAATAATGTGGGGGTGAGGTTTTAATCATGTGTTGAAGTGTTTTTAATGAAGTGGTGGTGAGGTTTTAATCATGTGTTGAGTTTTTACGAATGTGGTGGTGAGGTTTTAATGATGTGTTGAAGTGTTTTTAATAACGTGGTGGACAGGTTTTAAAAATGTGTTGAAGTGTTTTTAATAATGTGGTGGTGAGGTTTTAATAATGTGTTGAAGTGTTTTTAATAACGTGGTGTTGAGGTTTTAATCATGTGTTGAATTATTAATAACGTGGTGGTGAGGTTTTAATAATGTGTTGAAGTGTTTTAATAATGTGGTGGTGAGGTTTTAATAATGTGTTGAAGTGTTTTCAATTACGTAGTGGTGAGGTTTTAATAATGTGGAGTTTTTAATAACGCGGTAGTGAGGTTTTAATAATGTGTTGAAGTATTTTTAATAACGTGGTGGTGAGGTTTTAATAATGTGTTGAGTTTTTAATAACGTGGAGGTGAGGTTTTAATAATATGTTGAAGTGTTTTTAATGACATGGTGGTGATGTTTTAATCATGTGTTGAGTTTTTAATAACGTCGTGGTGAGGTTTTAATAATGTGTTGAGTTTTTAATAACATTATGGTGAGGTTTTAATCATGTGTTGAGTTTTTAATAACATGGTGGTGAGGTTTTAATAACGTGTTGAAGTGTTTTTAATAACGTGGTGGTGATGTTTTAATAATGTGTTGAAGTGTTTTTAATAACGTGGTGGTGAGGTTTTAATAATGTGTTGAGTTATTAATAATGTGGTGGTGAGGTTTTAATAATGGGTTGAGTTTTTAATAACGTGGTGGTGAGGTTTTCATGATGTGTTGAAGTGTTTTTAATAACGTGGTGGTGAAGTTTTAAGAATGTGTTGAGTTTTTAATAATGTGGTGGTGAGGTTTTAAGAATGTGTTGAGGTGTTTTTAATAACGTGGTGGTGAGGTTTTAATAATGTGTTGAGTTATTAATAATGTGGTGGTGAGGTTTTAATAATGTGTTGAGTTTTTAATAACGTGGTGGTGAGGTTTTAATGATGTGGTGAAGTGTTTTTAATAACGTGGTGGTGAGGTTTTAATAATGTGTTGAGTTTTTAATAACGTGGTGGTGAGGTTTTAATAATGTGTTGAGTTTTTAATAACGTGGTGGTGAGGTTTTAATAATGTGTTGAAGTGTTTTTAATAACATGGTGGTGAGGTTTTAATAATGTGTTGAGTTTTTATTAACGTGGTGGTGAGGTTTAAATCATGTGGTGAGGTGTTTAGAATTGCGTGAAAGTGAGGTTTTAATAATGTGTTGAGGTGTTTTTAATAACATGGTGGTGAGGTTTTAATAATGTGTTGAAGTGTTTTTAATAATGTGGTGGTGAGGTTTTAATAATGTGTTGAAGTGTTTTTAATAACGTGGTGGTGAGGTTTTAATAATGTGTTGAGGTGTTTTTAATAACGTGGTGGTGAGGTTTTAATAATGTGTTGAAGTGTTTTAATAAAGTGGTGGTGAGGTTTTAATAATGTGTTGAGGTGTTTTTAATAACGTGGTGGTGATGTTTTAATTATGTGTTGAAGTGTTTTTAATTACGTGGTGGTGAGGTTTTAATTACGTGTTGAAGTGTTTTTAATTACGTGGTGGTGAGGTTGTAATAATGTGTTGAGTTTTTAATAACGTGGTGGTGAGGTTTTAATGTGTTGAAGTGTTTTTAATAACGTGGTGTTGATGTTTTATAATGTGGTGGGGTGTTTTGAATTGCGTGGAGGTGAGGTTTTAATAATGTGTTGAGTTTTTAATAACGTGGTGGTGAGGTTTTAATGTGTTGAAGTGTTTTTAATACTTAGCGTTGGTAATGTTTTAATCATGTGGTGATGTGTTTTGAATTGCGAGGTGAGGTTTTAATAATGTGTTGAGGTGTTTTTAATAACATGGTGGTGAGGTTTTAATAATGTGGTGAAGTGTTTTTAATAACGTGGTGGTGAGGTTTTAATAATGTGTTGAAGTGTTTTTAATAACGTGGTGTTGAGGTTTTAATCATGTGTTGAGTTATTAATAACGTGGTGGTGAGGTTTTAATAACGTGTTGAAGTGTTTTAATAATGTGGTGGTGAGGTTTTAATCATGTGTTGAAGTGTTTTTAATGAAGTGGTGGTGAGGTTTTAATCATGTGTTGAGTTTTTACTAATGTGGTGGTGAGGTTTTAATGATGTGTTGAAGTGTTTTTAATAACGTGGTGGACAGGTTTTAAAAATGTGTTGAAGTGTTTTTAATAATGTGGTGGTGAGGTTTTAATAATGTGTTGAGTTATTAATAACGTGGTGGTGAGGTTTTAATAATGTGTTGAGTTATTAATAACGTGGTGGTGAGGTTTTAATAATGTGTTGAAGTGTTTTTAATAACGTGGTGGTGAGGTTTTAATAATGTGTTGAGGTGTTTTTAATAACGTGGTGGTGAGGTTTTAATAATGTGCTGAGGTGTTTTTAATAACGTGGTGGTGAGGTTTTAATGATGTGTTGAAGTGTTTTTAATAACGTGGTGGTGAGGTTTTAATAATGTGTTGAGTTATTAATAACGTGGTGGTGAGGTTTTAAGAATGTGTTGAGGTGTTTTTAATAACGTGGTGGTGAGGTTTTAATAATGTGTTGAGTTTTTAATAACGTGGTGGTGAGGTTTTAATAATGTGTTGAGTTTTTAATAATGTGGTAGTGAGGTTTTAATAACGTGTTGAAGTGTTCTTAATAACGTGGTGGTGAGGTTTTAATCACGTGTTGAAATGTTTTTAATCATGTGGTGGTGAGGTTTTAATAATGTGTTGAAGTGTTTTTAATAATGTGGTGGTGAGGTTTTAATAATGTGTTGAAGTGTTTTTAATAACGTGGTGGTGATGTTTAAATCATGTGTTGAGTTTTTAATTTCGTGGTGGTGAGGTTTTAATAATGTGTGGAAGTGTTTTTAATAACATGGTGGTGAGGTTTTAATAATGTGTTGAAGTGTTTTTAATAACGTGGTGGTGAGGTTTTAATAATGTGTTGAGGTGTTTTTAATAACGTGGTGGTGAGGTTTTAATAATGTGTTGAAGTGTTTTTAATAACGTGGTGGTGAGGTTTTAATAATGTGTTGAGTTTTTAATAACGTGGTGGTGAGGTTTTAATAATGTGTTGAAGTGTTTTTAATAACGTGGTGGTGAGGTTTTAATAATGTGTTGAGTTTTTAATAACGTGGTGGTGAGGTTTTAATAATGTGTTGAAGTGTTTTTAATAACATGGTGGTGATGTTTTAATAATGTGTTGAGTTTTTAATAACGTGGTGGTGAGGTTTTAATAATGTGTTGAAGTGTTTTTAATAACATGGTGGTGATGTTTTAATAATGTGTTGAGTTTTTAATAACGTGGTGGTGAGGTTTTAATAATGTGTTGAGGTGTTTTTAATAACGTGGTGGTGATGTTTTAATAATGTGTTGAGTTTTTAATAACGTGGTGGTGAGGTTTTAATAATGTGTTGAGTTTTTAATAACGTGGTGGTGAGGTTTTAATAATGTGTTGAGGTGTTTTTAACAACGTGGTAGTGAGGTTTTAATAATGTGTTGAGGTGTTTTTAATAACGTGGTGGTGAGGTTTAATAATGTGTTGAGGTGTTTAATAATGTGGTGGTGAGGTTTTAATAATGTGTTGAGGTGTTTTTAATAACGTGGTGGTGAGGTTTAATAATGTGTTGAGGTGTTTTTAATAACGTGGTGGTGAGGTTTTAATAATGTGTTGAAGTGTTTTTAATAACGTGGTGGTGAGGTTTTAATAATGTGTTGAAGTTTTTAATAACGTGGTGGTGAGGTTTTAATAATGTGTTGAAGTGTTTTTAATAACGTGGTGGTGATGTTTTAATAATGTGTTGAAGTGTTTTAATAACGTGGTGGTGAGGTTTTAATCATGTGTTGAAGTGTTTTTCATAACGTGCTGGTGATGTTTTAATAATGTGTTGAATTTTTAATAACGTGGTGGTGAGGTTTTAATAATGTGTTGAGTTTTTAATAACGTGGTGGTGATGTTTTAATAATGTGTTGAGTTATTAATAACGTGGTGGTGAGGTTTTCATGATGTGTTGAATTGTTTTCAATAACGTGGTGGTGATGTTTGAATAATGTGTTGAATTTTTAATAATGTTGTAATGAGGTTTTAATAATGTGTTGAAGTGTTTTTCATAACGTGGTGGTGAGATTTTAATAATGTGTTGAAGTGATTTTAATAACGTGGTGGTGAGGTTTTAATAATGTGTTGAAGTGTTTTTAATAACGTGGTGGTGATGTTTTAATGTGTTGAGTTTTTACTAATGTGGTGGTGAGGTTTTAATAATGTGTTGAAGTGTTTTTAATAACGTGGTGATGTTTTAAGTTGAGTTTTTAATAACGTGGTGGTGAGATTTTAATAATGTGTTGAAGTGTTTTTAATAACGTGGTGGTGAGGTTTTAATGATGTGTTGAAGTGTTTTTAATCACGTGGTGGTGATGTTTTAATAATGTGTTGAGTTTTTACTAATGTGGCGGTGAGGTTTTAAGGATGTGTTGAAGTGTTTTTAATAACGTGGTGGTGAGGTTTTAAAATGTGTTGAAGTGTTTTTAATGATGTGGTGGTGAGGTTTTAATAATGTGTTGAAGTGTTTTTAATAACGTGGTGTTGAGGTTTTAATCATGTGTTGAGTTATTAATAACGTGGTGGTGAGGTTTTAATAACGTGTTGAAGTGTTTTAATAATGTGGGGGTGAGGTTTTAATCATGTGTTGAAGTGTTTTTAATGAAGTGGTGGTGAGGTTTTAATCATGTGTTGAGTTTTTACGAATGTGGTGGTGAGGTTTTAATGATGTGTTGAAGTGTTTTTAATAACGTGGTGGACAGGTTTTAAAAATGTGTTGAAGTGTTTTTAATAATGTGGTGGTGAGGTTTTAATAATGTGTTGAAGTGTTTTTAATAACGTGGTGTTGAGGTTTTAATCATGTGTTGAATTATTAATAACGTGGTGGTGAGGTTTTAATAATGTGTTGAAGTGTTTTAATAATGTGGTGGTGAGGTTTTAATAATGTGTTGAAGTGTTTTCAATTACGTAGTGGTGAGGTTTTAATAATGTGGAGTTTTTAATAACGCGGTAGTGAGGTTTTAATAATGTGTTGAAGTATTTTTAATAACGTGGTGGTGAGGTTTTAATAATGTGTTGAGTTTTTAATAACGTGGAGGTGAGGTTTTAATAATATGTTGAAGTGTTTTTAATGACATGGTGGTGATGTTTTAATCATGTGTTGAGTTTTTAATAACGTCGTGGTGAGGTTTTAATAATGTGTTGAGTTTTTAATAACATTATGGTGAGGTTTTAATCATGTGTTGAGTTTTTAATAACATGGTGGTGAGGTTTTAATAACGTGTTGAAGTGTTTTTAATAACGTGGTGGTGACGTTTTAATAATGTGTTGAAGTGTTTTTAATAACGTGGTGGTGAGGTTTTAATAATGTGTTGAGTTATTAATAACGTGGTGGTGAGGTTTTAATAATGTGTTGAGTTATTAATAAACATGCGACATTAATTGGGTGAGGTTTCATAATGTGTTGGAAGTGTTTTTAATAACGTGGTGGTGAAGTTTAATAATGTGTTGAAGTGTTTTTAATAGCATTGGTGGTGAGGTTTAAGAATGTGTTGAGGTGTTTCTAACCGTCACCACCACGTGGTGAGTTCGTAATGTGAATTTGAGGTGTATTAGAATTAACGTGGAAAATGAGGTTTTAATAATGTGTTGAGGTGTTTTAGTAATCCATGGGTAGTGAGGTTTAATAATGTGGTTGAAGTGTTTTTAATAACTGTGGTGGTGAGGTTTTAATAATGTGTTGAGTGTTTTAATAACGTGGTGGTGAGGTTTTAATAATGTGTTGAGGTGTTTTTAATAGCATTGAACAATTGAGGACATCAAATGTGTTGAAGTGTTTTTAATAACAGTGGTGGTGAGGTTTAATAATAGTGTTGGGGTGTTTTAATTAACTTGATGGTGGTGAGGTTTAAATTCATGTGGGTTGAGAGTGTTTTAATTACGTGCGTGGTGAAGGTTTTAATAATCACGTGTTGTAAGTGTTTTTAATCACATGCTCGTGGTGGTGAGTTAATAATAATGTGTTGAAGTGTTTTAATAAATGATGGTGGTGAGGTTTAATAATGTGTTGAAGTGTTTTTAATAACGTGGTGGTTGATGTTTTAATAAATGGTGTTGGTGTGTTTTGAATAACGTGGAGGTGAGGTTTAATGTATTTGAAGTGTTTAATAACCTGGTGGTGAGAGTTTAATAATGTGTTGGAAGGTGTTTTAATAGCGTGGTGGTAATATTTTAATCATAGTGGTGAAGGTGTTTTAATTCACATTGGTGGTGAGGTTTAATAATGTGTTGAATTTTTAATAATCGTGGTGGTAGGAGGTTGTAATAATGTGGTTGAAGTGTTTTAATAACGTGGTGGTGAGGTTTTAATAATGTGTTGAAGTGTTTTTAATAACTTGATGGTGTTGATGTTTATAATCATGTAATTGGGGTGTATTAATAATTGCGTGGTGGTGAGGTTTTAATAATGTGTTGAAGTGTTTTAATAACCTGGTGGTGAGGGATTTTAATGTGTTGAAGTGTTTTATGTAGCGTTGGTAATGTTTAATCATGTGGTTGAAGTGTTTTTGAATGAAGTGCGTGGTGAGGTTTTAATAATGTATTTGAAGGTGTTTTTTTTAATTTACTAATGTGTTGGTGAGGTTTTAATAATGTGGTTTGAAGTGTTTACTATGCGTGGTGGTGACCAGGTTTTAATAATGTGTTGAAGTGTTTTAATAATAGCATTGGTGGTTGAGAGTTTTAATAATGTAGTTGAGTTATTAATAACGTGGTGGTGAAGGTTTTAATAGCATGTGTTGGGTAATTAATAGCATGTGGTGGTGAGGTTTAATAATGTGTTGGAAGTGTTTTTAATGAACGTGGTGGTGAGGTTTAATCATGTGTTGGGTTATTAATACTTGATGGTGGTGAGGTTTTAATGATGGTGTTGAAGTGTTTTTAATAGCATTAATTTGGTGAGGTTTTAAAATGTGTTGAGAGTGTTACTTTAATAACGTGGTGGTGAGGTTTTAATAATGTATTTGAGTTATTAATAGCATTGGTGGTGAGTTTTAGAATGTGTTGGAGTAATTAATAAACGCGATGGTGGTGAGGTTTAATAATGTGTTGAAGTGTTTTTAATAAACGTGGTGGTGAGGTTTTAATAATGTGTTGAGTTTTTAATAATAGCGTGGTGGTGAGGTTTTTAATAATGTGTTGAAGTGTTTTAATAGCATTAACGTGGTGAGTGAGTTTAATCAAATGCGATGTTGAAAGTGTTTTTAATCATGTGGTGGTGAATTTTAATAATGTGTTGAAGTGTTTTTAATAATGATGGTGAGTGAGGTTTTAAAGATGTGTTGGAAGGTGTTTTTAATAACGTGGTGGTGATGTTTAAATCATGTGTTAGAAGTTTTTAATAGCATTAATTCGTGGTGGTGAGGTTTAATAATGTGTGGAAGTGTTTTAATAACGTGGGTGGTGAAGGTTTAATAATGTGTTTGAGTGTTCTTCAATAGCATTGGTGGTGAAAGGTTTAATAATGTGTTGAAATGTTTTTAATAACGTAATTGGTAGTGAGGTTTTTAATAATGTGTTGAAGTGTTTTTAATAGCGATGGTGGTTGAGGTTTTAATAATGTGTTGAAGTGTTTTTAATAAACGTGGTGGTGATGTTTTAAATCATGTGTTGAAGTGTTTTTAACTGTGGTGGTGATGTTTTTAATAATGTGTGGAAGTGTTTTTAATAGCATTAACGTGGTGGTGAGGTTTAATAATGTGTTGGAAGTGTTTTTCAATAACATGGTGGTGATGAGGTTTTAATAATGTGTTGAGTTTTTAATAGCATTGGTAGTGAGGTTTTAATAACATATAATGTGTTGAAGTGTTTTTAATAGCGACAATGGTGGTGAGTTTAATCATGTGTTGGAGTTTTAATATAGCATTAGTGGTGAGTTTTAATAATGTGTTGAAGTGTTTTTTAATAATGATGGTGGTGATGTTTTATAATGTGTTGGAAGTGTTTTTAATAACATGTTGGTGAGGTTTAATAATGTGTTGGAAGTGTTTTAATAACGTGGTGGTGAGGTTTCGTAATAATGTGTTGAGTTTTACTAATAGCATTAGGCGGTGAGGTTTAATAATGTGTTGGAAGTGTTTTAATAACTTGATGGTGGTGAGTCTTTAAAATGTGTTGAAGTGTTTTTAATAGCATGTAGTGGTGAGGTTTTAATCATGTGTTGAAGTGTTTTAATAACGTGGTGGTTGAGGTTTTAATAATATGTTGGAAGTGTATTAATAACTTGATGGTGGTGAGTTTAATAGATGTTGAAGTGTTTTAATAATGTGTTGAGTTTTTAATAACGTGGTGGTTGAGGTTTTAATAATGTGTTGGAAGTGTTTTAATCCATTGAATTTGGTGATGTTTTAAGGATGTGTTGAAGTGTTTTACTAATAACGTGGCGGTGAGGTTTTAGAGGATGTGTTGGAAGTGTTTTTAATAACGTGGTGGTGAGGTTTTTAAATGTTGAATGTGTTTGATGTTTTTAATAGCATGTGGTGTTGAGTGAGTTTTAATAATGTGTTGAGGTTATTAATAAGCGTGGTGGTGAGGTTTAATAACGTGTTGAAGTGTTTAATAATGGGTTGAGTTTTTAATAACGTGGTGGTGAGGTTTTCATGATGTGTTGAAGTGTTTTTAATAACGTGGTGGTGAAGTTTTAAGAATGTGTTGAGGTGTTTTTAATAACGTGGTGGTGAGGTTTTAATAATGTGTTGAGGTGTTTTTAATAACGTGGTGGTGAGGTTTTAATAATGTGTTGAGTTATTAATAATGTGGTGGTGAGGTTTTAATAATGTGTTGAGTTTTTAATAACGTGGTGGTGAGGTTTTAATGATGTGGTGAAGTGTTTTTAATAACGTGGTGGTGAGGTTTTAATAATGTGTTGAGTTTTTAATAACGTGGTGGTGAGGTTTTAATAATGTGTTGAGTTTTTAATAACGTGGTGGTGAGGTTTTAATAATGTGTTGAAGTGTTTTTAATAACATGGTGGTGAGGTTTTAATAATGTGTTGAGTTTTTATTAACGTGGTGGTGAGGTTTAAATCATGTGGTGAGGTGCTTAGAATTGCGTGAAAGTGAGGTTTTAATAATGTGTTGAGGTGTTTTTAATAACATGGTGGTGAGGTTTTAATAATGTGTTGAAGTGTTTTTAATAATGTGGTGGTGAGGTTTTAATAATGTGTTGAAGTGTTTTTAATAACGTGGTGGTGAGGTTTTAATAATGTGTTGAGGTGTTTTTAATAACGTGGTGGTGAGGTTTTAATAATGTGTTGAAGTGTTTTAATAAAGTGGTGGTGAGGTTTTAATAATGTGTTGAGGTGTTTTTAATAACGTGGTGGTGAGGTTTTAATAATGTGTTGAGGAGTTTTTAATAACATGGTGGTGATGTTTTTATTATGTGTGGAAGTGTTTTTAATTACGTGGTGGTGAGGTTTTAATTACGTGTTGAATTTTTAATAACGTGGTGGTGAGGTTGTAATAATGTGTTGAGTTTTTAATAACGTGGTGGTGAGGTTTTAATGTGTTGAAGTGTTTTTAATAACGTGGTGTTGATGTTTTATAATGTGGTGGGGTGTTTTGAATTGCGTGGAGGTGAGGTTTTATTAATGTGTTGAGTTTTTAATAACGTGGTGGTGAGGTTTTAATGTGTTGAAGTGTTTTTAATAATGCGTTGGTAATGTTTTAATCATGTGGTGATGTGTTTTGAATTGCGAGGTGAGGTTTTAATAATGTGTTGAGGTGTTTTTAATAACATGGTGGTGAGGTTTTAATAATGTGGTGAAGTGTTTTTAATAACGTGGTGGTGAGGTTTTAATAATGTGTTGAAGTGTTTTTAATAACGTGGTGTTGAGGTTTTAATCATGTGTTGAGTTATTAATAACGTGGTGGTGAGGTTTTAATAACATGTTGAAGTGTTTTAATAATGTGGTGGTGAGGTTTTAATCATGTGTTGAAGTGTTTTTAATGAAGTGGTGGTGAGGTTTTAATCATGTGTTGAGTTTTTACTAATGTGGTGGTGAGGTTAATGATGTGTTGAAGTGTTTTTAAGAACGTGGTGGACAGGTTTTAAAAATGTGTTGAAGTGTTTTTAATAATGTGGTGGTGAGGTTTTAATAATGTGTTGAGTTATTAATAACGTGGTGGTGAGGTTTTAATAATGTGTTGAGTTATTAATAACGTGGTGGTGAGGTTTTAATAATGTGTTGAAGTGTTTTTAATAACATGGTGGTGAGGTTTTAATAATGTGTTGAGGTGTTTTTAATAACGTGGTGGTGAGGTTTTAATAATGTGCTGAGGTGTTTTTAATAACGTGGTGGTGAGGTTTTAATAATGTGTTGAGGTGTTTTTAATAACGTGGAGGTGAGGTTTTAATGAGGTGTTGAGTTATGAATAACGTGGTGGTGAGGTTTTAATAATGTGTTGAGTTTTTAATAACGTGGTGGTGAGGTTTTAATAATGTGTTGAGGTGTTTTTAACAACGTGGTAGTGAGGTTTTAATAATGTGGTTGTGAGGTTTTAATAATGTGTTGAAGTGTTTTTAATAACGTGGTGGTGAGGTCTTAATAATGTGTTAAGTTTTTAATAATGTGGTAGTAACGTTTTAATAATGTGTTGAAGTGTTTTTAATAACGTGGTGGTGATGTGTTAATAATGTATTGAAGTGTTTGAGTTACATGGTGGTGAGGTTTTAATCATGTGTTGAGGTGTTTTTAATGACGTGGTGGTGATGTTTTAATAATGTGTTGAAGTGTTTTTAATAATGTGGTGGTGATGTTTTAATAATGTGTTGAATTTTTAATAACGTGGTGGTGAGGTTTTAATAATGTGTTGAGTTTTTAATAACGTGGTGGTGATGTTTTAATAATGTGTTGAGTTATTAATAACGTGGTGGTGAGGTTTTCATGATGTGTTGAATTGTTTTCAATAACGTGGTGGTGATGTTTGAATAATGTGTTGAATTTTTAATAATGTTGTAATGAGGTTTTAATAATGTGTTGAAGTGTTTTTCATAACGTGGTGGTGAGATTTTAATAATGTGTTGAAGTGATTTTAATAACGTGGTGGTGAGGTTTTAATAATGTGTTGAAGTGTTTTTAATAACGTGGTGGTGATGTTTTAATAAAGTGTTGAGTTTTTAATAACGTGGTGGTGAGGTTTTAATAATGTGTTGAAGTGTTTTTAATAACGTGGTGTTGAGGTTTTAATCATGTGTTGAGTTATTAATAACGTGGTGGTGAGGTTTTAATAACGTGTTGAAGTGTTTTAATAATGTGGGGTGAGGTTTTAATCATGTGTTGAAGTGTTTTTAATGAAGTGGTGGTGAGGTTTTAATCATGTGTTGAGTTTTTACGAATGTGGTGGTGAGGTTTTAATGATGTGTTGAAGTGTTTTTAATAACGTGGTGGACAGGTTTTAAAAATGTGTTGAAGTGTTTTTAATAATGTGGTGGTGAGGTTTTAATAATGTGTTGAAGTGTTTTTAATAACGTGGTGTTGAGGTTTTAATCATGTGTTGAATTATTAATAACGTGGTGGTGAGGTTTTAATAATGTGTTGAAGTGTTTTAATAATGTGGTGGTGAGGTTTTAATAATGTGTTGAAGTGTTTTCAATTACGTAGTGGTGAGGTTTTAATAATGTGGAGTTTTTAATAACGCGGTAGTGAGGTTTTAATAATGTGTTGAAGTATTTTTAATAACGTGGTGGTGAGGTTTTAATAATGTGTTGAGTTTTTAATAACGTGGAGGTGAGGTTTTAATAATATGTTGAAGTGTTTTTAATGACATGGTGGTGATGTTTTAATCATGTGTTGAGTTTTTAATAACGTCGTGGTGAGGTTTTAATAATGTGTTGAGTTTTTAATAACATTATGGTGAGGTTTTAATCATGTGTTGAGTTTTTAATAACATGGTGGTGAGGTTTTAATAACGTGTTGAAGTGTTTTTAATAACGTGGTGGTGATGTTTTAATAATGTGTTGAAGTGTTTTTAATAACGTGGTGGTGAGGTTTTAATAATGTGTTGAGTTATTAATAATGTGGTGGTGAGGTTTTAATAATGGGTTGAGTTTTTAATAACGTGGTGGTGAGGTTTTCATGATGTGTTGAAGTGTTTTTAATAACGTGGTGGTGAAGTTTTAAGAATGTGTTGAGTTTTTAATAATGTGGTGGTGAGGTTTTAAGAATGTGTTGAGGTGTTTTTAATAACGTGGTGGTGAGGTTTTAATAATGTGTTGAGTTATTAATAATGTGGTGGTGAGGTTTTAATAATGTGTTGAGTTTTTAATAACGTGGTGGTGAGGTTTTAATGATGTGGTGAAGTGTTTTTAATAACGTGGTGGTGAGGTTTTAATAATGTGTTGAGTTTTTAATAACGTGGTGGTGAGGTTTTAATAATGTGTTGAGTTTTTAATAACGTGGTGGTGAGATTTTAATGTGTTGAAGTGTTTTTAATAACATGGTGGTGAGGTTTTAATAATGTGTTGAAGTGTTTTTATTAACGTGGTGGTGAGGTTTAAATCATGTGGTGAGGTGTTTAGAATTGCGTGAAAGTGAGGTTTTAATAATGTGTTGAGGTGTTTTTAATAACATGGTGGTGAGGTTTTAATAATGTGTTGAAGTGTTTTTAATAATGTGGTGGTGAGGTTTTAATAATGTGTTGAAGTGTTTTTAATAACGTGGTGGTGAGGTTTTAATAATGTGTTGAGGTGTTTTTAATAACGTGGTGGTGAGGTTTTAATAATGTGTTGAAGTGTTTTAATAAAGTGGTGGTGAGGTTTTAATAATGTGTTGAGGTGTTTTTAATAACGTGGTGGTGAGGTTTTAATAATGTGTTGAGGAGTTTTTAATAACATGGTGGTGATGTTTTTATTATGTGTTGAAGTGTTTTTAATTACGTGGTGGTGAGGTTTTAATTACGTGTTGAATTTTTAATAACGTGGTGGTGAGGTTGTAATAATGTGTTGAGTTTTTAATAACGTGGTGGTGAGGTTTTAATGTGTTGAAGTGTTTTTAATAATGCGTTGGTAATGTTTTAATCATGTGGTGATGTGTTTTGAATTGCGAGGTGAGGTTTTAATAATGTGTTGAGGTGTTTTTAATAACATGGTGGTGAGGTTTTAATAATGTGAGTAGGGTAAGAATACTGATTCTGGCTCACTTTGCCCCATGTAAATGAATGGGGGATTTTCAGCGATTTATATTTTTTTTCCCTAAAAATAAATCCCCTTTTTATCCCAAGGTATATTTATTTGTCTCCCCTTTTAACTTGGAGGTTGAACCTCATTGAATTGAACAGCTCACTCATTGAACCTATAAAGATTTGTTCATTCTCAAATTCCTTCAATAGTTTAATTTTCTTTGCACAATAATCCCCATCTAAAATATTGACAAACAAAACATTTGAATCTTTATATTTTTTAAGATACCCCTTTTGTGCCATTACGAAATGATAAACTTCTCTTAATGCTCTTGTTTGACCACCTCCTGAGCCACAGGTTATTTTTTGTTAAGCCCCGCCCACTTTTCTTTAAGCCCCGCCCACTTTTGCTAAGCCCCGCCCACTTTTGCTAAGCTCCGCCCACTTTTCATGAGGTATTTTTCTAAGCCACGCCCACTTTTCCTAAGCTCCGCCTACTTTTGCTAAGCCCCGCCCACTCTTACATCATTTCCAGTTCATCTCTGACTCACAAAGAAATCACTAGAAAATTACAGGATGTTATGGTTTTGAAAAATTTCCCAATGAAGGCTTGCCTAGGCTTGCCCAGGGAATTTCCAAAGGAAACCACACCCACCAGTCTTTCTCTATAAAAGCTTCAAACCCAGGCTCCATTTTAAACATTTGTTCTTGCTGGCAATGGTGTTCTGTGTGCTTGTCTCGAACTGTCTGTCTTCTCTGGAACTAAACCTTCAAGTTGATGAACTGGATTCAAACCTCTTATCTATTGAGGTAAGATTTTTTATTTTCCTATTTTCAAACTTTGATTGAAGCATACTCATTTAATAATTAAATAACTTAATTAATACATTATTATTTTCTCTCACAGGAAATTGTGTCTGAAATACGAAATGAAAATACTGCTTTTGCTACAACTTGGGGGAAATTGTTGGCTTGGTTGAAGACCTTGAGTGGGATGACTTTGGTGTTCCTTGGAACTCTCTGTCTTCTATGGAACTAAACCTTCAAGTTGATGAACTGGATTCAAACCTCTTATCTATTGAGGTAAGATTTTTTATTTTCCTATTTTCAAACTTTGATTGAAGCATACTCATTTAATAATTAAATAACTTAATTAATACATTATTATTTTCTCTCACAGGAAATTGTGTCTGAAATACGAAATGAAAATACTGCTTTTGCTACAACTTGGGGCGAAATTGTTGGCTTGGTTGAAGACCTTATGAGCGACCAAGACCCACAGAACGAGTTCGTCCTTGATGACCCAACCAAAGAGTTATACCTTGGAGACCAGCAAAATCCTGAAAAAGAGTTTTACAGCAATAGTACTCATTGTGAGTTATCAAGACAATACCCACTGAACAAGTTATACCTTGATGAGCCAGAATACAAGTTTTACCTTGGAGACTCACAAATTTTGAAAAATCAGTAAATGAGTTCTGCCTTGATGGTTTAAATAACTACCTTGGAGACTCAGGAAAAGGGTTCTGCCAAGATGGTTCTAAATATGGGGCCTACCTTGGAGACTCACAAATTTTAAAAAAATCAGTAAATGAGTTCTGCCTTGATGGTTTAAATAACTACCTTGGAGACTCAGGAAAAGGGTTCTGCCAAGATGGTTCTAAATATGGGGCCTACCTTGGAGACTCACAAATTTTGAAAAAATCAGTAAATGAGTTCTGCCTTGATGGTTTAAATAACTACCTTGGAGACTCAGGAAAAGGGTTCTGCCAAGATGGTTCTAAATATGGGGCCTACCTTGGAGACTCACAAATTTTGAAAAAATCAGTAAATGAGTTCTGCCTTGATGGTTTAAATAACTACCTTGGAGACTCAGGAAAAGGGTTCTGCCAAGATGGTTCTAAATATGGGTCCTACCTTGGAGACTCACAAATTTTGAAAAAATCAGTAAATGAGTTATCCTTAAGAGACTTTGTAAGTTGGTTTTACTTTGAATACTTGAAATGTGGGTTCTGGATTGATAACTCACAATGTGATACATATCTTGGAAACTCAACGGGAATGTGGTTATACCTTGAAGACTTGGAAAGTTGGGTTTATGTTGGACACTTGAAACTTTTTTGGGGGCTTTTATTTATTTATTTATTTATTTATTATTATTATTATTTTATTTATTTATATTTTGGAGACTTTTGGAGTTGCTATCACTCTTTGGGATCTAAACCTATCGATGTAGTTCTTTGTCGGATGGTGCTTGATGGGAGCAAGATCAAGAAAGTTCTGGGAAGAAAGTGCAGGCTTACTCCCCCTTTTTACGTCATCAAACCTGAAAGCCTTAAAAGACAGAATTGGAAGAAGAGAAAAAAAAAAACGTAAAATATATATATATATATATATATATATATATATATATATATATATATATATATATATATATATATATATATAGGTGGAAATCTCATTTTGAAAAAGACTGTGTTGGGTGAGGATTGAGTTGGGGTTGAGATTTTGAATGTGAGGGTTGGGGTTGAGATTTTGAATGTGAGGGTTGGGACACACACACATACACACCAACAAACAAAGTTAAGCCTTGACTATTCAGTTGAGGATTCTGTGTTTGGGGTTCACAGATCTAAGAACGTCCCCCTTGACACACATTATATACTGTTATACACCTCGGACTTGGCCCTCGAGTGTCCACAAAGGTGTATTATCTGCTTAGTTTTGTCTTTTGTAATTCCTGTGAATAAAATCTCTTCCCCTTCCAAATCATATATTTTATAAGTCCAAGGAACTGTATCTATTACATCAACAATTTTAAAAAGTTCTTTCGTCCATCGTTCAGTAAAACCCTTTTCAAAATGAGATTTCCACCTATATATTCTTACGATATCACCAACTTTGAACTTAGGTTTTCTGACATTAATCTCTTTTTCATATTTTAATTTTGTAAATGTTTCTGATGGCTTCATATTCGTTGACGTGTGAATCGTGTCATTATACTTATCCACAATATCCTGAATAAAAGATGACCATTGTTGTGAACCGAGTTGTGTGAATTTTTTATATAGTCTCTCTTTTAAGGTACGATTAAAACGTTCAACAACAACTGCCTTCCCTTCATTAAAGGTACTGTATAATGTAATACTGTTATTTTTTAGAAAATTTATAAATGTCTTGTTATAAAACTCTCTACCCTCATCAGTCCACAATTTCTTAGGTTTTCTCTTACTTTTATTAAATATCTGTTGAAAAGCTAACATAAGAGTATTACCTGTTTTGTTTTTTAAAGGGACAACCCACGCATATCTACTCCTCAAATCAATAACGGTTAAAGCATACTTGTACCCCTTATCATTATTGAGTTCAATCAAATCAGCAGACCAGATATAATCAACTTCCTTGGAATAAACTTTCCTTCTCTGAAACTTTGTGAATATTGGTTTATGTAATTCATCAGCTAATTGCTCTTCAGTCTTAATGGCATCATTAGAGCCTATAAGTTTTTTGAATTTCCAAGTCCAAGTTTCAATTTAGCACTAATCATCTTCTTCACGATGAACCTATCAACTTTTTCTCTCAAGGTTGGATTTTGTATCAGAGACAAATTATATAACATTTCTCTATCGGCTTCATGCTTTTCTTCCAACGTTGTGGTATTCCCATAATCAATATCGTGTCTCATGCACACTTCATCAACTCTATTGATTGGTTTACTCCAGGATTTAGGATTGTCTGCCTCATCTAATCTTTTATCCAAGTTTGTGCCTGGACCACAGAAAGAATACCCTGGAAGATGTAATTCCCCTGGTATTCCAGTAGTTGTAAATTTACTTCCTGATAAAAACTTTTGTATATCTCCTCCGAGTTTGTGTTTGGAGATAAATTGAGTATTTTTTGACCCACACACCGAACATATACCTTTTTGTATAACCCTGTTATTTTTACTTTTAATATATGAAATATTTTTAGTATTAGTTTTCTTTTTACATTTGAGACAATAACTCATTTATTTACGAGAAAAATTTCTGCAGAGTGCAAAAACCTTTTAGTTTCCAACATGCACATTTGAATCTTAATTTTTAAAACATAAAGAATCCTTAGAAATGCCTTCACTCTCTCCTCCATTTATTTAAGAAAAAACTTGAATTAAAATACATGTCTTCTCGATGTCGATAGTCTTGTCGAAAGTATTGCAAATAGACTTTTTAATTCTTTGTATTCCTCCCTGGTGAGATAAGTTAATTTCTTTAATACCTCTATTCTTTTTTGAATCTCACTGGTTTCCATATTTTGATATTTATTCATTCTCTCTCTTTCCTCCCTCTCTCTCTTCTCTCTTTCCTCCTTCTCTCTCTCCTCCTCCTCCTTTTCCTCCTCTTCCCTCTCTTCTTCAACTCCTTCCTCATCCCTTACTATACTTGAATCGTTTACACCCCATAGAATATTATACATATATTCATCAGGATTTCTTGTTATTCCTGTATGCAAAATAATTTTTTACAACAGGATACCAATAAAATTTCTTTTGAATTTCTAAAAGAGCCTTACCTTTTCTTAACCTTATAATTTTTTCATTATTTAACATTCTAATTAAATCTAAAGTTGTTGGTTTATCAACATCAGCATAATGCCAATCTTTTATTGAAAATACCTCATTCTTATGTTGTAGAACATATTTATTAAAATACCGAATACCCTTTTCTTGAAGGTATGCTTGAACACAGAAATGATAATTTTCTTGAAGCCTTCTTGCTGTCATTTATGTAATAGAAATATATGTTAGAATAATATTATGGCACGAAACACCTCCCCATCTTCCCATAGTTAAATCATTTTGTATTTCCTTACTTATTATATATAATCCTGTTTTTTCTGTTTTCATGAGATAAACAAGGGCAAAACCATTATTATATTTACCCTTATTAAATTCTTTTATTTGTTGTTTACTAATCGTGGCTCCACAAAACTCATTCTCGATACCAAGTGGATAATATTCTTCCTTACGAGACTGATTTAATTGTTCCAGGTCTTCGAGGTTAATTTTAAATGACCAATTATACCCTAAATCATTCATATCATACCCCCATTGTTCTATTCTCATACAAACGATACGCCCTTCTTTATAAAAATTTATTTTAATTCGAACTGTGAATTCTGTATGACCTGGAGATAATATCAACACTTCTGTATCTTTAGAATACACAGCCGTTTTATTTAAGTATATATATTGTGATAAATCGCTTAATCTCACCAAGTCATTCGCGTCAGTCGGGCTTGGATAATTTTTTAATTTATAAGCATTTTTCATGTTAATATTTTTGTTTATATTATATTTATATCGTTCAGCCTGTGCCTTTGTGTAATAATTTGATAAATCAATATCCAGTTCTTGAGATACACCAAAGATAGAACCATCTTTACCAACATAAGTCATTTATATTAGATTAAAAATAATATCATAAAATTTTTTATTTTTGTTGAGTTGAAATAACACATATAGACATAATTGACCACAACACTTGGAATTTAATTCTTGGACTTGAAATGTTTGATAAACACCATTCTGTAAGAATTTTATGACTTCAACAGGTGGTGGAAGACCAAAACTATCAAAATAATATTTGTCTTGACTATTAAAAATACAAACCCAATGAGAACCGTTCCCATCATTATCTTCTAAGTTCATAATAATATTCTTTGTATGTTTCGACACATTTGTTAATTCATCTCTCATACAAATAACCACATTATGAATTTTTAATTTCTTACAATATTTGGCAAGTTGTAAATTTGATGTTGTATTCTTTCCAAATTCTTTCAACCACTCATCAATGCTCATTTATTTATTAGAAAGATATAATCCATTACCTCTTTTCGTTAATTTTACACCTGCTTGTGCTATAGAAGAAAGCATATCTCCAACTAACAATCTCACTTTATCAGGCAGACCTTCAAGTTTTTCAGCAAAATCTACAATTACACCACTTCCACTAATTTGTTTCTCCAACTCTTTGTTATGTCTTTCCAATTCTTTTTGAGCCTGGAGTTGAGCCTTCCTTTCGTTGGCAGTTTTGACCGCTGTTGAAATACCACCCGTCAATGCTCCAACCGCACTTAAACCAGCAAATAAAGGAATTAGAAATGGGAGAAATCCTCCACTCGTCTCTCTTATTGAATATTTTTTCAACATTGGTTTTGTCATTTTAATTTTAAGTGAGCCAGTGTCATTCAAGATTTTAACCTGTTCTCTTGTGAGCAAAACATCAATTCTTACTGCTCCTTTTCTCTGAATTGTATTAACGTTAATCGTACAAGGCTTTTGATTTTGAACACAAGATGATAGTTTATGAAGATTGATTTGATTAACATATACCCCAGTTGGTACTTTGCCACTCATTTATTTAACAAAAAAATTATGTGAGACTAATCATCACACCATTATCTGTATTAATCTGCAATTCTGTTTCTTCCAAAAGCAAACAATATGTATCAACTTCTTCACTCTCTCCTCTTTCAATGTATAGGGAAGTATCCACTCGATTAGACTTTATAGTTTCTTTTTGAGCGCTCAGGTCAAACGTATAGATTGTATACAAACTTTTAAATGCTGTCATATCCAAAATAGGTTCTTTATTTCCATTACTTTCACACACCTTTTGGTAAGACTTGTATGCTTCAGCAAAATCATTTTTTCCCAATTAATTTCCAATCTATCTCGTGGATAAAATGTTCCATCTAGAGAAACGCGAAGTTGTTTCACCTTAGCATTATCACTCAATGCATTATTCTTATCAGTCGCAGTATCACCATCTGGCTTTTTAAAAATCATCCACAGATATCGTGGCTTTCCTTCCAGAACACCCAAATTCCACGTGTAAGTAGTTTGATTGAGTTTAACGTGTTGACATCTTCTTTTGAGGTATGATACACTGAGTGGTCTCTTTGAGTTAAGTCTTCGATTCAACATCTCTTCTGTTTTAAGATTAGGAGTATATTCACTGATATACCAACTCATCTCCTCAATTACAAATTTATTCTGATCACCAAAAGCATTACCAACACCAAAAAGCAATCTATTTTCATTATCATTCCTTTGTAGTTGAAATCTAATTTTAAGACCATACAGAACTTTATCATAATCACAAAATCCAAATATACCTTTAAGAGGAACTGCCACAGTAAAACTATTTTCTGCTTTTGTATCATCATTATACATTCCTTTCCTTTGAATATATCCAGGGTCTGTGTTTGTTCCCGTTGACATATCAGGAATAAAACCTTCGACAGACCCCTTTCCCATTCTATCACTGAATGTATAGAGTGTAAATTTCATCATTTCAGATACAGCAGAGACATAATCAACCGCTTCAACTTCTTGTGTTCCAATATACAATCGCACACTATCAAACATTTTCCAGAAGAAATCATTTACAAGTGTAGCGTTTGTGTTATTCCCAGCCTTAGTGAATTTAAATTTACACAACAAGAAACTTTCGGAGAGATTCAAATAGGTTTGTTGATTATTTATTTCAAAACTTTTTGTACCATTTGTATTCCAGTCTGTTCCAGTTATTGCATTTACCTTGAAGTAATCTTCTTTTTAGTGGAGTTTGAGATAATAATAGTATCATCCAAATCATAGATACTATCAATTGCTTCCATACTTGTATTTATTTAGGAAAAAAGATGTTAAAACTTTTGAAACCCTGATCCAAGTATTTGAATTATTTTCTGTCGTTCTTGGGGGGACAACTGAGTTTTACCTTTCTTAATTTCTTTTATTGCTTGTAATTTATGAGATTCTTTCTGAGCATCTTTTATACTCTTTACAGCACCTGCTACATTTCCCACAGCAGAAGCAGTTGAACTAATTAGGTCTTTATGTTTAAGAATAGTTGAACCAATACCCATGAGAGTATCAATTATCCCATCTCCTCTAAATTGATGTCCAACACCCCTTTGTCTCTTAGGTTTATAGTATCCTCTACCAAGATACATACCTTCACCCTTGTAGTACGGGTAAAGGAACATCCCATCCCCTGTAATTATTTTATATTTTCCCAACTCGTGCTTCCTCACAATAACCATCGTATTTATTTATTGAAAAACTTCACGTAGGTGAATTCTGATGGATATAACTTCTCCATTAAAAGAGATCACACGA
This sequence comes from Eptatretus burgeri, assembly GCF_056783735.1. Lineage (NCBI taxonomy): Eukaryota > Metazoa > Chordata > Myxini > Myxiniformes > Myxinidae > Eptatretus > Eptatretus burgeri. The sequence goes on from NC_140967.1 coordinate 96,743,955, forward strand.
TTATCTTGGTCGGTTATCCTAAAATTTACTCTGTGTATGGTTTTTCCTGACACAGGTAGATAAACCAAATTTTTAGGCTCCATATTGAATTTATAACCAATTGGGGTTGAGTATGCGCTGAATGAAAATATTGTATTTGTTTTTAATCCATCATTATAAGCACCATCAATCAAATCACAGTGAATTAACACCGAATTTATTCCTGAGGATATTTGAATGACATTATCACTGTAAAACGTCCCATTAGTTTCAATCTTTTTTGAGGAGAAACCTAATAACTCTCTAAATGAATTATCAATTGTGAAATCAACCTTGTAGTTATTTTTAACTTTAATCGTTGATTTTGAAGTATGTTTTTGAATGTTTATAATAATATTTTTTGGTTCATCACCCTGTTCTTTCATAAGACGAGCAATTTCGGAAGATATTTGAGAAATCTCGTATGCTCCGGTGAGACTGTTATCGTTTTGTATCCACTTCCCGGATTATAACTAAACTTGTCATTTTTCTCGGTTATATTAAATAAGGTATTATAAGTCTCCATGGACAATAAAGATGCCTCATATTCTTTTGTTGTGTCAAGTTGTAGTGGGTATGGGAATGAAGATGTGTGGTCGCTTGTTGTGAAATTAAAACTCAGGATTGTGCTTCTCATCTTATTTAATATGAGATAAAATGTCTTTATATTGAGATTTATTAATTATTTTCATGTTCATCAACTGGTCTAAAATGGCTGATGCTTCATTAAAACAATTGTTATTTCCAGCCTTCTTACTGCCGAACAACAATAACAGTCTATTAACTAATTGCGATGGGTCATTTGGAAGAAAACTAATACCTGAACCAAGGATACTTAAAGCCTGAATAATGTGTTTCTCCTTCTCATTCTTCCTACTTTTACCAGAAAGAATAACCTTATAATTTAGAGTGTTCAGCAAATCAATATATACTCTATCATCATTATTTTCCATATCCAATGGTTTATCAATATACTTTGATTCATCCCTCACAGTTGAACCTTGCCTTCCATCTTTTGTGAGAAGAAACATTAATCTCGGAGTTAGTTTAACAGGGGGTTGAGCAGAACTTAAGAACTTTAATTCATCATTAAATATCAATACCTTTTCTTGAACAAGATGAAATATTGCTGGTTGTTCTGTTGGAATGAGTCCTGCTTTGGTTTTTGAATCCGCTGAATATTCATTGTTTTGAACAGCATTCACAATATAATCAGGGGGTTGATTAATCTCTTCCAGTTGTTGAAATAAACCTTCATCATGTTCTAATTCTCCAATATGCTCTAATTCTTCCTCCATCATTTGACTAAAATCTTTTAACATTTGAAGCTTTCTAGGAGTATATTCTACTGTGGGAACTGTGGAAACATCTTTCATTTTTTCTTGGGAAGTTTTTAAAAGTGGTTTAAAAAATTTCTCTTGTTTTTTTTCAAATGCTTCTTCGCCCGTTAGTTTCTGTCTGCGTTTCTTCTTTATGTCTTCCTGTTGTTTTACAACTTTTGAAACCAACTCTTGATGTTCCTTAAATCTTCTTGCTCTTTCTTTTGTATCCATTTATTTATTGTAAAATATCATTTAATGAATTGTAAAGATCAACAGGGAAATTTTCCTTTTCTTCATCATTCAAGTAGATGTGTTCAAATAAATCCTTTTCTTTAAATATTTCATCAAATTCTTTATTAACATTAATGCGAGTTGTAATTTCTTCTTCACTAATCCTTGCATCTCTGCTTTTCATACGTTTGTGTTGAGTTTCTTCATCAACATCAAAACCGAATGATAAAATCTTCACTCCGCTCAGATATTTAATAATTTGTCTCGTTCCTTCTGGATTAGTTTCTAATATCCCAACACCACCAGATTTTAGTTTCTTTAACTCACTCTTACAATGTGAATATTTTGTTGTACCAAGAGAAACCTCCTCAAATATTTGTCCTTCATTCCTCAATCGCATATGTTCCTCCACTGAAATATAGTAATAATCTTCACCTTTTACTTCTCCAGGTCTTATTGCTCTAGTTGTTGTTGATACAATGCGTATCACGGGGTGTTTTTTAAGTAAATTTACAATATTCTCATTTGTACTACACAAGAACCTTGATTTATGAAAGTTTTTTCCAGAAGCAGATTTACCCACAAGATTTATAATAATAGTTGTCATTTATATATGTAATTGTTTATAAAACAAAAAATATATCCTTTAATATCTCATCTTGTTTCACAACAATATATTTATATTTTTCAGTCGTGTGCTTCATATAATCCTCAAATTTCTTTTTACTACATAATGTAGAACAATTATCTCTCCAAAAATTATTGATATCTATTGAATTTAACTTGAATAAAATAAAAGTATTAGCATTGTTTCTGATGGAACGACGAGGAAGTTGAAAGTACGATTGACTAAGATAAATACAATTACAAGAAGAATGTCTCCCTCTTGTGTAGTAGCTGTCCATTACCGTTTGGTTTCTCTCATTAACACAATCATCAAAGATAACGAGGTTCTTTTTGATTTATCCAAATCTTGGGGAGACGGTATATCATCCGTATTATCACTAAGAATACAAGTTATAAGATTTGATTTCTTTTTACATCTCTGTGTATCACAAAATAGTTGAATTATATCTTCAATGTTATAATCATTTAGGTTTTTTGACGTTTAAATAAACCTATTATATCTTCTTTTTGAAGACCAGCATTAAAACCTTGTGAGAGTAGTTGATACTCTGGTTGAAAACTCGACTTTGTGAAAATTATTAAATTATCATAATCTAAAAAGTTGGGAGTGAGGAGCATTTTTAAAAGTAAGCAGGTTTTTCCACATCCACTTGAACCAACTATGAGACATCTTAATGAATTTGGGAGATTTTTATGGTTGTTAAATTTTATCTTATTTTCCCAAATAGGTAAAAAATCATTCATTTATATATTTGAAAAACAGTTTATTTAATTTATTATTGGCTTTTTTAGAAACTCTATATTTTATCCTAAGTTCAGGTTTAATTTCAAGATAATCCATTATTTTATTTATACAATATCTTGTGTTGATATTTCCCTGAAAATTACATCCATGAATAATATACAACAACAATCCTTTGAACATTTCTCTTATACGTTCAGTTTCTTCCCTTGTAAGGAAAGGTGTGTTATCATCCTCATACTTTACATTCATTTCTCTAATCAATCTTGTAAAGTAATTCATTTTTGGTGTAAATCTAAAAGAATTATTTTCCTTTTTATATTTTTTATTATCATTAATTAGAAGATAATCACAGAATATACATTGTTTATAGGCTTTTGACTCTGTGTTTAATCCCTGTCTTTCACACGCAGGACAATTCTCAAATTTGTCATATGGAGAATCAGGAAAGTCTAGCATATTTATAAAGTAAAACTTTACTTAAACTGAAATTCATCTATACTTTCAGTTGTATATTACCATCGATATCGATATACTTTTTTCATTATCAGATTCAACGACAACATTTTTTATATTAAAGGTAATTTTAAAATTATCGTTAACTACTATTGAACGAAATGTCATTTCACCTGATATATTAACATCCTTTATTTCATCAAGATTTACATCTTTAAGGTTGTTGAAAAAAATACAAATTTCTCCTTGCATATTACAGATGGTCTTATCTTTTCTTTCTAAAGCTTCATCCATAAGGTTTTTGTTCTTTGATACTTTTTCTTGTTTCATTGCTTTTTCTAGTTTTGAATATATTACTAGAAGGAGAGGAGAAACTTTTGTTAGAGATACTTTAATTGATGTTCTACCAGGTATACTAAAAGCCCTTCCACTGAAGGAAATTGAAGAACTCATATTATTTACCATAATAGTTTTTATCCAATAGTTGTTATATTTATCTTTGTTCAATTTTACATCCTTGACATATTTCTCAGTATCTTTAACAGATGAAGAGATTGATTGAAACTTGTCTTTTGTGTCTTGAAACATTGTATTTATTAAGTGAAAAAGTTGGAGGATAAAATGTTTTTAAGCACAGATTCACCTATAAATTAAACGAAATTTTCATCAAGAAAATTTTAGTTTAAGCAAAGTTTTATTCTATAAATATGGTGAATACAACGTACTGCGATGTTTGTAATCACGAATATAAACATTATAGAAAACACCTCCGAACCAACAAACACACATTTAATCTATTTCATCAAATATCTCCTCTTGAGTTGGAAAGAAAACATTGTGATATCTGTTCAAAGGATGTTTTGAAGAGTAGTTATAATCAACATCTTCAATCACAAAAACACAAGAAAAATGAGTTTAAAGTAAAGGGAGACTATTATATTAAAAACACTGATGAGGCATTTAAAGGGCATATAAAAATAAGGATTTTTCAATTTGGAGAACCCAGTCCATCATCAATAGCTGAATCAATTGAAATAGTGAAACCCGATGTTGAAAAATTTATTAAAAAGACATTAAAAGAAATAAAAACTTTAAAGTTTTATATGGGAGTGAAAATGAATATGAAAAGACAAGATGAAGAACAAACTCCTTATATGAGAACAGATCTTCATTTTATAACATCATTTCAAGATTTTTTGAATAGTGGGGTTTATGAAGAACTATCAAGACAAGAGGAGGATGTTGATAATACAGTGGTAGGAAGTGGATTCAATATTAAAAAAATCATCTTTTTAGATATACACATTCTAAAATCAAACCCTCTTAAAGCTTCTTCTTATATTGAATTACCAAAAGAAATAAAACTAAAGAAGGCAGTTGTTAATATTAAGAACAATGATAATAAATGTTTTCTCTGGTCTGTTCTTGCTCACTTACATCCACCAAAATGTAATTCAGAAAGAGTAAAACAATATATGAAATATGAGAATACCTTGGACATTAAAGATTTTAAATTCCCAATGCCATTAACAGATATTCCTAAATTTGAGAAAAAGAATAATCTTTCTATTAATGTATATGGATTAACGGATACAAACAAAGTTCAAATATTAAAAATTTCAAACAACTATAAAAATGAAGAAACACACATTGACCTTTTATATTTTAGTGTTGGAAAGAATTCACATTACACATACATCAATAATTTATCAAGATTAATCTCTTCTCAGGTATTCAGAACAGCAAACAAAATATATCCTTGTAAGCGATGTCTTAATTCATTTCATACAAAAGAACGATTAGAACAACATTCAAAATATTGTAGTAATCATAAATCAGCTGTAATTACAATGCCTAAACCTGGTGAAAAGATTTATTTTGAAGATTATAATAAATCTATCATGCACCCATTTGTGATATACGCTGATTTTGAATGTATCCTTAAAAAGATAAATACTGCTTCTCCTAATCCAAAAGAACCATATACAAATAAATATCAAAAACATATTCCTTGTGGTTTCTGTTATTATATCAAATCATCTGTTGGAGAAAAGTATAACAAACTTGAACATTATCGTGGAAAAAATGCTTCACAAGAGTTTGTAAAACGATTAGAAAAGGATTGTATAAGACTCACTAAATTAATGAAAGAAACAAATGAACCGATGAAATTAACCAAAGAAGAAAAATTAGAATTTAGAATGAACAATATCTGTCATATTTGTGAGGGGGAAATTAAGGAGTCTAAAGTTAGAGACCATTGTCATCTTACTGGTAAATATAGAGGTCCCGCTCATTCCTGTTGTAATCTTAATTATAAATTACCTTCTTTTATTCCAGTCTTTCTTCACAACAGCGCCAACTATGATACACATCTATTTATAAATGAACTTTCAAAAACACCAGGGAATATTTCTGCCATAACAAACACAAGTCAAAAGTATATTTCATTTTCAAAAATGATATTCACAAAACCTATAACTCGTATTAGGTTTTTAGATTCTTACAAGTTTATGGGAACACCACTAGCCTACCTCGCATCAAATCTAAGCTCCACGGACTCTTTTCCAAATCTTAATTCATTCTTTCCAAAAGAGGAAATTCTCACTCAAGAGGAAATTCAGATTAAAGAGAGAATTCAAAGTAAAGAGGAAATTCTAACTGAAGATGAAATTCTAATTATAAAGAAAATTCGAACTAAAGAGGAAATTCAGATTAAAGATGAAATTCTGATTAAAGAAGGAATTCTTACGAGAGAGGAAATTCAAACAAGGAATGAAATTCAAAGTAAAGAGAAAATTCTTACAAGTAAGGGAATTTATCCTTATGATTATATGGATTCATTTATGAGATTTAAAGAAACACAACTTCCTTCAAAAGAAAGTTTCTATAATAACCTTTATGAAGAAGAGATAAGTGATAAGGAATATAAACACGCACAAGAAATATGGAAAATATTTAAGATAAAGAACCTTGGAGAATATCACGATTTATATCTAAAAACAGATGTTTTATTGTTAGCTGATGTGTTTGAAGCTTTTAGATCACTCTGTCATAATAAAAATTGTTATGGATTAGATCCTGCCCACTATTTCACAGCTCCTGGTTTAGCTTGGAGTGCAATGTTGAAAATGACAAAACAAGATATAGATTTAATCAGTGATGTGGATATGCTTTTGATGATTGAGAAGTCCAAGAGAGGTGGAATATCACAAGTATGTTCAAAAGATATGCTAAAGCAAATAATAAATATCTTCCAAATTATGATAGTGAAAAAGATAGTAATTATTTGATGTATTTTGATGCTAATAATTTGTATGGATGGGCAATGTCTCAATCTCTGCCTTATGGTAAATTAGAGTGGGTGGAAGAAAAGGATTATGAAAAGGCTTTGATGAATATTGTTATTTCTTCTCAAGAGGAATTGAATGACGAAGAAGAAGGTTATTATTTTGAAGTTGATTTGAGGTACCCGAGTGATCTTCATAATAAGCATAAAGATCTTCCTTTTGCATGTGAGAAAGAAACTCCAAAGAAAGAATGGTTAAGTGATTATCATAAAAGTTTTAATATTAAAGGTAAATCAACAGAAAAGTTATTAACAACATTCTATGATAAAGAGGGATATGTTTTGCATCAGAGAAGCTTAAAACAGTTTTTGAGAGAAGGATTGAGAGTAGCTAAAATTCATAGAGTTTTAAAATTTAAACAAAGTCCTTGGGTGAAAAAGTATATTCAATTCAATACAGATATGAGAGCAAATACAAAAGTAAAATTTGAAGGGGACTTTTATAAATTAATGAATAATGCTGTATTTGGAAAGACTATGGAAAATGTTAGAAACAGGCAAAACATTAGATTCGCAACATCTTGGAAAGAAGCTTCGAGATTGATAAATAAACCAAGTTTTGAGAGAGAAGAGGTTTTTTCAGAGAACTTTTCTGCAATTCATATGAAAAAGGAAAGTATTGTAATGGATAAACCAATTTATATTGGAACAGCAGTTCTTGATTTATCAAAGATATTGATGTATGATTATTTGTATAATGACTTAAAGAAAGAGTATGGTGAAAATGTTTCATTGTTGTATATGGATACTGATAGTTTTATCCTAGATATAAAAACTGATGATGTTTATGAAGATATGAAGAAAAATATTGGAGTATATGATACAAGTAATTTCAGCAAGAAGAGTGAGTTATTTTCCAAAAAGAATGAAAAGGTTATTGGTAAGTTTAAGGATGAGTTGGGTGGAAAAGTAATGAGTGAGTTTATTGGATTGAGAGCAAAGGCATATGCTTATAAGTATGGTGAACAGATTGATAAGAGGTTAAAGGGAATAAAGAAATATGTAATAAAGAAATCAATAACTTTTAGAAATTATTATAATTGTTTGATGAATAAGAAAGAAGAATATAGGAAAATGAATACAATAAGAAGTTATAAACATAACATATATAGTGAAGAAGTAAATAAAAAGGCATTAGGAGCCTTTGATGATAAGAGATTTATTTTAGATAATGGAATAGATTGTGTTCCATATGGATATTGTATGATAGAGTGTATAAAATAGATTATGTTTTAACGATGGGAAGATGGGTTAGGGTTTTTTAAGGGCTACCGCCGCGTTTTTTCACAATATATAAATGGTTAAACCAAGTATTAATCAAACTAAAGAGTGGAGAAAATCTCAGTCTTGGTATATAAATGGAAAACATAATGAATGTGAAAAATATCAAATAAGTCTTATTGAAAAAATAACTAAAACAAAGGTAAATAAAACAAATAAGCGAATTAATTTAAAAACTAGTAAGTTAGAGGATGTAAAGAAAAAAATGAATATCCTTGAATGGACTGAAAACTTTGATGGTTATCAATTGAACAATGAAAAAACAATTTACTATAATCTCAAAATGATATGTGGCTCAGGAGGTGGTCAGATGAGAGCATTAAGAGAAGTTTATCATTTCGTAATGGCACAAAAGGGGTATCTTAAAAAATATAAAGATTCAAATGTTTTGTTTGTCAATATTTTAGATGGGGATTATTGTGCAAAGAAAATTAAACTATTGAAGGAATTTGAGAATGAACAAATCTTTATAGGTTCAATGAGTGAGCTGTTCAATTCAATGAGGTTCAACCTCCAAGTTAAAAGGGGAGACAAATAAATATACCTTGGGATAAAAAGGGGATTTATTTTTAGGGAAAAAAAATATAAATCGCTGAAAATCCCCCATTCATTTACATGGGGCAAAGTGAGCCAGAATCAGTATTCTTACCCTACTAATGTGGTGAAGTGTTTTTAATAACGTGGTGGTGAGGTTTTAATAATGTGTTGAAGTGTTTTTAATAACGTGGTGTTGAGGTTTTAATAATGTGTTGAAGTGTTTTTATTAACGTGGTGGTGAGGTTTAAATCATGTGGTGAGGTGTTTAGAATTGCGTGAAAGTGAGGTTTTAATAATGTGTTGAGGTGTTTTTAATAACATGGTGGTGAGGTTTTAATAATGTGTTGAAGTGTTTTTAATAATATGGTGGTGAGGTTTTAATAATGTGTTGAAGTGTTTTTAATAACGTGGTGGTGAGGTTTTAATAATGTGTTGAGGTGTTTTTAATAACGTGGTGGTGAGGTTTTAATAATGTGTTGAAGTGTTTTAATAAAGTGGTGGTGAGGTTTTAATAATGTGTTGAGGTGTTTTTAATAACGTGGTGGTGAGGTTTTAATAATGTGTTGAGGAGTTTTTAATAACGTGGTGGTGATGTTTTTATTATGTGTTGAAGTGTTTTTAATTACGTGGTGGTGAGGTTTTAATTACGTGTTGAATTTTTAATAACGTGGTGGTGAGGTTGTAATAATGTGTTGAGTTTTTAATAACGTGGTGGTGAGGTTTTAATGTGTTGAAGTGTTTTTAATAACGCGTTGGTAATGTTTTAATCATGTGGTGATGTGTTTTGAATTGCGAGGTGAGGTTTTAATAATGTGTTGAGGTGTTTTTAATAACATGGTGGTGAGGTTTTAATAATGTGGTGAAGTGTTTTTAATAACGTGGTGGTGAGGTTTTAATAATGTGTTGAAGTGTTTTTAATAACGTGGTGTTGAGGTTTTAATAATGTGTTGAGTTATTAATAACGTGGTGGTGAGGTTTTAATAACGTGTTGAAGTGTTTTAATAATGTGGTGGTGAGGTTTTAATCATGTGTTGAAGTGTTTTCAATGAAGTGGTGGTGAGGTTTTAATCATGTGTTGAGTTTTTACTAATGTGGTGGTGAGGTTTTAATGATGTGTTGAAGTGTTTTTAATAACGTGGTGGACAGGTTTTAAAAATGTGTTGAAGTGTTTTTAATAATGTGGTGGTGAGGTTTTAATAATGTGTTGAGTTATTAATAACGTGGTGGTGAGGTTTTAATAATGTGTTGAGTTATTAATAACGTGGTGGTGAGGTTTTAATAATGTGTTGAAGTGTTTTTAATAACGTGGTGGTGAGGTTTTAATAATGTGTTGAGTTATTAATAACGTGGTGGTGAGGTTTTAATAATGTGTTGAGTTTTTAATAACGTGGTGGTGAGGTTTTAATGATGTGTTGAAGTGTTTTTAATAACGTGGTGGTGAGGTTTTAATAATGTGTTGAGTTTTTAATAACGTGGTGGTGAGGTTTTAAGAATGTGTTGAGGTGTTTTTAATAACGTGGTGGTGAGGTTTTAATAATGTGTTGAGTTTTTAATAACGTGGTGGTGAGGTTTTAATAATGTGTTGAGTTTTTAATAATGTGGTGGTGAGGTTTTAATAACGTGTTGAAGTGTTCTTCATAACGTGGTGGTGAGGTTTTAATCACGTGTTGAAATGTTTTTAATCATGTGGTGGTGAGGTTTTAATAATGTGTTGAAGTGTTTTTAATAATGTGGTGGTGAGGTTTTAATAATGTGTTGAAGTGTTTTTAATAACGTGGTGGTGATGTTTTTATTATGTGTTGAAGTGTTTTTAATTACGTGGTGGTGAGGTTTTAATTACGTGTTGAATTTTTAATAACGTGGTGGTGAGGTTGTAATAATGTGTTGAGTTTTTAATAACGTGGTGGTGAGGTTTTAATGTGTTGAAGTGTTTTTAATAACGTGGTGTTGATGTTTTATAATGTGGTGGGGTGTTTTGAATTGCGTGGAGGTGAGGTTTTATTAATGTGTTGAGTTTTTAATAACGTGGTGGTGAGGTTTTAATGTGTTGAAGTGTTTTTAATAACGCGTTGGTAATGTTTTAATCATGTGGTGATGTGTTTTGAATTGCGAGGTGAGGTTTTAATAATGTGTTGAGGTGTTTTTAATAACATGCTGGTGAGGTTTTAATAATGTGGTGAAGTGTTTTTAATAACGTGGTGGTGAGGTTTTAATAATGTGTTGAAGTGTTTTTAATAACGTGGTGTTGAGGTTTTAATCATGTGTTGAGTTATTAATAACGTGGTGGTGAGGTTTTAATAACGTGTTGAAGTGTTTTAATAATGTGGTGGTGAGGTTTTAATCATGTGTTGAAGTGTTTTTAATGAAGTGGTGGTGAGGTTTTAATCATGTGTTGAGTTTTTACTAATGTGGTGGTGAGGTTTTAATGATGTGTTGAAGTGTTTTTAATAACGTGGTGGACAGGTTTTAAAAATGTGTTGAAGTGTTTTTAATAATGTGGTGGTGAGGTTTTAATAATGTGTTGAGTTATTAATAACGTGGTGGTGAGGTTTTAATAATGTGTTGAGTTATTAATAACGTGGTGGTGAGGTTTTAATAATGTGTTGAAGTGTTTTTAATAACGTGGTGGTGAGGTTTTAATAATGTGTTGAGTTATTAATAACGTGGTGGTGAGGTTTTAATAATGTGTTGAGTTTTTAATAACGTGGTGGTGAGGTTTTAATGATGTGTTGAAGTGTTTTTAATAACGTGGTGGTGAGGTTTTAAGAATGTGTTGAGGTGTTTTTAATAACGTGGTGGTGAGGTTTTAATAATGTGTTGAGTTTTTAATAACGTGGTGGTGAGGTTTTAATAATGTGTTGAGTTTTTAATAATGTGGTGGTGAGGTTTTAATAACGTGTTGAAGTGTTCTTCATAACCTGGTGGTGAGGTTTTAATCACGTGTTGAAATGTTTTTAATCATGTGGTGGTGAGGTTTTAATAATGTGTTGAAGTGTTTTTAATAATGTGGTGGTGAGGTTTTAATAATGTGTTGAAGTGTTTTTAATAACGTGGTGGTGATGTTTAAATCATGTGTTGAGTTTTTAATTTCGTGGTGGTGAGGTTTTAATAATGTGTGGAAGTGTTTTTAATAACATGGTGGTGAGATTTTAATAATGTGTTGAGTTTTTATTGACGTGGTGGTGAGGTTTAAATAATGTGGTGAGGTGTTTAGAATTGCGTGAAAGTGAGGTTTTCATAATGTGTTGAGGTGTTTTTAATAACACGGTGGTGAGGTTTTAATAATGTGTTGAGGTGTTTTTAATAACGTGGTGGTGAGGTTTAAATAATGTGGTGAGGTGTTTAGAATTGCGTGAAAGTGAGGTTTTCATAATGTGTTGAGGTGTTTTTAATAACATGGTGGTGAGGTTTTAATAATGTGTTGAGGTGTTTTTAATAACGTGGTGGTGAGGTTTTAATAATGTGTTGAGGTGTTTTTAATAACGTGGTGGTGAGGTTTTAATAATGTGTTGAGGTGTTTTTAATAATGTGGTGGTGAGGTTTTAATAACGTGTTGAAGTGTTCTTCATAACGTGGTGGTGAGGTTTTAATCACGTGTTGAAATGTTTTTATTCATGTGGTGGTGAGGTTTTAATCACGTGTTGAAATGTTTTTAATAACATGGTGGTGAGATTTTAATAATGTGTTGAGTTTTTATTAACGTGGTGGTGAGGTTTAAATAATGTGGTGAGGTGTTTAGAATTGCGTGAAAGTGAGGTTTTCATAATGTGTTGAGGTGTTTTTAATAACACGGTGGTGAGGTTTTAATAATGTGTTGAGGTGTTTTTAATAACGTGGTGGTGAGGTTTTAATAATGTGTTGAGGTGTTTTTAATAACGTGGTGGTGAGGTTTTAATAATGTGTTGAGTTTTTAATAACGTGGTGGTGAGGTTTTAATAATGTGTTGAGTTTTTAATAATGTGGTGGTGAGGTTTTAATAATGTGTTGAAGTGTTTTTAATAACGTGGTGGTGATGTTTAAATCATGTGTTGAGTTTTTAATTTCGTGGTGGTGAGGTTTTAATAATGTGTGGAAGTGTTTTTAATAACATGGTGGTGAGATTTTAATAATGTGTTGAGTTTTTATTGACGTGGTGGTGAGGTTTAAATAATGTGGTGAGGTGTTTAGAATTGCGTGAAAGTGAGGTTTTCATAATGTGTTGAGGTGTTTTTAATAACATGGTGGTGAGGTTTTAATAATGTGTTGAGGTGTTTTTAATAACGTGGTGGTGAGGTTTTAATAATGTGTTGAGGTGTTTTTAATAACGTGGTGGTGAGGTTTTAATAATGTGTTGAGTTTTTAATAATGTGGTGGTGAGGTTTTAATAACGTGTTGAAGTGTTCTTCATAACGTGGTGGTGAGGTTTTACTCACGTGTTGAAATGTTTTTAATCAGGTGGTGGTGAGGTTTTAATCACGTGTTGAAATGTTTTTAATAACATGGTGGTGAGATTTTAATAATGTGTTGAGTTTTTATTAACGTGGTGGTGAGGTTTAAATAATGTGGTGAGGTGTTTAGAATTGCGTGAAAGTGAGGTTTTCATAATGTGTTGAGGTGTTTTTAATAACATGGTGGTGAGGTTTTAATAATGTGTTGAGGTGTTTTTAATAACGTGGTGGTGAGGTTTTAATAATGTGTTGAGGTGTTTTTAATAACGTGGTGGTGAGGTTTTAATAATGTGTTGAGGTGTTTTTAATAACGTGGAGGTGAGGTTTTAATGAGGTGTTGAGTTATGAATAACGTGGTGGTGAGGTTTTAATAATGTGTTGAGTTTTTAATAACGTGGTGGTGAGGTTTTAATAATGTGTTGAGGTGTTTTTAACAACGTGGTAGTGAGGTTTTAATAATGTGGTTGTGAGGTTTTAATAATGTGTTGAAGTGTTTTTAATAACGTGGTGGTGAGGTCTTAATGATGTGTTAAGTTTTTAATTTTGTGGTAGTAACGTTTTAATAATGTGTTGAAGTGTTTTTAATAACGTGGTGGTGATGTGTTAATAATGTATTGAAGTGTTTGAGTTACATGGTGGTGAGGTTTTAATCATGTGTTGAGGTGTTTTTAATGACGTGGTGGTGATGTTTTAATAATGTGTTGAATTTTTAATAACGTGGTGGTGAGGTTTTAATAATGTGTTGAGTTTTTAATAACGTGGTGGTGATGTTTTAATAATGTGTTGAGTTATTAATAACGTGGTGGTGAGGTTTTCATGATGTGTTGAATTGTTTTCAATAACGTGGTGGTGATGTTTGAATAATGTGTTGAATTTTTAATAATGTTGTAATGAGGTTTTAATAATGTGTTGAAGTGTTTTTCATAACGTGGTGGTGAGATTTTAATAATGTGTTGAAGTGATTTTAATAACGTGGTGGTGAGGTTTTAATAATGTGTTGAAGTGTTTTTAATAACGTGGTGGTGATGTTTTAATGTGTTGAGTTTTTACTAATGTGGTGGTGAGGTTTTAATAATGTGTTGAAGTGTTTTTAATAACGTGGTGGTGATGTTTTAATAAAGTGTTGAGTTTTTAATAACGTGGTGGTGAGATTTTAATAATGTGTTGAAGTGTTTTTAATAACGTGGTGGTGAGGTTTTAATGATGTGTTGAAGTGTTTTTAATCACGTGGTGGTGATGTTTTAATAATGTGTTGAGTTTTTACTAATGTGGCGGTGAGGTTTTAAGGATGTGTTGAAGTGTTTTTAATAACGTGGTGGTGACGTTTTAAAATGTGTTGAAGTGTTTTTAATGATGTGGTGGTGAGGTTTTAATAATGTGTTGAAGTGTTTTTAATAACGTGGTGTTGAGGTTTTAATCATGTGTTGAGTTATTAATAACGTGGTGGTGAGGTTTTAATAACGTGTTGAAGTGTTTTAATAATGTGGGGGTGAGGTTTTAATCATGTGTTGAAGTGTTTTTAATGAAGTGGTGGTGAGGTTTTAATCATGTGTTGAGTTTTTACGAATGTGGTGGTGAGGTTTTAATGATGTGTTGAAGTGTTTTTAATAACGTGGTGGACAGGTTTTAAAAATGTGTTGGTGTTTTTAATAATATGGTGGTGAGGTTTTAATAATGTGTTGAAGTGTTTTTAATAACGTGGTGTTGAGGTTTTAATCATGTGTTGAATTATTAATAACGTGGTGGTGAGGTTTTAATAATGTGTTGAAGTGTTTTAATAATGTGGTGGTGAGGTTTTAATAATGTGTTGAAGTGTTTTCAATTACGTAGTGGTGAGGTTTTAATAATGTGGAGTTTTTAATAACGCGGTAGTGAGGTTTTAATAATGTGTTGAAGTATTTTTAATAACGTGGTGGTGAGGTTTTAATAATGTGTTGAGTTTTTAATAACGTGGAGGTGAGGTTTTAATAATATGTTGAAGTGTTTTTAATGACATGGTGGTGATGTTTTAATCATGTGTTGAGTTTTTAATAACGTCGTGGTGAGGTTTTAATAATGTGTTGAGTTTTTAATAACATTATGGTGAGGTTTTAATCATGTGTTGAGTTTTTAATAACATGGTGGTGAGGTTTTAATAACGTGTTGAAGTGTTTTTAATAACGTGGTGGTGACGTTTTAATAATGTGTTGAAGTGTTTTTAATAACGTGGTGGTGAGGTTTTAAAAATGTGTTGAGTTATTAATAATGTGGTGGTGAGGTTTTAATAATGGGTTGAGTTTTTAATAACGTGGTGGTGAGGTTTTCATGATGTGTTGAAGTGTTTTTAATAACGAGGTGGTGAAGTTTTAAGAATGTGTTGAGTTTTTAATAATGTGGTGGTGAGGTTTTAAGAATGTGTTGAGGTGTTTTTAATAACGTGGTGGTGAGGTTTTAATAATGTGTTGAGTTATTAATAATGTGGTGGTGAGGTTTTAATAATGTGTTGAGTTTTTAATAACGTGGTGGTGAGGTTTTAATGATGTGGTGAAGTGTTTTTAATAACGTGGTGGTGAGGTTTTAATAATGTGTTGAGTTTTTAATAACGTGGTGGTGAGGTTTTAATAATGTGTTGAGTTTTTAATAACGTGGTGGTGAGGTTTTAATAATGTGTTGAAGTGTTTTTAATAACATGGTGGTGAGGTTTTAATAATGTGTTGAGTTTTTATTAACGTGGTGGTGAGGTTTAAATCATGTGGTGAGGTGTTTAGAATTGCGTGAAAGTGAGGTTTTAATAATGTGTTGAGGTGTTTTTAATAACATGGTGGTGAGGTTTTAATAATGTGTTGAAGTGTTTTTAATAATGTGGTGGTGAGGTTTTAATAATGTGTTGAAGTGTTTTTAATAACGTGGTGGTGAGGTTTTAATAATGTGTTGAGGTGTTTTTAATAACGTGGTGGTGAGGTTTTAATAATGTGTTGAAGTGTTTTAATAAAGTGGTGGTGAGGTTTTAATAATGTGTTGAGGTGTTTTTAATAACGTGGTGGTGAGGTTTTAATAATGTGTTGAGGAGTTTTTAATAACATGGTGGTGATGTTTTTATTATGTGTTGAAGTGTTTTTAATAATGTGGTGGTGAGGTTTTAATAATGTGTTGAAGTGTTTTTAATAACGTGGTGGTGAGGTTTTAATAATGTGTTGAGGTGTTTTTAATAACGTGGTGGTGAGGTTTTAATAATGTGTTGAAGTGTTTTAATAAAGTGGTGGTGAGGTTTTAATAATGTGTTGAGGTGTTTTTAATAAAGTGGTGGTGAGGTTTTAATAATGTGTTGAGGAGTTTTTAATAACGTGGTGGTGATGTTTTTATTATGTGTTGAAGTGTTTTTAATTACGTGGTGGTGAGGTTTTAATTACGCGTTGAATTTTTAATAACGTGGTGGTGAGGTTGTAATAATGTGTTGCGCTTTTAATAACATGGGGGCGAGGTTTTAGTGTGTTGAAGTGTTTTTAATAACGTGGTGTTGATGTTTTATAATGTGGTGGGGTGTTTTGAATTGCGTGGAGGTGAGGTTTTATTAATGTGTTGAGTTTTTAATAACGTGGTGGTGAGGTTTTAATGTGTTGAAGTGTTTTTAATAACGCGTTGGTAATGTTTTAATCATGTGGTGATGTGTTTTGAATTGCGAGGTGAGGTTTTAATAATGTGTTGAGGTGTTTTTAATAACATGGTGGTGAGGTTTTAATAATGTGGTGAAGTGTTTTTAATAACGTGGTGGTGATGTTTAAATCATGTGTTGAGTTTTTAATTTCGTGGTGGTGAGGTTTTAATAATGTGTGGAAGTGTTTTTAATAACATGGTGGTGAGATTTTAATAATGTGTTGAGTTTTTATTGACGTGGTGGTGAGGTTTAAATAATGTGGTGAGGTGTTTAGAATTGCGTGAAAGTGAGGTTTTCATAATGTGTTGAGGTGTTTTTAATAACATGGTGGTGAGGTTTTAATAATGTGTTGAGGTGTTTTTAATAACGTGGTGGTGAGGTTTTAATAATGTGTTGAGGTGTTTTTAATAACGTGGTGGTGAGGTTTTAATAATGTGTTGAGTTTTTAATAATGTGGTGGTGAGGTTTTAATAACGTGTTGAAGTGTTCTTCATAACGTGGTGGTGAGGTTTTAATCACGTGTTGAAATGTTTTTAATCATGTGGTGGTGAGGTTTTAATAATGTGTTGAAGTGTTTTTAATAACATGGTGGTGAGATTTTAATAATGTGTTGAGTTTTTATTAACGTGGTGGTGAGGTTTAAATAATGTGGTGAGGTGTTTAGAATTGCGTGAAAGTGAAGTTTTCATAATGTGTTGAGGTGTTTTTAATAACATGGTGGTGAGGTTTTAATAATGTGTTGAGGTGTTTTTAATAACGTGGTGGTGAGGTTTTAATAATGTGTTGAGGTGTTTTTAATAACGTGGTGGTGAGGTTTTAATAATGTGTTGAGGTGTTTTTAATAACGTGGAGGTGAGGTTTTAATGAGGTGTTGAGTTATGAATAACGTGGTGGTGAGGTTTTAATAATGTGTTGAGTTTTTAATAACGTGGTGGTGAGGTTTTAATAATGTGTTGAGGTGTTTTTAACAACGTGGTAGTGAGGTTTTAATAATGTGGTTGTGAGGTTTTAATAATGTGTTGAAGTGTTTTTAATAACGTGGTGGTGAGGTTTTAATCATGTGTTGAAGTGTTTTTAATAGCGTGGTGGTGAGGTTTTAATAATGTGTTGAAGTGTTATTAATAACGTGGTGGTGATGTTTTAATAATGTGTTGAAGTGTTTTTAATAACGTGGTGGTGAGGTTTTAATAATGTGTTGAAGTGTTTTTAATAAGGTGGTGGGGATGTTTTAATAATGTGTTGAGTTTTTAATAACGTGGTGGTGAGGTTTTAATGATGTGTTGAAGTGTTTTTAATAACGTGGTGGTGAGGTTTTAAAATGTGTTGAGGAGTTTTTAATAACATGGTGGTGATGTTTTTATTATGTGTTGAAGTGTTTTTAATTACGTGGTGGTGAGGTTTTAATTACGTGTTGAATTTTTAATAACGTGGTGGTGAGGTTGTAATAATGTGTTGAGTTTTTAATAACGTGGTGGTGAGGTTTTAATGTGTTGAAGTGTTTTTAATAACGTGGTGTTGATGTTTTATAATGTGGTGGGGTGTTTTGAATTGCGTGGAGGTGAGGTTTTATTAATGTGTTGAGTTTTTAATAACGTGGTGGTGAGGTTTTAATGTGTTGAAGTGTTTTTAATAACGCGTTGGTAATGTTTTAATCATGTGGTGATGTGTTTTGAATTGCGAGGTGAGGTTTTAATAATGTGTTGAGGTGTTTTTAATAACATGGTGGTGAGGTTTTAATAATGTGGTGAAGTGTTTTTAATAACGTGGTGGTGAGGTTTTAATAATGTGTTGAAGTGTTTTTAATAACGTGGTGTTGAGGTTTTAATCATGTGTTGAGTTATTAATAACGTGGTGGTGAGGTTTTAATAACGTGTTGAAGTGTTTTAATAATGTGGTGGTGAGGTTTTAATCATGTGTTGAAGTGTTTTTAATGAAGTGGTGGTGAGGTTTTAATCATGTGTTGAGTTTTTACTAATGTGGTGGTGAGGTTTTAATGATGTGTTGAAGTGTTTTTAAGAACGTGGTGGACAGGTTTTAAAAATGTGTTGAAGTGTTTTTAATAATGTGGTGGTGAGGTTTTAATAATGTGTTGAGTTATTAATAACGTGGTGGTGAGGTTTTAATAATGTGTTGAGTTATTAATAACGTGGTGGTGAGGTTTTAATAATGTGTTGAAGTGTTTTTAATAACGTGGTGGTGAGGTTTTAATAATGTGTTGAGTTATTAATAACGTGGTGGTGAGGTTTTAATAATGTGTTGAGTTTTTAATAACGTGGTGGTGAGGTTTTAATGATGTGTTGAAGTGTTTTTAATAACGTGGTGGTGAGGTTTTAATAATGTGTTGAGTTTTTAATAACGTGGTGGTGAGGTTTTAAGAATGTGTTGAGGTGTTTTTAATAACGTGGTGGTGAGGTTTTAATAATGTGTTGAGTTTTTAATAACGTGGTGGTGAGGTTTTAATAATGTGTTGAGTTTTTAATAATGTGGTGGTGAGGTTTTAATAACGTGTTGAAGTGTTCTTCATAACGTGGTGGTGAGGTTTTAATCACGTGTTGAAATGTTTTTAATCATGTGGTGGTGAGGTTTTAATAATGTGTTGAAGTGTTTTTAATAATGTGGTGGTGAGGTTTTAATAATGTGTTGAAGTGTTTTTAATAACGTGGTGGTGATGTTTAAATCATGTGTTGAGTTTTTAATTTCGTGGTGGTGAGGTTTTAATAATGTGTGGAAGTGTTTTTAATAACATGGTGGTGAGATTTTAATAATGTGTTGAGTTTTTATTGACGTGGTGGTGAGGTTTAAATAATGTGGTGAGGTGTTTAGAATTGCGTGAAAGTGAGGTTTTCATAATGTGTTGAGGTGTTTTTAATAACATGGTGGTGAGGTTTTAATAATGTGTTGAGGTGTTTTTAATAACGTGGTGGTGAGGTTTTAATAATGTGTTGAGGTGTTTTTAATAACGTGGTGGTGAGGTTTTAATCACGTGTTGAAATGTTTTTAATCATGTGGTGGTGAGGTTTTAATAATGTGTTGAAGTGTTTTTAATAACATGGTGGTGAGATTTTAATAATGTGTTGAGTTTTTATTAACGTGGTGGTGAGGTTTAAATAATGTGGTGAGGTGTTTAGAATTGCGTGAAAGTGAAGTTTTCATAATGTGTTGAGGTGTTTTTAATAACATGGTGGTGAGGTTTTAATAATGTGTTGAGGTGTTTTTAATAACGTGGTGGTGAGGTTTTAATAATGTGCTGAGGTGTTTTTAATAACGTGGTGGTGAGGTTTTAATAATGTGTTGAGGTGTTTTTAATAACGTGGAGGTGAGGTTTTAATGAGGTGTTGAGTTATGAATAACGTGGTGGTGAGGTTTTAATAATGTGTTGAGTTTTTAATAACGTGGTGGTGAGGTTTTAATAATGTGTTGAGGTGTTTTTAACAACGTGGTAGTGAGGTTTTAATAATGTGGTTGTGAGGTTTTAATAATGTGTTGAAGTGTTTTTAATAACGTGGTGGTGAGGTCTTAATAATGTGTTAAGTTTTTAATAATGTGGTAGTAACGTTTTAATAATGTGTTGAAGTGTTTTTAATAACGTGGTGGTGATGTGTTAATAATGTATTGAAGTGTTTGAGTTACATGGTGGTGAGGTTTTAATCATGTGTTGAGGTGTTTTTAATGACGTGGTGGTGATGTTTTAATAATGTGTTGAAGTGTTTTTAATAATGTGGTGGTGATGTTTTAATAATGTGTTGAATTTTTAATAACGTGGTGGTGAGGTTTTAATAATGTGTTGAGTTTTTAATAACGTGGTGGTGATGTTTTAATAATGTGTTGATTTTTTAATAACGTGGTGGTGAGGTTTTCATGATGTGTTGAATTGTTTTCAATAACGTGGTGGTGATGTTTGAATAATGTGTTGAATTTTTAATAATGTTGTAATGAGGTTTTAATAATGTGTTGAAGTGTTTTTCATAACGTGGTGGTGAGATTTTAATAATGTGTTGAAGTGATTTTAATAACGTGGTGGTGAGGTTTTAATAATGTGTTGAAGTGTTTTTAATAACGTGGTGGTGATGTTTTAATAAAGTGTTGAGTTTTTAATAACGTGGTGGTGAGGTTTTAATAATGTGTTGAAGTGTTTTTAATAACGTGGTGTTGAGGTTTTAATCATGTGTTGAGTTATTAATAACGTGGTGGTGAGGTTTTAATAACGTGTTGAAGTGTTTTAATAATGTGGGGGTGAGGTTTTAATCATGTGTTGAAGTGTTTTTAATGAAGTGGTGGTGAGGTTTTAATCATGTGTTGAGTTTTTACGAATGTGGTGGTGAGGTTTTAATGATGTGTTGAAGTGTTTTTAATAACGTGGTGGACAGGTTTTAAAAATGTGTTGAAGTGTTTTTAATAATGTGGTGGTGAGGTTTTAATAATGTGTTGAAGTGTTTTTAATAACGTGGTGTTGAGGTTTTAATCATGTGTTGAATTATTAATAACGTGGTGGTGAGGTTTTAATAATGTGTTGAAGTGTTTTAATAATGTGGTGGTGAGGTTTTAATAATGTGTTGAAGTGTTTTCAATTACGTAGTGGTGAGGTTTTAATAATGTGGAGTTTTTAATAACGCGGTAGTGAGGTTTTAATAATGTGTTGAGTTTTTAATAACGTGGAGGTGAGGTTTTAATAATATGTTGAAGTGTTTTTAATGACATGGTGGTGATGTTTTAATCATGTGTTGAGTTCTTAATAACGTCGTGGTGAGGTTTTAATAATGTGTTGAGTTTTTAATAACATTATGGTGAGGTTTTAATCATGTGTTGAGTTTTTAATAACATGGTGGTGAGGTTTTAATAACGTGTTGAAGTGTTTTTAATAACGTGGTGGTGATGTTTTAATAATGTGTTGAAGTGTTTTTAATAACGTGGTGGTGAGGTTTTAATAATGTGTTGAGTTATTAATAATGTGGTGGTGAGGTTTTAATAATGGGTTGAGTTTTTAATAACGTGGTGGTGAGGTTTTCATGATGTGTTGAAGTGTTTTTAATAACGTGGTGGTGAAGTTTTAAGAATGTGTTGAGTTTTTAATAATGTGGTGGTGAGGTTTTAAGAATGTGTTGAGGTGTTTTTAATAACGTGGTGGTGAGGTTTTAATAATGTGTTGAGTTATTAATAATGTGGTGGTGAGGTTTTAATAATGTGTTGAGTTTTTAATAACGTGGTGGTGAGGTTTTAATGATGTGGTGAAGTGTTTTTAATAACGTGGTGGTGAGGTTTTAATAATGTGTTGAGTTTTTAATAACGTGGTGGTGAGGTTTTAATAATGTGTTGAGTTTTTAATAACGTGGTGGTGAGATTTTAATAATGTGTTGAAGTGTTTTTAATAACATGGTGGTGAGGTTTTAATAATGTGTTGAGTTTTTATTAACGTGGTGGTGAGGTTTAAATCATGTGGTGAGGTGTTTAGAATTGCGTGAAAGTGAGGTTTTAATAATGTGTTGAGGTGTTTTTAATAACATGGTGGTGAGGTTTTAATAATGTGTTGAAGTGTTTTTAATAATGTGGTGGTGAGGTTTTAATAATGTGTTGAAGTGTTTTTAATAACGTGGTGGTGAGGTTTTAATAATGTGTTGAGGTGTTTTTAATAACGTGGTGGTGAGGTTTTAATAATGTGTTGAAGTGTTTTAATAAAGTGGTGGTGAGGTTTTAATAATGTGTTGAGGTGTTTTTAATAACGTGGTGGTGAGGTTTTAATAATGTGTTGAGGAGTTTTTAATAACGTGGTGGTGATGTTTTTATTATGTGTTGAAGTGTTTTTAATTACGTGGTGGTGAGGTTTTAATTACGTGTTGAATTTTTAATAACGTGGTGGTGAGGTTGTAATAATGTGTTGAGTTTTTAATAACGTGGTGGTGAGGTTTTAATGTGTTGAAGTGTTTTTAATAACGTGGTGTTGATGTTTTATAATGTGGTGGGGTGTTTTGAATTGCGTGGAGGTGAGGTTTTATTAATGTGTTGAGTTTTTAATAACGTGGTGGTGAGGTTTTAATGTGTTGAAGTGTTTTTAATAACGCGTTGGTAATGTTTTAATCATGTGGTGATGTGTTTTGAATTGCGAGGTGAGGTTTTAATAATGTGTTGAGGTGTTTTTAATAACATGGTGGTGAGGTTTTAATAATGTGGTGAAGTGTTTTTAATAACGTGGTGGTGAGGTTTTAATAATGTGTTGAAGTGTTTTTAATAACGTGGTGTTGAGGTTTTTATCATGTGTTGAGTTATTAATAACGTGGTGGTGAGGTTTTAATAATGTGTTGAAGTGTTTTAATAATGTGGTGGTGAGGTTTTAATCATGTGTTGAAGTGTTTTTAATGAAGTGGTGGTGAGGTTTTAATCATGTGTTGAGTTTTTACTAATGTGGTGGTGAGGTTTTAATGATGTGTTGAAGTGTTTTTAATAACGTGGTGGACAGGTTTTAAAAATGTGTTGAAGTGTTTTTAATAATGTGGTGGTGAGGTTTTAATAATGTGTTGAGTTATTAATAACGTGGTGGTGAGGTTTTAATAATGTGTTGAGTTATTAATAACGTGGTGGTGAGGTTTTAATAATGTGTTGAAGTGTTTTTAATAACGTGGTGGTGAGGTTTTAATAATGTGTTGAGTTATTAATAACGTGGTGGTGAGGTTTTAATAATGTGTTGAGTTTTTAATAACGTGGTGGTGAGGTTTTAATGATGTGTTGAAGTGTTTTTAATAACGTGGTGGTGAGGTTTTAATAATGTGTTGAGTTTTTAATAACGTGGTGGTGAGGTTTTAAGAATGTGTTGAGGTGTTTTTAATAACGTGGTGGTGAGGTTTTAATAATGTGTTGAGTTTTTAATAACGTGGTGGTGAGGTTTTAATAATGTGTTGAGTTTTTAATAATGTGGTGGTGAGGTTTTAATAACGTGTTGAAGTGTTCTTCATAACGTGGTGGTGAGGTTTTAATCACGTGTTGAAATGTTTTTAATCATGTGGTGGTGAGGTTTTAATAATGTGTTGAAGTGTTTTTAATAATGTGGTGGTGAGGTTTTAATAATGTGTTGAAGTGTTTTTAATAACGTGGTAGTGATGTTTAAATCATGTGTTGAGTTTTTAATTTCGTGGTGGTGAGGTTTTAATAATGTGTGGAAGTGTTTTTAATAACATGGTGGTGAGATTTTAATAATGTGTTGAGTTTTTATTGACGTGGTGGTGAGGTTTAAATAATGTGTTGAGGTGTTTTTAATAACGTGGTGGTGAGGTTTTAATAATGTGTTGAGGTGTTTTTAATAACGTGGTGGTGAGGTTTTAATAATGTGTTGAGGTGTTTTTAATAACGTGGAGGTGAGGTTTTAATGAGGTGTTGAGTTATGAATAACGTGGTGGTGAGGTTTTAATAATGTGTTGAGTTTTTAATAACGTGGTGGTGAGGTTTTAATAATGTGTTGAGGTGTTTTTAACAACGTGGTAGTGAGGTTTTAATAATGTGGTTGTGAGGTTTTAATAATGTGTTGAAGTGTTTTTAATAACGTGGTGGTGAGGTTTTAATCATGTGTTGAAGTGTTTTTAATAGCGTGGTGGTGAGGTTTTAATGTGTTGAAGTGTTATTAATAACGTGGTGGTGATGTTTTAATAATGTGTTGAGTTTTTAATAACGTGGTGGTGAGGTTTTAATGATGTGTTGAAGTGTTTTTAATCACGTGGTGGTGATGTTTTAATAATGTGTTGAGTTTTTACTAATGTGGCGGTGAGGTTTTAAGGATGTGTTGAAGTGTTTTTAATAACGTGGTGGTGAGGTTTTAAAATGTGTTGAGGAGTTTTTAATAACATGGTGGTGATGTTTTTATTATGTGTTGAAGTGTTTTTAATTACGTGGTGGTGAGGTTTTAATTACGTGTTGAATTTTTAATAACGTGGTGGTGAGGTTGTAATAATGTGTTGAGTTTTTAATAACGTGGTGGTGAGGTTTTAATGTGTTGAAGTGTTTTTAATAACGTGGTGTTGATGTTTTATAATGTGGTGGGGTGTTTTGAATTGCGTGGAGGTGAGGTTTTATTAATGTGTTGAGTTTTTAATAACGTGGTGGTGAGGTTTTAATGTGTTGAAGTGTTTTTAATAACGCGTTGGTAATGTTTTAATCATGTGGTGATGTGTTTTGAATTGCGAGGTGAGGTTTTAATAATGTGTTGAGGTGTTTTTAATAACATGGTGGTGAGGTTTTAATAATGTGGTGAAGTGTTTTTAATAACGTGGTGGTGAGGTTTTAATAATGTGTTGAAGTGTTTTTAATAACGTGGTGTTGAGGTTTTAATCATGTGTTGAGTTATTAATAACGTGGTGGTGAGGTTTTAATAACGTGTTGAAGTGTTTTAATAATGTGGTGGTGAGGTTTTAATCATGTGTTGAAGTGTTTTTAATGAAGTGGTGGTGAGGTTTTAATCATGTGTTGAGTTTTTACTAATGTGGTGGTGAGGTTTTAATGATGTGTTGAAGTGTTTTTAAGAACGTGGTGGACAGGTTTTAAAAATGTGTTGAAGTGTTTTTAATAATGTGGTGGTGAGGTTTTAATAATGTGTTGAGTTATTAATAACGTGGTGGTGAGGTTTTAATAATGTGTTGAGTTATTAATAACGTGGTGGTGAGGTTTTAATAATGTGTTGAAGTGTTTTTAATAACGTGGTGGTGAGGTTTTAATAATGTGTTGAGTTATTAATAACGTGGTGGTGAGGTTTTAATAATGTGTTGAGTTTTTAATAACGTGGTGGTGAGGTTTTAATGATGTGTTGAAGTGTTTTTAATAACGTGGTGGTGAGGTTTTAATAATGTGTTGAGTTTTTAATAACGTGGTGGTGAGGTTTTAAGAATGTGTTGAGGTGTTTTTAATAACGTGGTGGTGAGGTTTTAATAATGTGTTGAGTTTTTAATAACGTGGTGGTGAGGTTTTAATAATGTGTTGAGTTTTTAATAATGTGGTGGTGAGGTTTTAATAACGTGTTGAAGTGTTCTTCATAACGTGGTGGTGAGGTTTTAATCACGTGTTGAAATGTTTTTAATCATGTGGTGGTGAGGTTTTAATAATGTGTTGAAGTGTTTTTAATAATGTGGTGGTGAGGTTTTAATAATGTGTTGAAGTGTTTTTAATAACGTGGTGGTGATGTTTAAATCATGTGTTGAGTTTTTAATTTCGTGGTGGTGAGGTTTTAATAATGTGTGGAAGTGTTTTTCATAACATGGTGGTGAGATTTTAATAATGTGTTGAGTTTTTATTGACGTGGTGGTGAGGTTTAAATAATGTGGTGAGGTGTTTAGAATTGCGTGAAAGTGAGGTTTTCATAATGTGTTGAGGTGTTTTTAATAACATGGTGGTGAGGTTTTAATAATGTGTTGAGGTGTTTTTAATAACGTGGTGGTGAGGTTTTAATAATGTGTTGAGGTGTTTTTAATAACGTGGTGGTGAGGTTTTAATCACGTGTTGAAATGTTTTTAATCATGTGGTGGTGAGGTTTTAATAATGTGTTGAAGTGTTTTTAATAACATGGTGGTGAGATTTTAATAATGTGTTGAGTTTTTATTAACGTGGTGGTGAGGTTTAAATAATGTGGTGAGGTGTTTAGAATTGCGTGAAAGTGAAGTTTTCATAATGTGTTGAGGTGTTTTTAATAACATGGTGGTGAGGTTTTAATAATGTGTTGAGGTGTTTTTAATAACGTGGTGGTGAGGTTTTAATAATGTGCTGAGGTGTTTTTAATAACGTGGTGGTGAGGTTTTAATAATGTGTTGAGGTGTTTTTAATAACGTGGAGGTGAGGTTTTAATGAGGTGTTGAGTTATGAATAACGTGGTGGTGAGGTTTTAATAATGTGTTGAGTTTTTAATAACGTGGTGGTGAGGTTTTAATAATGTGTTGAGGTGTTTTTAACAACGTGGTAGTGAGGTTTTAATAATGTGGTTGTGAGGTTTTAATAATGTGTTGAAGTGTTTTTAATAACGTGGTGGTGAGGTCTTAATAATGTGTTAAGTTTTTAATAATGTGGTAGTAACGTTTTAATAATGTGTTGAAGTGTTTTTAATAACGTGGTGGTGATGTGTTAATAATGTATTGAAGTGTTTGAGTTACATGGTGGTGAGGTTTTAATCATGTGTTGAGGTGTTTTTAATGACGTGGTGGTGATGTTTTAATAATGTGTTGAAGTGTTTTTAATAATGTGGTGGTGATGTTTTAATAATGTGTTGAATTTTTAATAACGTGGTGGTGAGGTTTTAATAATGTGTTGAGTTTTTAATAACGTGGTGGTGATGTTTTAATAATGTGTTGATTTTTTAATAACGTGGTGGTGAGGTTTTCATGATGTGTTGAATTGTTTTCAATAACGTGGTGGTGATGTTTGAATAATGTGTTGAATTTTTAATAATGTTGTAATGAGGTTTTAATAATGTGTTGAAGTGTTTTTCATAACGTGGTGGTGAGATTTTAATAATGTGTTGAAGTGATTTTAATAACGTGGTGGTGAGGTTTTAATAATGTGTTGAAGTGTTTTTAATAACGTGGTGGTGATGTTTTAATAAAGTGTTGAGTTTTTAATAACGTGGTGGTGAGGTTTTAATAATGTGTTGAAGTGTTTTTAATAACGTGGTGTTGAGGTTTTAATCATGTGTTGAGTTATTAATAACGTGGTGGTGAGGTTTTAATAACGTGTTGAAGTGTTTTAATAATGTGGGGGTGAGGTTTTAATCATGTGTTGAAGTGTTTTTAATGAAGTGGTGGTGAGGTTTTAATCATGTGTTGAGTTTTTACGAATGTGGTGGTGAGGTTTTAATGATGTGTTGAAGTGTTTTTAATAACGTGGTGGACAGGTTTTAAAAATGTGTTGAAGTGTTTTTAATAATGTGGTGGTGAGGTTTTAATAATGTGTTGAAGTGTTTTTAATAACGTGGTGTTGAGGTTTTAATCATGTGTTGAATTATTAATAACGTGGTGGTGAGGTTTTAATAATGTGTTGAAGTGTTTTAATAATGTGGTGGTGAGGTTTTAATAATGTGTTGAAGTGTTTTCAATTACGTAGTGGTGAGGTTTTAATAATGTGGAGTTTTTAATAACGCGGTAGTGAGGTTTTAATAATGTGTTGAAGTATTTTTAATAACGTGGTGGTGAGGTTTTAATAATGTGTTGAGTTTTTAATAACGTGGAGGTGAGGTTTTAATAATATGTTGAAGTGTTTTTAATGACATGGTGGTGATGTTTTAATCATGTGTTGAGTTCTTAATAACGTCGTGGTGAGGTTTTAATAATGTGTTGAGTTTTTAATAACATTATGGTGAGGTTTTAATCATGTGTTGAGTTTTTAATAACATGGTGGTGAGGTTTTAATAACGTGTTGAAGTGTTTTTAATAACGTGGTGGTGATGTTTTAATAATGTGTTGAAGTGTTTTTAATAACGTGGTGGTGAGGTTTTAATAATGTGTTGAGTTATTAATAATGTGGTGGTGAGGTTTTAATAATGGGTTGAGTTTTTAATAACGTGGTGGTGAGGTTTTCATGATGTGTTGAAGTGTTTTTAATAACGTGGTGGTGAAGTTTTAAGAATGTGTTGAGTTTTTAATAATGTGGTGGTGAGGTTTTAAGAATGTGTTGAGGTGTTTTTAATAACGTGGTGGTGAGGTTTTAATAATGTGTTGAGTTATTAATAATGTGGTGGTGAGGTTTTAATAATGTGTTGAGTTTTTAATAACGTGGTGGTGAGGTTTTAATGATGTGGTGAAGTGTTTTTAATAACGTGGTGGTGAGGTTTTAATAATGTGTTGAGTTTTTAATAACGTGGTGGTGAGGTTTTAATAATGTGTTGAGTTTTTAATAACGTGGTGGTGAGATTTTAATAATGTGTTGAAGTGTTTTTAATAACATGGTGGTGAGGTTTTAATAATGTGTTGAGTTTTTATTAACGTGGTGGTGAGGTTTAAATCATGTGGTGAGGTGTTTAGAATTGCGTGAAAGTGAGGTTTTAATAATGTGTTGAGGTGTTTTTAATAACATGGTGGTGAGGTTTTAATAATGTGTTGAAGTGTTTTTAATAATGTGGTGGTGAGGTTTTAATAATGTGTTGAAGTGTTTTTAATAACGTGGTGGTGAGGTTTTAATAATGTGTTGAGGTGTTTTTAATAATGTGATGATGAGGTTTTAATAATGTGTTGAAGTGTTTTAATAAAGTGGTGGTGAGGTTTTAATAATGTGTTGAGGTGTTTTTAATAACGTGGTGGTGAGGTTTTAATAATGTGTTGAGGAGTTTTTAATAACGTGGTGGTGATGTTTTTATTATGTGTTGAAGTGTTTTTAATTACGTGGTGGTGAGGTTTTAATTACGTGTTGAATTTTTAATAACGTGGTGGTGAGGTTGTAATAATGTGTTGAGTTTTTAATAACGTGGTGGTGAGGTTTTAATGTGTTGAAGTGTTTTTAATAACGTGGTGTTGATGTTTTATAATGTGGTGGGGTGTTTTGAATTGCGTGGAGGTGAGGTTTTATTAATGTGTTGAGTTTTTAATAACGTGGTGGTGAGGTTTTAATGTGTTGAAGTGTTTTTAATAACGCGTTGGTAATGTTTTAATCATGTGGTGATGTGTTTTGAATTGCGAGGTGAGGTTTTAATAATGTGTTGAGGTGTTTTTAATAACATGGTGGTGAGGTTTTAATAATGTGGTGAAGTGTTTTTAATAACGTGGTGGTGAGGTTTTAATAATGTGTTGAAGTGTTTTTAATAACGTGGTGTTGAGGTTTTTATCATGTGTTGTGTTATTAATAACGTGGTCATGAGGTTTTAATAATGTCTTGAAGTGTTTTAATAATGTGGAGGGGAGGTCTTAATCATGTGTTGAAGTGTTTTTAATCAAGTGGTGGTGAGGCTTTAATCATGTGTTGAGTTTTTACTTATGTGGTCGTGAGCTTTTAATGATGTGTTGAAGTGTTTTTAATAACGTGGTGGACAGGTTTTAAAAATGTGTTGAAGTGTTTTTAATAATGTGGTGGTGAGGTTTTAATAATGTGTTGAGTTATTAATAACGTGGTGGTGAGGTTTTAATAATGTGTTGAGTTATTAATAACGTGGTGGTGAGGTTTTAATAATGTGTTGAAGTGTTTTTAATAACGTGGTGGTGAGGTTTTAATAATGTGTTGAGTTATTAATAACGTGGTGGTGAGGTTTTAATAATGTGTTGAGTTTTTAATAACGTGGTGGTGAGGTTTTAATGATGTGTTGAAGTGTTTTTAATAACGTGGTGGTGAGGTTTTAATAATGTGTTGAGGTGTTTTTAATAACGTGGTGGTGAGGTTTTAATAATGTGTTGAGGTGTTTTTAATAACGTGGTGGTGAGGTTTTAATAATGTGTTGAGTTTTTAATAACGTGGTGGTGAGGTTTTAATAATGTGTTGAGTTTTTAATAATGTGGTGGTGAGGTTTTAATAACGTGTTGAAGTGTTTCTTCATAACGTGGTGGTGAGGTTTTAATCACGTGTTGAAATGTTTTTAATCATGTGGTGGTGAGGTTTTAATAATGTGTTGAAGTGTTTTTAATAATGTGGTGGTGAGGTTTTAATAATGTGTTGAAGTGTTTTTAATAACGTGGTGGTGATGTTTAAATCATGTGTTGAGTTTTTAATTTCGTGGTGGTGAGGTTTTAATAATGTGTGGAAGTGTTTTTAATAACATGGTGGTGAGATTTTAATAATGTGTTGAGTTTTTATTGACGTGGTGGTGAGGTTTAAATAATGTGGTGAGGTGTTTAGAATTGCGTGAAAGTGAGGTTTTCATAATGTGTTGAGGTGTTTTTATTAACAAGGTGGTGAGGTTTTAATAATGTGTTGAGGTGTTTTTAATAACGTGGTGGTGAGGTTTTAATAATGTGTTGAGGTGTTTTTAATAACGTGGTGGTGAGGTTTTAATAATGTGTTGAGTTTTTAATAATGTGGTGGTGAGGTTTTAATAACGTGTTGAAGTGTTCTTCATAACGTGGTGGTGAGGTTTTAATCACGTGTTGAAATGTTTTTAATCATGTGGTGGTGAGGTTTTAATCACGTGTTGAAATGTTTTTAATAACATGGTGGTGAGATTTTAATAATGTGTTGAGTTTTTATTAACGTGGTGGTGAGGTTTAAATAATGTGGTGAGGTGTTTAGAATTGCGTGAAAGTGAGGTTTTCATAATGTGTTGAGGTGTTTTTAATAACATGGTGGTGAGGTTTTAATAATGTGTTGAGGTGTTTTTAATAACGTGGTGGTGAGGTTTTAATAATGTGTTGAGGTGTTTTTAATAACGTGGTGGTGAGGTTTTAATAATGTGTTGAGGTGTTTTTAATAACGTGGAGGTGAGGTTTTAATGAGGTGTTGAGTTATGAATAACGTGGTGGTGAGGTTTTAATAATGTGTTGAGTTTTTAATAACGTGGTGGTGAGGTTTTAATAATGTGTTGAGGTGTTTTTAACAACGTGGTAGTGAGGTTTTAATAATGTGGTTGTGAGGTTTTAATAATGTGTTGAAGTGTTTTTAATAACGTGGTGGTGAGGTCTTAATAATGTGTTAAGTTTTTAATTATGTGGTAGTAACGTTTTAATAATGTGTTGAAGTGTTTTTAATAACGTGGTGGTGATGTGTTAATAATGTATTGAAGTGTTTGAGTTACATGGTGGTGAGGTTTTAATCATGTGTTGAGGTGTTTTTAATGACGTGGTGGTGATGTTTTAATAATGTGTTGAAGTGTTTTTAATAATGTGGTGGTGATGTTTTAATAATGTGTTGAATTTTTAATAACGTGGTGGTGAGGTTTTAATAATGTGTTGAGTTTTTAATAACGTGATGGTGATGTTTTAATAATGTGTTGAGTTATTAATAACGTGGTGGTGAGGTTTTCATGATGTGTTGAATTGTTTTCAATAACGTGGTGGTGATGTTTGAATAATGTGTTGAATTTTTAATAATGTTGTAATGAGGTTTTAATAATGTGTTGAAGTGTTTTTCATGACGTGGTGGTGAGATTTTAATAATGTGTTGAAGTGATTTTAATAACGTGGTGGTGAGGTTTTAATAATGTGTTGAAGTGTTTTTAATAACGTGGTGGTGATGTTTTAATGTGTTGAGTTTTTACTAATGTGGTGGTGAGGTTTTAATAATGTGTTGAAGTGTTTTTAATAACGTGGTGGTGATGTTTTAATAAAGTGTTGAGTTTTTAATAACGTGGTGGTGAGATTTTAATAATGTGTTGAAGTGTTTTTAATAACGTGGTGGTGAGGTTTTAATGATGTGTTGAAGTGTTTTTAATCACGTGGTGGTGATGTTTTAATAATGTGTTGAGTTTTTACTAATGTGGCGGTGAGGTTTTAAGGATGTGTTGAAGTGTTTTTAATAACGTGGTGGTGAGGTTTTAAAATGTGTTGAAGTGTTTTTAATAATGTGGTGGTGAGGTTTTAAAATGTGTTGAAGTGTTTTTAATGATGTGGTGGTGAGGTTTTAATAATGTGTTGAGTTATTAATAACGTGGTGGTGAGGTTTTAATAACGTGTTGAAGTGTTTTAATAATGTGGGGGTGAGGTTTTAATCATGTGTTGAAGTGTTTTTAATGAAGTGGTGGTGAGGTTTTAATCATGTGTTGAGTTTTTACGAATGTGGTGGTGAGGTTTTAATGATGTGTTGAAGTGTTTTTAATAACGTGGTGGACAGGTTTTAAAAATGTGTTGAAGTGTTTTTAATAATGTGGTGGTGAGGTTTTAATAATGTGTTGAAGTGTTTTCAATTACGTAGTGGTGAGGTTTTAATAATGTGGAGTTTTTAATAACGCGGTAGTGAGGTTTTAATGATGTGTTGAAGTGTTTTTAATAACGTGGTGGACAGGTTTTAATAATGTGTTGAAGTGTTTTAATAATGTGGTGGTGAGGTTTTAATAATGTGTTGAAGTGTTTTCAATTACGTAGTGGTGAGGTTTTAATAATGTGGAGTTTTTAATAACGCGGTAGTGAGGTTTTAATAATGTGTTGAAGTATTTTTAATAACGTGGTGGTGAGGTTTTAATAATGTGTTGAGTTTTTAATAACGTGGAGGTGAGGTTTTAATAATATGTTGAAGTGTTTTTAATGACATGGTGGTGATGTTTTAATCATGTGTTGAGTTTTTAATAACGTCGTGGTGAGGTTTTAATAATGTGTTGAGTTTTTAATAACATTATGGTGAGGTTTTAATCATGTGTTGAGTTTTTAATAACATGGTGGTGAGGTTTTAATAACGTGTTGAAGTGTTTTTAATAACGTGGTGGTGATGTTTTAATAATGTGTTGAAGTGTTTTTAATAACGTGGTGGTGAGGTTTTAATAATGTGTTGAGTTATTAATAATGTGGTGGTGAGGTTTTAATAATGGGTTGAGTTTTTAATAACGTGGTGGTGAGGTTTTCATGATGTGTTGAAGTGTTTTTAATCACGTGGTGGTGAAGTTTTAAGAATGTGTTGAGTTTTCAATAATGTGGTGGTGAGGTTTTAAGAATGTGTTGAGGTGTTTTTAATAACGTGGTGGTGAGGTTTTAATAATGTGTTGAGTTATTAATAATGTGGTGGTGAGGTTTTAATAATGTGTTGAGTTTTTAATAACGTGGTGGTGAGGTTTTAATGATGTGGTGAAGTGTTTTTAATAACGTGGTGGTGAGGTTTTAATAATGTGTTGAGTTTTAATAACGTGGTGGTGAGGTTTTAATAATGTGTTGAGTTTTTAATAACGTGGTGGTGAGGTTTTAATAATGTGTTGAGTTTTTATTAACGTGGTGGTGAGGTTTAAATAATGTGTTGAGTTTTTATTAACGTGGTGGTGAGGTTTAAATCATGTGGTGAGGTGTTTAGAATTGCGTGAAAGTGAGGTTTTAATAATGTGTTGAGGTGTTTTTAATAACATGGTGGTGAGGTTTTAATAATGTGTTGAAGTGTTTTTAATAATGTGGTGGTGAGGTTTTAATAATGTGTTGAAGTGTTTTTAATAACGTGGTGGTGAGGTTTTAATAATGTGTTGAGGTGTTTTTAATAACGTGGTGGTGAGGTTTTAATAATGTGTTGAAGTGTTTTAATAAAGTGGTGGTGAGGTTTTAATAATGTGTTGAGGTGTTTTTAATAACGTGGTGGTGAGGTTTTAATAATGTGTTGAGGAGTTTTTAATAACATGGTGGTGATGTTTTAATGTGTTGAAGTGTTTGTAGTAACGTGGTGGTGATGTTTTAATAATGTGGTGAGGTGTTTTTAATAACATGGTGGTGAGGTTTTAATAATGTGTTGAGGTGTTTTTAATAACGTGGTGGTGAGGTT
Organism: Eptatretus burgeri; assembly: GCF_056783735.1. Taxonomy (NCBI): domain Eukaryota; kingdom Metazoa; phylum Chordata; class Myxini; order Myxiniformes; family Myxinidae; genus Eptatretus; species Eptatretus burgeri. The sequence continues at coordinate 96,777,901 of NC_140967.1, forward strand.
TTAATAATGTGTTGAGGTGTTTTTAATAACGTGGTGGTGAGGTTTTAATAATGTGTTGAGGTGTTTTTAATAACGTGGAGGTGAGGTTTTAATGAGGTGTTGAGTTATGAATAACGTGGTGGTGAGGTTTTAATAATGTGTTGAGTTTTTAATAACGTGGTGGTGAGGTTTTAATAATGTGTTGAGGTGTTTTTAACAACGTGGTAGTGAGGTTTTAATAATGTGGTTGGAGGTTTTAATAATGTGTTGAAGTGTTTTTAATAACGTGGTGGTGAGGTCTTAATAATGTGTTAAGTTTTTAATAATGTGGTAGTAACGTTTTAATAATGTGTTGAAGTGTTTTTAATAACGTGGTGGTGATGTGTTAATAATGTATTGAAGTGTTTGAGTTACATGGTGGTGAGGTTTTAATCATGTGTTGAGGTGTTTTTAATGACGTGGTGGTGATGTTTTAATAATGTGTTGAAGTGTTTTTAATAATGTGGTGGTGATGTTTTAATAATGTGTTGAATTTTTAATAACGTGGTGGTGAGGTTTTAATAATGTGTTGAGTTTTTAATAACGTGGTGGTGATGTTTTAATAATGTGATTGAGTTATTAATAACGTGGTGGTGAGGTTTTCATGATGTGTTGAATTGTTTTCAATAACGTGGTGGTGATGTTTGAATAATGTGTTGAATTTTTAATAATGTTGTAATGAGGTTTTAATAATGTGTTGAAGTGTTTTTCATAACGTGGTGGTGAGATTTTAATAATGTGTTGAAGTGATTTTAATAACGTGGTGGTGAGGTTTTAATAATGTGTTGAAGTGTTTTTAATAACGTGGTGGTGATGTTTTAATGTGTTGAGTTTTTACTAATGTGGTGGTGAGGTTTTAATAATGTGTTGAAGTGTTTTTAATAACGTGGTGGTGATGTTTTAATAAAGTGTTGAGTTTTTAATAACGTGGTGGTGAGGTTTTAATAATGTGTTGAAGTGTTTTTAATAACATGGTGGTGATGTTTTAATAATGTGTTGAGTTTTTAATTGCATGGTGGTGAGGTTTTAATAATGTGTTGAGTTTTTAATAATGTGGTGGTGATGTTTTCATCATGTGTTGAGTTTTTAATAACGTGGTGGTGAGGTTTTAATGTGTTGAAGTGTTTGCAGTAACGTGGTGGTGATGTTTTAATAATGTGGTGAGGTGTTTTGAATTGCGTGGTGAGGTTTTAATAATGTGTTGAGTTTTTAATCATGTGGTGGTGAGGTTTAAATAATGTGGTGAGGTGTTTTGAATTGCGTGGAGGTGAGGTTTTAATAATGTGTTGAGGTGTTTTTTAATAACGTGGTGGTGAGGTTTTAATGATGTGTTGATTTTTTAATAACGTGGTGGTGAGGTTTTAATAATGTGTTGATGTGTTTTTAATAACGTGGTGGTGAGGTTTTAGTCATGTGTTGAGTTTTTAATAATGCGGTAGTGAGGTTTTAACAATGTGTTGAAGTGTTTTTAATCATGTTGTGGTGAGGTTTTAATCATGTGTTGAAGTGTTTTTAATAACGTGGTGGTGATGTTTTAATAATGTGTTGAGTTTTTAATAACGTGGTGGTGAGGTTTTAATAATGTGTTGAAGTGTTTTTAATAACGTGGTGGTGATGTTTTAATGTGTTGAGTTTTTACTAATGTGGTGGTGAGGTTTTAATTATGTGTTGAAGTGTTTTTAATAACGTGGTGGTGAGGTTTTAATAATGTGTTGAGTTTTTAATAACGTGGTGGTGAGGTTTTAAGAATGTGTTGAGGTGTTTTTAATAACGTGGTGGTGAGGTTTTAAGAATGTGTTGAGTTTTTAATAACGTGGTGGTGAGGTTTTAATAATGTGTTGAAGTGTTTTTAATAACATGGTGGTGATGTTTTAATAATGTGTTGAGTTTTTAATAACATGGTGGTGATGTTTTAATAATGTGTTGAGTTTTTAATAATGTGATGGTGATGTTTTCATAATGTGTTGAGTTTTTAATAACGTGGTGGTGAGGTTTTAATGTGTTGAAGTGTTTGTAGTAACGTGGTGGTGATGTTTTAATAATGTGGTGAGGTGTTTTGAATTGCGTGGTGAGGTTTTAATAATGTGTTGAGTTTTTATTCATGTGGTGGTGAGGTTTAAATAATGTGGTGAGGCGTTTTGAATTGCGCGGAGGTGAGAGTTTAATAATGTGTTGAGGTGTTTTTAATAACGTGGTGGTGAGGTTTTAATAATGTGTTGAAGTGTTTTTAATAACGTGGTGGTGAGGTTTTAATGATGTGTTGATTTTTTAATAACGTGGTGGTGAGGTTTTAATAATGTGTTGATGTGTTTTTAATAACGTGGTGGTGAGGTTTTAGTAATGTGTTGAGTTTTTAATAATGCGGTAGTGAGGTTTTACCAATGTGTTGAAGTGTTTTTAATAACATGGTGGTGATGTTTTAATAATGTGTTGAATTTTTAATTATGTGTTGATGAGGTTTTAATAATGTGTTGAATTTTTAATAACGTGGTGGTGAGGTTTTAATAATGTGTTGAGGAGTTTGTAATAACGTGTTGTTGAGGTTTTATTAATGTGTTGAAGTGTTTTTAATGACATGGTGGTGATGTTTTAATAATGTGTTGAGTTTTTAATAACGTGGTGGTGAGGTTTTAATAATGTGTTGAGTTTTTAATGACGTAGTGGTGAGGTTTTAATAACGTGTTGAAGTGTTTTTAATAACATGGTGGTGATGTTTTAATAATGTGTTGAGTTTTTAATAACGTGGTGGTGAGGTTTTAATGATGTGTTGAGTTTTTAATAACGTGGTGGTGAGGTTTTAATAATGTGTTGAAGTGTTTTTAATTACGTGGTGGTGAGGTATTAATAATGTGTTGAGTTTTTAATAACGTGGTGGTGCGGTTTTAATAATGTGTTGAAGTGTTTTTAATAACGTGGTGGTGAGGTTTTAATAATGTGTTGAGTTTTTAATAACGTGGTGGTGAGGTTTTAATCATGTGTTGAGGTGTTTTTAACGTGATGGTGAGGTTTTAATAATGTGTTGATTTTTTAATAACGTGATGGTGAGGTTTTAATAATGTGTTGAGTTTTTAATAACATGGTGGTGAGGTTTTAATCTTGTGTTGAGGTGTTTTTCGTCACGTGATGGTGAGGTTTTAATAATGTGTTGAGTTTTTAATAACGTGGTGTTGAGGTTTTAATAATGTGTTGAGGTGTTTTAAATAATGTGATGGTGAGGTATTAATCATGTGTTGAGTTTTTAATAACGTGGTGGTGAGGTTTTAATCATGTGTTGAAGTGTTTTTAATAACGTGGTTGTGAGGTTTTAATAATGTGTTGAGTTTTTAATAACGTGGTGTTGAGGTTTTAATGATGTGTTGAGGTGTTTTAAATAATGTGATGGTGAGGTATTAATAATGTGTTGAGTTTTTAATGACGTGGTGGTGAGGTTTTAATAATGTGTTGAGGTGTTTTTAACGTGATAAAGTGATGGTGAGGTTTTAATAATGTGTTGAGTTTTTAATAACGTGGTGGTGAGGTTTTAGTGATGTGTTGAGTTTTTAATAACATGGTGGTGAGGTTTTAATAATGTGTTGAGGTGTTTTTAATAACGTGATGGTGAGGTTTTAATTATGTCTTGAGGTGTTTTTAATTACGTGGAGGTGAGGTGTTTTAAATAACGTGGTGGTCCGATGAGTCAGATTCCTCTCAAAATGTGCCAGTGTACTGAGGCTGGTCCCTCTCAAAATGTGCCAGCCTACTGAATCTGGTACCTCTCAAAATGTGCCAGCCTTCTGAGTCCGGTTCCTCTCAAAATGTGCTCGCCTACTTAGTCCGATCCCTCTTAAAATGCGCTGGCCTGACCTTCCTCTCGATCATGCCTATCTGTCCTCCACCTCCAGGACGTGGCGTGCTCGCACGAAACCTGGGAAGGCGGGGCTTTTCGTGCTCGGCTGACCTCTGACGTCACGTCCATCAATCATGCTTTTGGGGGCGTGACCGCCTGTTGTCACCATTTGAAGGCGGGACTTTCTGCTCGCTTGGCACATTTGCTTGTTTTAGGAACATGTTCCCCACCTTTATTACTGTTCTTGAAATTTAAGAACATAGGGAAAAATCACAGAGGGAAATCACATAAGGGGGAACCTTATTCTTACTCCTTCAACTAATTAACATCGCACCACCTCAAGTGTGTTGACACGTTCACTTAAGCTCACAGGTTCCCTATTTCGTTGCATCGAGATGCCTCCTACACGTCCACGGACAAAGCAACTCTCCACCAAGAGAGAGACATATAGGTAGACAGAGACATATAGATAGAAAAATAGGTAGGTAGAGACATATCGATAGAAAGATAGGTCGACCAAGACATTATATGTTGATAGAGACATGTAGATAGACATATAGGTAGAAAGATGGGAGATGGAGACAAATAGGTAAAAAGATGGTATATTGAGACGTATAGATTGATATAGACATATATTTATATCTAAATATATATTTACATACATATGCGACCAGGGTTGCGTCAGGAAGGGCATCCGGCGTAAAACATGTGCCAAATCACTATGCGGCTCATACGGATGATCCGCTGTGGCGACCCCTAACGGGAGCAGCCGAAAGAAGAAGATATTTATATATATATATATATATATATATATATATATATATATATATATATATATATATATATATATATATATATATATATATATATACATATATATTTATATTGTTGCCGTTTTCGCGCCCGCCGGCGTGCTGACGGCCACGTAACTCGAATCGCGGCACGTCGCCCACTGGACGGACAATCCAGTCGTGACCCTCTCGGACTAACGCCGGGAACCAGTCACGGGTGGACCTTTCGGTCTCACCGCGATCGAGCCAATCAGCCCCCGCGTGGGATAGGGTTGCTCGCCAAATTCGACCTACCTAAGTACCCACGCGGAGGGTAGACCGGGCGATCGCACCTCGCCGCAGGTCGACTTCGGACACGGGCCACTTAAGCGACCCGTTCCGTACTATCAGAATAACCGAGCGGTGTTATCGTCGACCTCGACGGTTCGATTAATTATCGGGCGTATTCAGCCCACTACCAACCCTTTACGTGAAGCAAGATGAGGATTCAATGGAGGAAAAGACGAAGCGAAGCGGGAGAACAGTTCAACAATAAAGCACATTTATTCGCGGCACACGGGAAGCACACAAATACAATTCCACCAAATGCACACAAAAAAAAGAAAACACAATTCCATTTACACAAAAAGCAAATATAAAAGTGAAAACACAGTGCAGAGCTAATACCGACTACCGAGCACACGGCAACACTTATACAATTCTACTTCACAGACGGCGCCGACAACACATACCCAAAACCAAGGAAAAGAAATGCCCCCAAGAATGAGGCGGGCCTGAGGCCGAGACCGGGTTGCGCCTACCCGTCTGGTGATGAGACGCGGAGCGGCGATGGCGCCTCACTCCGCGGGCCTCGCGGACAGTGCCTGGCAGGGGGTGGGAAAAGGGGCCCCCTTGGTCGCACTATCTCAGCGCGGGGGGGAAACAGGAGGGGGTTGCTGATGCTCGGGGTATAAAGGATCTTTATTATCCCTGGTGTGCGTCTCCACCTCGGCCAGGTCGCGCTGCCGGCCTTCCTCGGGCGTGCAGCTCCCGGCACCGACGCGAGCACCCCCTCGTCTGCCTTCGCCGCTGCCGCCTCTCCGCCTCTGGACTCTCCACCCTGGACTCTCCACCCTGGACTCTTCTTTGGGCTCTCCTCGTTCGACTCTCTTCAGCTTCTCCAGCTACTGCAGGCTTCGGGCTCCAGACTTCCACACTCCGACTCTCCACCCTCCGACTCCTTCTCGTTCCGCTGACTGACGAACACCGTCCTTTTATCCCCCCGTCGCTTCGCCTTTGACCCCCTCCCTTTGACCTTTCACCTCGCTCCCCATTGGCCCGAGAAAAAGTGGGCGTGAAGGCTTTTTGATCCACAAATTTGCATATATCGATCGTTCTGGGGGCGGGGCCAAATCGCCCCTCGCTCACCGATTGGACGGCAAAAAGTGGGCGTGTGTCGTTTTTGATCCGTTTTTGAAGCACAAAATCCGTGATTTTGTACACGCTGTTCAACGTGCGCCCTGCACGAGTCCAACACCGGTACCCACAGCGGGGCAAGAACGGTGGCGATGCTACGGTTGCGAGGTGTGACGGGAAGGTCGTGGCGGTTGTGGTGAAGCGGCGTTGTGGTTGGTGGTTGATGTTGTGGTTGTGGTGGTAATCATGGCGGTTGGTCCAAAATAAAGATAGTAAAAGAAAAACGGCTATCCTGAAGAGTCGCAGCTCGCATAAATGACATGTATTCCCACTAGACAACGGGTTTGGGCCTAACTACACATATACTTGCCGAGATACCTCACCTAAGGGACCTGAATGGTGGTTTGCGAATCTGGTAACCACAACACTACCCCCTTCCCTTTTTACAGACTCGTCCCGAGTCATCAAATTTTCGTGTGCCATCATGTGTAGTTTTCCCCTAGTACATTTTACCTACGGATCCCTGAGTGCGACATTCATGGTATTCGTGTCCCCAAAATAAATAACCTGAGGGCTGCGTAACTATCTAAACAAACTCACTCACACGGACGACTTAAATAAAATTGCCGGCGCTAGGACAGACATGCCGGGGGGCGCACTCATATGTACAGTACATCTTAACCTTAACTTACAAATTTTACACTAAACCATGGCCCAGGATCAATGAACTCTGCAAAAGAAAGCAGTTAGCAGGGAGCCAGGCTGCCCACATGCAGTCTCTGGCTCAAAACAATGCAGGTGACAGGGAACGTGGCTGGCTGCTCACACGCAGTCCAAGGCCTTCCCTTTTGAACTGAACGCGGTGAACCACAACGGTGCATGGGCTGCACAACGCAGTCTCCGTGCCAGCTCAAGTGGCACACGCAATGAGCACAACGAATGGATGCATGAACACAAACACGGTGCACGGGCCGCCACTGCAGGCCCGTGTTGTAGCTGCCAACAGGGCAGTTCTTGCAGCTTGCAAACTGTTGCCTTGATCCTGACGCACATGGAAATGAACAGGGGGGGGGGGGCAAAGCAAAAATTGAACGGGGCTGGTGAACGTGGGCAGTGGGCATGGCATGGCAAAGGCAGCAGGCAAACACAGCCCGCAGAAGAAGGCCGCTGTAGGCAAACTCAGCCCACAGAACCAGGCCGTTGCAGGCAAACACAGCCGGCAGATGAACTGGCCGGCACAGGCCTTGAAGTAAAACACGGCCAGCCGATGGCACAGGCCTTGCAGCACAGCAGCTGCAGACGATCCAGCCGGCACAGACCTTGCAGCAACACAACAGCTGCCGATGAAGTTGGCCGGCCTCCGCCTTGAAGCAAAACACGGCCAGCCGATGAAGTTGGCCAGCTCTTGCCGTTCAGTGGAGGTTGGTGGAGGGAGTGCGGTGGTGCTGGCCACTTGGAGGGCGGGCTCGGACCTACCTACCTGTCTCCCTCCCACCTATCGCCTTTGCCTGTCACTGTACATACCCACTCCCTTAATTTGTCAAACCCCAATTTAGCCCCAACTTAATTTTTTTTTGTTTTTATTTTTACTTCCCCACTATAAATCGTCCCCTAACCCCCTTTATCGTCCTTGTTCGGCTAACCTATCCTGTCACCTAGCCTACTCCCAACCCCTACGTTCCCTTCCCGGAGGGGAACAAGGGAGAGCTAACGTCCTGTGCCGAGGCCCAACGAAGCCTCAGAATGGCCTCCCCAGAGTTCGGCGATCTAACCCAAAGTGGGTCCAGCGGCCCACAACGAGAGCGAGGGGATGGATGGTGCGGAGGGGTACATTTCCTAATCTACCCTAACCATTAACTCTTAAACTACCCCGGGGCTTTCAACAAGCGCCTCTCGCTTAAACTATTGGTTCTAACAACCCAGATTCCCGTCGCCTGTGTTGGTGTCCTCACAATTTCGGGCCTCGCCCCCCAATTTTCTCTCCGTGCCCTCACACGGTCTCCTGGCTGGGACACGTGGCTCCCTTTGGCAGGCACGACCCTCTGCCGAATCTCCCGCTATGGCACCCCCGGGCACTACACTTCCTCCGAGCCTACCAGCTCCCTAACACCGGGGAGTGCCCCCCATGGCACCTCCCCTGAAACGCACACGTGGCAGGCCGGCCTCCCGGGCCCCTTTCCGAGGGTCACCCGTGCCCACAACACTGCCCACGCGGCTAATGGCGCCCCGGGCCCCCGCACCAAGCAGGCGCACCCGTGCCCACTACTCTATCCCGGCCCCCCATGGGCCCATGGCCTACCGCGGCCGACTAGCCTGGTGCCCGGGGTACCCACTCAGCGATACTCACCTTTCGCAGCCACGCTCCCAAGCCCGTCAACAGGGCTCCTGCACCCCTCCAAATGGGTCTCGAGCCTACTTTCCCACCAACAACAAAACGACCTCCATTTTTCAATTTGACTAACCCAACTAACTCACTTTATACTGACCCCGGGGTCCCTTGGGCGGGAGTCACTCCTCCCCCCAATCACTCATCGCACCATGCATTCCCCATTCACTCCACTCACACAGACCCGCTGGCCTCACTCACTCACCAAGCACATGCCTCCACCTCATAACTCACCAACAACTCTTCAACACACACACCACCGAACTCTGCCATCCTCCTAACTCCCTCCCCTGACTAACTCGTGCTCCCACGTCATCCCTTACACTAAAGCACGTTCCTTTTAACACTACGTTGCTAAGCTACGTCCCCTCTACACATCCACAAGTCTGTCCATGTTCTCAAATGTCCCAAATAACTTTTATTTCCCAACCTAAAGCTCACTAAATCCCTCTACCTAATCCATTCCACGGACTCCATGAGGACTTACCCCTGCCCCATGAAGTCGGTCTAACTAAGCTAACCCTTCCCCCTAACTAGTTTTCATCCTGTGCCCCGGTAAGGGGGTCTTTCACCCCTTGCCCAGGAATCCTGTGCACCCGAAAGTGAGGCTTGTTTTTTTTTTTTTTTCATGCGCAGCACCTGCGCGGCAACTCGCGCACTTTGCACCTGCCCGTGACGTCATGCAGCTGCACGTGTTCCTCGTCCCTCCTTGGACGGCACCATCCGGCAGAGATACCCCTCCTGCCGGATTCCAACCACACGTGCAGCCATGACGTCACCGTGCGCAAAAAAAACACAAGCCCCACGTCTCGAGGGGTTCCCCACGCGAACACATGTGCTTTGCCCGTTGGAGCTTAACACACACGATCGCGTGGAGAACCCGTCCGGTCCAAATCCATTTACCTGCCTAAACTTTGTCCGTCCGCGGGATCGGCAAATCCACCGCGTGCGTTTCCGGACCGGGACTTCACTCTCGCAAGCGAGCACGTGGTGGTCTCGTGCGTTGCACAGCACGAACCGCGTGCTCACTGCTGGGCAAACCCGGCACGGTCCTCGAAACAACTACAGCCGCTACTCGGCTTTCTTTCTTCTGTCGCCTTCGTCGTCGCCATTCAACCCACGCACACCTGCGTGTTACGACGCACACAGTCCACTCCATCACATTCACACCGGGAGATGCGGCTGCGTGCTCCCGCATGCCAACCGACATCTCCCTCACATACCGCTCTCTCACACACACGGTCTCCCTTGCACACAGCGACCTTGCACACGGCCGTTCACTCACGCACGGTGCCTCACTCGCACTCCGTGCCTCATCCACTCACGCGGGGGCACTCAACCGCGGTGCCTCATCCACACACCGTCCCTCACTCACACACGCGAGGGCACTCACCCGCGGTGCCTCATTCACACACACGGCGACACTCACACACGGTGCCTCATCCACACACGGCGTGCTGGGAAGCACGTACCCTGGCACCATCGCCACCACACCACTCACACACGGGGTCGCTTCCACACACGGTGCCGCACTCACACCTTGCACCACACACACAGGGACAACCACACTGGGCATTCGTGTCCCCACAAGGGTCTCCGGGGCCTCTATACCCCCCAAGCTCTCCGTGCACCCGTCCACAGCACTCCTCCCCTCAACCTCGCGAAGCACGACCGAACTCACCTGGTCGTGATCTGCCTCAAGGGGGCAGACTCCCTCCCCTCGTTCCTGGAGGAGGCCATCCAGCTGCTCGCACTGGGTCTCCACCCAGTCCGCCAGCTCACCCCCATTGTCCTCCACTACCTCCGTGTGTGTGTGTGCGTCACTTACCCCGTCTTCATCGTGCTGTCTCTCTATTTTTTCTGTCTCCCGTGTCTCTATACATTTTCTCTCCTGGTTCCTTTTTTCTGTCTCTTCCTGGTTCCTTTTCCTTTCCCATCTGAGTCGTTCTTTCTCTCTGAGCCCCATTAGCTGTTCGTTCTCCCTCCGTTTTAGTTGTTCAATTTCACACTCATAGAGTTGTTGTTTTCTTTCCCACTGTTCCTCCTGCTCTTTGTTTTCCAATCTCATCGTTTCTTTCAATTGGCTCATTTCATTCCTGTGTTTCATTCGCTGTTCTCTCACGACTCTTCCTCGTTTCCTCTCCTGTCCTTCCTTCTCCAGTTTCATGGTTTTCTTCATTTGGTTAATCTCCTGTTTGTGTTTCATTCGCTTCACAACTCCACAACTCCATCCCACAAACATCGCTTCACCGCCATTCCCAAATGACGCCCGCCAACCACCAAACCACCACAGCAAACCCCCACCACCTTCACCTATCTCCTTCTACAACCATCGACCACACCACCAGTCAACAACGTCGTGCTGTCCAGGGCCCGTTCCGTAATTGATGCCGAACACGTCGAGCCGCGGGTACGAATGCGTTCCTCTCAGGGAGAAATTCGGATCAGGAAGGCTTCACGCCCCCTTTTTCTCCGTCCAATGGGCGAGCATCGGGCGGTATGGCCCCGCCTCCAAGCATGATGGATGTGAATTCCTCTCAGGAAGGAATTCGGATCAAAAGAGGCTCACGCCCCTTTTTGCCACGCCGATGGCTGAACAGAGGGTGGCGTGGCCCCGCCTCCAATCCTAAAATCTGCATACAGGCTCCTCCTCTGGTCTATAAAGACGCGAGCACAAGGCGACTCGGGGGAGTTCGGGTCGAGTGAAGACGGAGGTCATCGTCGAAGTTGGAGTTGGAGTTGTAGTGTGGTGTCATCTCGTCGCTGGTCGCTGGGCTCGTCTCGTCGCTGGGCTCGTCTCGTTGTGGAATCGACCCACCTTCGCTCCCACAAGCGACCAAGCCAGCCAGCCATTTCCCTCGCTCGACCCTGAGCATCAACAATTCTCCCCCCCCCCCCATCCGTGCTGAGATAGTGCCGGTGGCCACGTTTATTCCCCACCCTAACCGTGGTGCCGACCCAACCGTGTTGGCGTGGAGCATGACGGAGAGGGCTCACCGACCACGCCAGGGGCACGGAGTCGGGGCGCAGCTGCGCGGACATTGCGGCTTGCCCGCCATCGCGTCACGAGGACGCGGGTAGGACCTTGTCGGTCTCGTGGACCTGGCCGCTCCTCCAGGTTCCGCGCACATTTGGTCCACGGACCCCGTCTACCTCCCTGCCTATGGGGAGGTCTTTTCTTTGCTTTTGAATGCATGATGTGGCGCCGTCCGACAAGTATAATTGTTTAAGTGTTGTAAATAATTATAGTCGGTAGTAGTGCTTTTGCTTTTGTTGCATTTTGTCTTGACTGTTATACGTGCATTACTGTATGGCTGTGAATACGTGCGTGTGTGTGTGTGTGTGTGTGTGTGTGTGTGTGTGTGTGTGTGTGTGTGTGTGTGTGTGTGTGTGTGTGTGCGTGTGTGTGTGTGTGTGTGTGTGTGTGTGTGTGTGTGTGTGTGTGTGTGTAATAAAGTGCTTGCTTGTTGAACTGTTTCCCGTCTCGTTGCGTCCTTTCCTTTGTTGAAAGTTCCATCTTGCATCACGTAAGGGATTAATAGTGGGTTTAAAACACCTGGTAACTAATCTGAACCGTCAAGGTCGACGATAACTCCGCTCGGTTATCTCTGTAGTACGGAACGAGCCGCTTAAGCGGTTCGTGTCCGGAGTTGACCTGTGGTGTGGTACAACTCCTCGGTACACTATCCACGCGGGTACTTCGGTAAATCGACCATTCGGCGATCGGACCCTATTTCGCACGGGTGGAATGCGGACCGAGTTGTGGTGAGGTTAAACCCCCACCCGTGACTGGCTCCTGGCGGTAGTTCCCGGAGGGTCACGATTGAATTGCACGTTTGGTGGGCGAAGCGGCTGCCATTCGAGTCATGCGGCCGATCGCACGCCGGACGGGCCAGAATTCGCAACAATATTTTAATATATTTATATATATATATATATATATATATATATATATATATATATTAATGCATATATTTTAATATATTTATATCTATTTTTTTTAATTTTTGCTATACAAATATATATATATATATATATATATATATATATATGTATATATATGTATATGTATATATATATATATATATATATATATATATATATGTATATATGTATATATATATATATATGTATATGTATATATGTATATATATATATATATGTATATATATATATATATATATATATATATATATATATATATATATATATATATATATATATATATATATATGTATATATAATGTGGTGAATTGAAGGTCGTGACGTGTGATCACATGTTGCCCGGCTCGAGCACAGAAGAGATAAAGCTGAGGTTCGGCTCGGTCGGGGGGATTGTCCCAGGGGCATTGTCGTTTTATGTCGGCGATTCACTTGGTGCTCATTGAATGGTGAGAATACTGATTTATATATAATACTGATTTATTTTGCGGTGATTAGTTGCGCGTGTATACCTTGCTGCTTATGCACTCCTTGCTGCGTCTGTATCTCCTGGTGTGCCCGTAGAAGCGGCTCAAATCAAATGGAATAAAGCCTATACTCTGAAGGTTCTTCTCTCGTCTTCATTTCAATTTATTCCATTTGGTTTTCTCGGCTCTCTCAACCAACGATGGACAAGATCTACAAACCAGAGAGGTTCGACGCAGACCCAAACGCGACTGACTCAGAAATGAAATGGTCGCATTGGTTCCGTTCCTTCTCACACTATCTGACCATCATCGAAGAGGGAGCTGACAAATTGGCCGCCCTCGTGAATCATGTCTCGCCCGGCGTATACAGGCTCTTCTCGGAGTGTGACACCTACGAAGCAGCGATCGACGTGCTGCAGGCGCTCTACGTGAAGCGCAAGAACGAGGTATACATACGACATCTTCTCAACACACGCAAGCAAGCAGCCGGGGAGACAATCGATCAGTTCCTGCAAGCTCTGAAACAGCTGGGAAAAGACGGCAGCTTCCGGGCCGTAAACGCCGAGGAACACCGAAATGAAGCGACCCGGGAGGCATTTATCCAAGGACTTAGATCAGCCCACATATGGCAACGCTTACTAGAGAAAGCGTAACCCACTCTTGAAAAGGTAGTCGATCAGGCTCGAGCGATGGATACGGCTCAGCAGCAATCTGAGTCATTTGGGACACCGATGCTGCTAATGAACACCGCTACGCTGGAAACTCAAGGAACCCCACAGACACAGACACAGCCTGACACAGGGGATGGAGAAAAACCCGAGGAGCCGAATACCCAGACCACGTCAAACTCCTCAGCAACTGCTCCGGTTGGTAAATGCTTCTTTTGTGGGTACAAAAGACACCCCCGCCTAGCTTGCTATAGTTACGACATAGTCTACCGGCCCGGGAGGGAAAACCCTGCTGCAGACACCTTCTCTCGGGTCTACTGCTCGGCGACAATCAGTCGGGCTTTGCAAGACCTCCATGTGTCTCTTTGCCACCCGGGGGTAACCAGAATGGTACATTTCGTGCGCAGACAGAACTTTCCCTATTCTATTGAAGATATTAAACAAATGAATGCTTCATGCCCTGTTTGTGCTGAACTAAAACCCAGATTCTATGGTGCAGCTTCTGGCAGATTGATCAAGGCCACTTCTCCCTTCGAGAGACTAAACATTGACTTCAAAGGGCCCCTGCCGACCGAGACAGACAACAGATACATATTCACTGTTGTTGATGAGTATTCAAGGTTCCCTTTCGCATTTCCGTGCTCGGATATGACCTCGGGCACTGTCGTGAAATGTCTGTCTGACCTCTTCGCTATGTTTGGGAAACCTTCGTACATACATTCAGACAGGGCCGTGTTTCATGTCGGCCGGGCTAAAACAATTCCTATTAGAGCACGGCATAGCAACTAGTCGAACGACGGGTTACAACCCACAGGGTAATGGGCAGGTGGAACGGTATAACGGAGTCATTTGGAAAGCCGTAACTCTGGCGTTGAAATCTAGAGGACTGGGCCCCGAGCGGTGGGAGGTTACCCTTCCCGACGCTCTGAATTCCATACGCTCTTTGCTCTGCACGTCCACCAATGCAACTCCTCACGAACGAATGTTTACTCACCAACGACGTTATGTTGACGGCCAATCGGTGCCCAACTGGCTAACCCATCCCGGAACAGTGTTCATGAAACGCCCGGTACGACAAAGCAAGTATGAACCCATGGTGGAAGAGGTCGAACTCATCGATACTAATCCAGAGTATGCTCATGTCAGGCTCCCGGATGGCAGGGAGACCACTGTGTCGGTTCGCCATTTGGCTCCCTCAGGTACTCCTCCCGCAGGTACACCACCATCTGGCACACCTCCCTCTGACATCCCCTCCCCAGGTGTTCCCCCCCAGGGACTCCACCCGAGAAGGGTGACGACGGAGCTACCGCGTTCCACCCGAGAGCGATCGGGGAGTCATCTCCGGCACGAGTCGAGGCTCACCAAGAGGATCGGAAGCCTTCCTCAAGTGAAACCGCCATCTACTCCCGGAGAGGTCGACGAATAATACCCCCTCGCCGACTAAATCTGTAAAGGGGATTATCGGCATCCTCGATGCTCATGCTCCTATATGCTCGTTACATAATATATTGATGCTCATTACCATGCTCCTACAACTCAAAATAATCCTCACTGCTTGGCATGTATGCTTCTGTAGTTTAGATAGTTCGCGTTGCTTGAAATATATACTCCTGTAGCGCTGAAGTAATCATGGTGCGTTCGCTGGGCCTCTAGTTACATTTTAAAGACGGGGAGAATGTGGTGAATTGAAGGTCGTGACGTGTGATCACATGTTGCCCGGCTCGAGCACAGAAGAGATAAAGCTGAGGTTCGGCTCGGTCGGGGGGGATTGTCCCAGGGGCATTGTCGTTGTATGTCGGCGATTCACTTGGTGCTCATTGAATGGTAGGAATACTGATTTATATAATACTGATTTATTTTGCGGTGATTAGTTGCGCGTGTATACCTTGCTGCTTATGCACTCCTTGCTGCGTCTGTATCTCCTGGTGTGCCCGTAGAAGTGGCTCCAATCAAATGGAATAAAGCCTACACTCTGAAGGTTCTTCTCTCGTCTTCATTTCATATACATATATTGTTGCGGCCGGAGGTCGGGTGAGAAGACCACTCGGTGGGAAGCTATCTCGGGTTCCCACTAGACTCCCCGGAATCGCAGGCTGTCGCACACGGTAACTCTGTGACGCGGCGGGTCGCGAACCGACCATGAGCGCCAGTAACTCAACAACGTAATTTAGGGTCCTTCGTCTAATATCGGTTCTATAAAAATAATCACGTGACCTAATTATCGGGAGACACGCCCTTCGTTACGCCTTGTCTGAACCGGATCACCTTACTTGATCAAATGCAGCCGAGCGACACTGCCAAGGAATGTACCAGCTCGTAGAACGGATCATTGGGAATAAAGTCCCGGTTAGGCTCGGATACAGACCATGCTGGATCAATGAAGGAAAAGACAAAAACGAGCTGGGAACATTTATACATCAGCATTTATTACAGGCAGGTGAGGAAAAATATGTGGCACACTGAATGTAGTTTATTGTTGTTTGTAAAGTAGGGATAGAAAGAAAAGTGTGGTGTGTCAACGAAACAAGCAACTTACGAAAGCAGACTCAGAGCAGACCTATACCGATATATCTTCTGCAATCTTAACTTAAAGCTAGGACTGGCGCCATTACACACATACACACACACACACACACACACACACACACACACACACACACACACACACACACACACACACACAACCCCACAAACAGGAGTTAATGAGAAGAAAGGAGAGGAGATGAGGCTAACAGTCTCGTAATACCTTGCACGGTTGACCAACCGCGCTACCCAGTACGTTTTCGGTGACGCTCCGCTGAGCGATCACAACTTGAGAGTTGGCGCGTTATCTCCTGCTTGGTAACTATCCGGGCTCAGCGTGTGCCCCAGTCCCGAGAGTGAGTGGAGCAAGCAGGCAAGGAAGGTAGATAAGTGGGCGGACCCAGCAGGCAAATAAAGCGGAAGTCAGCAGGCGGGGAAGAAGGCGGAGCAGCAGGCGAATGCAGAGATCCAGAGATAGGAAGGCAGAGATCGAGAGCGAGTGGGCGGAGTGGTAGATGAGGCAGGCGGAGCTGCAGGCGAATGCAGAGATCGATCCCAGAGAGGAAGCAAGGCAAGAGCGTGAATGGCTTCACGATCCGCCTTTTATAAGCCCCGTGGTGTAGGGTGGGGTGACAACCTGAAGCGATTCGTCGTCACCCGAAATCGTGCGCTCCTATTGGACCCTGGCCACACGCTGCCAAGCTCCCCCGGCCAGAAATGATCGCATTTGTACATCTGGCGCAACATGGCCAGGCCGTGGAAGTGTCTTGCGCTGAACACCGCGACACGAATCACCTTACACCGAACTCCTGGGCTGTGTCCTGGCAACTGGACGAGAGTCGCGTCGGTCCCACATGCCCGTTCGGGCATTCCCGGAGCTCTGCGGTTGACACTGGTCAACACACTTGTTCTGTTTGCACGCCACGCGTCCCGATCAGTCTGGGCCGTACAGCATGCCTCTGCTTGGTTGCGACTGCATCGAGGCGGAAGTGCGAGGTGGCGTGGGATGACCTCTGCCATTTGTGGGAGATATTGAGGGCCGAGGTGGCGAGCGAAGGTCGATGGTGAGACGCCGTTGTAAATCTGCGAGCAGACCCGAATAAAGGTGTTCGCCATGCGCGTCCGTACAGGGCGGTGGTGATTATCGCAGGGCTGCGCGCGTGTCTGTTCTCGTGGATTTGCGCCTGCTTCGCTTTGTATCAAGGATTGAAGGAAAGGATTGGATGTACATCAGGGTTGAAAAGAAGACAGATATAATTATTAGATGTAGATTCGAATGAAAGGGCTTGCCCCGCACTTCCTGTACAGTGTGGGTGGAGGGTTTTTCATTGTGATTTTCTCAGGCGGCCGTCTGGGTGCGGTGCCTGCTTTGACTTATTTCATGGATAAGAGGAAAGAGTGGAATGAAGATAGAGATGTAACTAGACCTAGCTATCTGACCCACGCAACGCACATCATCGCGTTAACCAAACAGACATGAGGGGAAGGTCGAACTGCATATATACTAATGAAATGACTGTCTGGGGATCACTGTATGTTGGGTGCCATTGCCTGAGAGGCATGCAGTTTTCAGAACCGCAACAATACACTCGATACCCGTGGCCCTAATGAACTGGTGTCAAGAGTGGGATATTTGGACCTGTGGTGCGCTTCACGCACCTCGAACTTCAGAGCTGTTCAGACTAAATTTTCTTTCAATTAATTGGTGCGGACAATGGCAGACCAACACAGGCAGGTCCCGGTGGGCCATGTGGATGATGTAGATATGGATAAGGAATTGATCCAGGACCCGCATGAAGTCGCAATGGAGGGTGAAGAGGAAGCAATGGGAGAGGTGGAAAATGATTCCCACCCTCGGCCTCAGGAAAATGCGGCGCTGATAGTGCAGAACGCCGGGTTATCGCAGCCAGTGCAGCCCGAGAATGACTCAATGTCGTTCATGAGGCAATTAATGGCACAAATAACTATGATAGACCAAAGCAACAGGAGCAGAATGGACAGGATGAGTGAAGAGAACAGCAACAGAATGGACGCGATGAGCAGAAAAATGGACGTGATGTGCGATGAAATAAAAAGGGAGGTGAGTGAAGTAATGGGCAGAGAAATGGCGGCGGTACAAGAGGATGTAATGGAGTCTCGGATCGGTGTCCAGGAAGAACTGAGGGAGAGCGAGGCCAGACTGATGTGAGAGATTGGGATCATTATTGAATGCATGAACATGTTATATTTACAGCGTGACAAAGTGCTCAAAGATTAAGCTTAGAGGATACAGGTCCATGAGGCGAACCAAGAGGAGGTGCAAGACGAACAGGGGAGCAATTCGGAGTATCGGAGACATACATCTCACCAGGTAAGGTGTTATAATTGTGGTCTGACAGGCCACCTGTCACTGGACTGCAAAGCTCTATGCAGGGATAGACTTCGGTATCCAGGACCACCAACTGCACCCCTTATGGATCGGACTAGCCAGCCCTCAGCACGCCCCCGCCCCCTCGCCAGGCCCCAGGAAACCAGTATGTGCCATCCATATAGGGCCATGTTCGGCTGTGGTAGATGGAAAAGTGCTCTCATCGATGCGACAGGTCGTTTATTGTGGCCAAATCGGATTGGTAGTTTGACAATTAGATGTAAAATTGCCGGCGTCGGGGTAGACGCCGTGGTAGACACAGGAGCAAGCGCCACAATCATCAGCCCTGTGATCTTTGATTCGAGCATAGACGGCTGGGATGATATCCACCGTCTGGAAAATCATAGCCTGCAGCTGACTACTGGGGCAACGGCTCCCATCATAGGGCGGAGGTGTGCGACCCATGCCTATTGGGGTTGGATTTGTTAACCGCCAGCCAATGTAAAATCGATCTGGCCCGGGGTATCATGCAGATGGGTTTCGAAGAGCTGCCACTAGGAGTGTGCCACACTAGGGATGAGAAGGTGAAGCTGGATGCTCCCGATCCAGTGACCATTCCCCCGGGTGCCGACACGATAGTCCCAGCACGATGGCGGCCTCACCCAACCTGGCAGGAACCCCCATGGTCTGGTCGAGCAGCTGGTGGGACAACCAATCCGGGGCTTAGTCATGGACCGTACCCTTGTAAATACTGACGGGCCTGTGGTGGCCGACAGAGTAATTCATGTGAGCACAGAACCACACACTACAGCATGGGGCACGAAGGTAGCTGATTATTAATGTCGCAGAGGTGAGAGGCGAGAACATCTGGCCGGATCGACCCCAGAGGAAATCTCGAGAATGTGATAGGAATTGGCCCGATCCCATTTACAAGATGGTAAACTGGAGGAGTGCAGATTTGGAGGAAGCCAAATGGGAGGCCTTACACAAACTAATTAACAAGCAATTAACTGCCGCGAAGAAGCCACTCTATCTCTCACTCGCCGGGCACTGGAGCTAAACCATTTGCTCCATCTCAAGCTCTCTACTTCATCAAATTCGCAGCCCCGGTGACTGAATTTGAGACAACCATTTGTGTCTGCCGCACAGTCGTTGCTGAAAAACGCCAACGACCTTAACATCAGTGCGGCCCACTGGAGCGCGGAATGGTGGACGAACTCTACCAGACTCCGCGCTTTCATTCCCGACATCGGTTCCCATACCACCGGAATGGCCTTGCCAAGACTGGCTTGGGTACGACTAAACCATCTACGTACCGGCGTCGGACGATTCCGCTCAAATATGCACAGATGGGGTGTGGCACTTTCTGCGGCTTGTGAGTGTGGCGTGGAGGAACAAACCGCAGACCATGTCATCCTTGGCTGTCCCATATACCGTGCCCCAAGTGGGGCACACGGTCTGCGTGTTTTGGATGACGATACAAACCAATGGCTGCTCGACACCTGCCCCGACATATAGCCCAGGGATGCCGACACAGCTCCAGGGTGGTAAAAGGCATAGACCCTCGGCCCCTGAGCGTGGCAAGAAGAAAGAGAACGAAAATCAAGATCAAGCTCGAAACGAAGAAGAAGAAAAAGAACCAGCATTTGGGAATCTCCTCTCTGTCTCCCGAGGACATTGGACGTACGGGCCTGGTAAAACATCAGATACACACCGGTGAGGCCCGGCCTATTCATCAGACTGCCCGACGGCTCCCTTGGAGCAAGAGGGAAGAAGCTGACGAGCAGGTAGAAAAGATGCTGATTGCATGTGTCATTGAGTCCTCGGAAAGTCCTTGGATGTCACCTGTTGTGTTGGTTAAAAAGAAAGCTGGGACCACGCGTTTCTGCGTGCACTAACGCCAGCTGAGCAATGTGACACTCAAAGACTCCTATCCTCTGCCGAGAATTGACGATACCCTCAATGCCGCTGTGGGCTCAAATTGGTTCTCAACTTTGGACCTCAAGAGCGGGTATTGGCAGGTGGAGATGGACAAGACAGCGAAGGAGAAAACAGCATTTTCTACAGGGAAGGGACTGTATCAGTTCACTGTGATGCCGTTTGGTTTGTGTAATGCCCCCGCCACCTTTGAACGATTGATGGAGTGTGTTCTGGGAGGCATGCCATGGCAATCATGCCTGGTGTACCTGGATCACGTCCTGGTGCACGCTAAAGCATTCCCCCTGGCCATTGCTAATTTTGACCAGGTGTTTCGGCACCTCAGACAGGCAGGGTTAAAGTTGAGCCCAGAAAAATGTACCTTGTTTGCGAAGGAAGTGGCCGATCTCGATCATGTGATAGGTTGCGAGGGGGTGAAAACCGACCCCGGTAAAGTCAAGGCGGTAGAGGAGTGGCCCGTACCAAGTAACATAAAGGAGGTGCGGGGTTTTTTTGGGACTCTGCTCCTACTACCGGTGCTTCGTGGCCAAATTTGCAGAGATAGCCAGGCCCTTTCAATGGCTTACGGAGAAGGGGACGAGGTTTAATTGGACGTGGGAGTGCAATGATGCCTTCCTCAAATTGAAGGGGTGTTTAACATCCGCACCCATTCTAGCATTCCCCAATGACAATGGGACCTTTACCCTGGACATGAATGCGAGCCAGGAAGGATTAGGTGTAGTTTTGTCTCAGACGCAGGAGGGCGTGGAAAGAGTGATCGCATATTTCAGTCGGGCTATTAGCAGGCCCGAGCGAAATCACTGCATCACTCGCAAAGAGTTATTGGCTATGCTGTCTGCCATGAATCATTTCCACCCGTACTTGTACGAGCGGAGATTTTCAGTTAGAACTGAGTATTCCTCAATGGCTCTTACGGTTCAAGGAACGCAAGAGCCAAATTGCGAGGTGGTTGGAAAAGTTGCAGCAGTACGATTTTAGTGTGACCCATAGAGCCAGTAAGGCTCATGGGAATGCCAATGCACTCTCTCAACACCCTTCTCTGGGAGCAAACTTTAAGTTCTGTTCGTGACATGAAGACAGGGACCAATTGGCAGACCCCTCCCATAAGATCTTCGTCCATGCAGCGCAGGTGGCAGGACAAGTCTTGCCACTAACCGCAGATGAGGAATTTGGAACGTTGGCTTGGAGCACGGCCCAGCAGGAAGATCCCACATTGGGGCCGGTGTATGAATGGGTCTGGGCAGGTAACAGACGCAATGGGGAGGAGGTCACCCACCTCGGAGCAGGGACAAAGGCTTACTGGGCTCAGTGGAAGAAGCTAGAATTGAAAGATAACATCTTGTATCGCAAGTGGGTGGAAATTCCCTCCGAAAGAACTTCCTCGCTTATTATAGTCTCAGACCAATTTAAAACCACTATTTTACAACAGTTGCATGGTACCTGCCCTGCTGGCCATTTCGTCAGGACAAAAACAACATCTCGGGCCTACCGGAGGTTTTATTGGATGAATATGGGGCGCGATACACAGGACTGGTGTCGAGCATGCGACACCTGTACTGCTAAAAAGGGACCGGCACAGAGGATGTGAGCCCCCCTTTAATTATACCAGGTGGGGGCCCCCCTTGAGTGGGTGGCTATGGACATCTTAGGACCACTGCCCTGCACCCGCCAGGGTAATAAATATATCCTCGTGGTTATGGACAATTTCACCAAGTGGCCGGAGGCCTATGCGCTCCCAAATCAAGAAGCTGGGGTTGTGGTACAGGCCTTCGTGGAAGGTTTTGTATGCCGGCATGGGATTCCGGAAGAGCTGCACACCGATCAGGGTCAAAATTTTGAGAGCCAATTATTGAAAGAGGTGTGCAGTCTCTTGTCAATTTGGAAAACAATGACAACGCCTTTAATACCACAATCTGACGGGATGGTGGAAAGGTTCAACAGGACCTTAATACAACAACTATTTACCACCACCCGTCAGGATGATTGGGATGAGCATTTCCCGTATTTGTTGAAGGCCTTCCGAACTAGCCAGCACAGAGCCACCGCATGTAGCCCAGCGTCACTCATGTATGGGCAGGAGTTGCGGGCTCCCGCTGACCTGCGATGCAGTCCCTTGCCAAAACGTCCTGATAAACCACCGGGGGAGGGCTACGCCCGTCATTTGAAGGAGGGTATGGAACGGGTCCATGCCTTCGCGCGCTGCCAGCTCCATCTGGCAGGTGTAAAGATGAAGCGCAGGTATGACCACCAGAGCCAGGTGTGCAAATACACTCTGGGGATGAAGATTTGGTTTTTCAATCCCCAGAGACAAAAGGGCAAATGCCCAAAGCTCACATCGCCTTGGCAGGGCCCAGGGGTCGTCCTGGCGCAGATCTGTGACGTGGTCATCAAGATGGAAATGGGACCACAGGCTCTCCATCGGATCGTCGATGCTGACCGATTGAGACCCTACACCGGCGACCAGACACCCTCATGGATCGCTCTGGCTTTCGAGGCAGAAGCCAAGTCAAGCACCTCTGCGGACATGGGGCGGCTCGTGTGTAAGAGATAGCAACAGTCATGACCATGTGTGGAGCGCAGTGGTGTAACCGCCCCACAAAGGGGGCCCAGGAGCACTAGCCTAAGGGGGATGGCATTGTTAGGCCCACATGCGGGTGCCAGTGATGGTAGCCTCTCTGTGGGTTCCGAAGCAGTGACCATGAGGGAGGGCTAGGATAAATTTAGGGATCGAGAGCAACAATAGGGACTGTTTAGGTAGAGACAATGAACATGTAGTGGGGACGTGGAGAGGTATAGAGGGTAGAGTTAAATGGGAGTGTGCGTAGTACTGTTGTGGGCCGGGGTTCGGCGGCGATAAACGACCACTAGGTGGAGCAGTAGAGTCGTCTCCCACCGAACACCAGGAATTTAGGTCGCGACTCTCGGACAACTCCAAAGGTCACGGGTCCCTTAGCGGACCGCGGGCGCCAATATTTTGACTGCGTGACATAGGGTTAATTGTCTCGATCTCCAATATACCTAAATAACCATGCAGTCTAGCTACCGGGGAAACCACACCCATGATGGGCTCTGTCGAACCGGGTCGCTCTAGCGACCTTGGTCCAGTGTAACCGAGCGGAATTACCAGAGTCCGCCAGACCCAATGACATCTTACCGGCCCAAACGGCCTCACTAATTCTCAATACGCACCATGCTGGGTCAATGAAGGAAAAACACGGACGATGAACTGGAACATTTAACACGGGGGTTTATTTTACAATAGGCAATAATCGGGAAGGGGGACACAGAGCAGAGTTATCACGAATAAGAAATGTAATTCACCATGTACAAGACACTTAACAATTCTACTTACAGACGGGGCCCACGGACACACACACACACACACACACACACACACACACACACACACACACACACACACACAAGAAAATGGACCCCGTTTTTTGGACCGCTAAAAAATTGGACCCCGCCAGGCCGGGGTACCTTCGCGCATCGTGCGGTCACACCGACTCCAAACCACCATGGTGGGACTCAAACCCACGACCCGAAGTCCACGACCCACGTCCCTGGCTGCTCGGCCGCCACTACCATGAGGAGCCACCGCAAAGGGCCGCTGACGACGACCGAGACCAAGCCACCACAACCGCAGACGAAGAAAATCGCCACCAAGACTGCAGATGAAGCCAATCTCCACCAACTCTCCCCTCTCTTGAGGTGGAAGCGATTTCTTTTTCCTCCCACTCACCTCCTGATTGGACGGTCGTCTCGAGGGGTGTGTCGAGGCATCTCGGAGGCCCGCCTCCCGAAGAGGATCTGTAGTAGCTTTCAGCACGCTGGCCTCCCATTGGCTGGGGCGTGCGTGCGATGCTCGCCCTTCGCTCATTGGCTGGAGGAAATGTCCCATGCCCTTCCTCGGGGCGGAGCCTCGATCTGAGGCGATGGAGGCTCCACCCACGCCTTCAGCCAAAAACACATGGGCAATGGCGACCGGGTTGAGTGAGGGACGGTGCCGTTGTTGTTTTTGTTGTAGTAGATGAAATAAACCTGACTATAAAAGAACTCACAGCACACACACGAAATTCTCATTAGACAGAAGGACGGGACCCTGACTATAAACACATACTTATTGAAATAACTGAACTGCGGGGGCTGCTGTCTGTCTGTCTGTGTGCAAATGGCTTCCAGATTCGTAACAGTACAAGGGAAGACGAGGGCGTACGACTTTGTTCGGGGAAATTAGTTCGGTAATGCTATGTTGGTGAGTGGAAATGTGTTTGTGTAGTCGATGAATTTTGAGTGTGAGGGCAGGGCAATGGCCGGTATGAGTGTGAGTTACGGAATGCATGGTGTGAAGGATTGAATGGGGGAAGTGGATCCCACCCAAGGAAACCTGGGGGTTAGTTTAAAGTTAGATAGGGGGATTAGGTAAATTTACACATGGATGTCGTTCTGCGGTTGGTGCTGATTGTAGAAAGTAAAAAAAACAAAAATTGTGTGTCAGGTGCAGGAGATAATTGACCGGCTGTGTCTTGTGAGTGTAGTGTTCGGATGAAGCAGGTACCCCCAGGAGCTGGGGGCTCGTCGGCCAGTTGAGGCCGTAGGTCGGTCCAGGGGCCAGTAGTGGGTGAGTGAGCACAGGTACCCAAGGAGAGGGGCCTGGCGTGCCAGTGTGGTGTTTAGAGCAGTGTTCAATGGGCCTGGGTGCCCGAGCAGCGGGACCCAGGATGCCAAAATGCCATCGAGAGGGGGAGTTCCAGTGAGGGCAACCCCCATGTTATTGTGAGGAGCAGGCAAGCTCGGTGGCAGCTCCAGCATCCCGGGGGTGCCAACGCTGAGTATGCAGGTGGGCATACCTGCTGGTGGATCCACACTACCCAGCCACGAAATTGTGCGATGGCACGGAAGAAAATTTGGTGGGCAAGGCCCAGAATTGTAGGAGCCCCAACACATAGGCGATGGGACTTTGGGTTTTTAGAACCCTATAGTTTAACAAAGGCCTCTTGGCACAATATAACCCCGAGGACAGTTTAAAAGTGTAACAATATTAGCGTAGTTAGGATTGATGAAGCCCACTTCGCACCATCCACTGTCAGGATGATCGCCGGCTGCTGGACTTGCCTCCTAAAGGACTTGAGAATGAGACTTGTCACGACGTAAATGTAAGATTGCATGCAGTTCTGCTCTTTTTTTCCTTTCCACAGAACCTTGGAGGGATTGGGTACGAATTTGGTAATGGGGATAGTGGGATATAGGAGACAAGACGAAGCAACGAATTGTAAAAAGAGGGGGGCTAGGGTACTGTCTCTGAGGGAAAAGAGGTTGGATGGGTGCAGACGAGTAGGGCGAACCTCGAGCTTTCTCTCCCGGCACTGCCCCAGGTGTGTGCACACCAAGGACTGGCTGACCATGTTGGTTGGACCTGGTGTTTGATGGCATTACCTGGATTACATTTTTTTTTCTTTTCGTGCTGTTTGCCTTGTCGTTTTGCTTTGTCTCGCCATCCCCAGGACAATCAATGCATCACTCACCTTTCTGGATCACTTGCTCTGCGTCCATTGCATCACTCACCTCACTTCACCATTTGCTCCGTGGCCTGTGTTCCACCCCCACCTGTTCTATGGACTGCCACTCGCTGCAGCCTCATACCAGGTGACACCATTCCAATTATTATGGTGGTTTTGTTTTCTTTTGTTTGAACTGCATTTACTGCAGCAGCATACTAACACATTTATGGACTGCCCCTTTGCTGCAGCCTCATACCAGCTTCATACCAGCCACATGCCACTCTGCTTCACTTGTTGTGCCACGAATTACCACGACCATGAACTGCACAAACACAGCTCGGTGGAGGAAGTGGCTCGGTTCTTGTTGCTGCTTCCTTTGATCATTTTTGGTGAGAAGGCCACAACGTTTATGGCCTGTATGCCGGTCACTGGCCTGCTGGTTTGTTTTGCTCAGTGTGCTGGTGAAGGGCATGAAGAACATGGAGGTGGTAAGAAGTAAACAGGTGTTCCCCCTCCACAATTTTCCTTTTGAATTTCTGTAGGTCCTGGGTCAGAAATTGTATATATTTGTATAGTTGTGTAGATTTTTTAAAGCCCACCGACTATATGTTTTAGTTTCAAAAATTCAGGCAATTTCGGTGTAGCATAAGGTTGTTTGTGTGAGTCAGTTAGGTAGTTCCCAACACATCAAGCGGGACATATCAAGTTTAAATTGTCACACACACTAAAGGGTAGAGTTAAAACATACTAGGTAGGGGTAACTTCACCTGCATATCACACGGTAATGCTAACTTTTAATGGCAATGATGTAACTTTTAACTGATGTCTCCAGCTGTGGGACGAGACTGGGATAGGGAAAGGGGTCGTGTTATGGATTTCAGAATCGGATCCGAGTAATGCATGCAAAGATTTAGGTCCTCAAACAGTTATTTCCATAAATGCTTGTCCAGGATAGACCCATCCCCATGTCTGGTGGGATTTTTACTTTGATGCGTTGGAGAAGGGTATAGATGGGATTCCCTTTCTTATTGGATGTCATTTTTCTCTTTACGACACATTCATGCACGCGAGATAGCCGTTAGCCCAACCGAGGCTCATCTACCCACTTTCTATCAGGACAGCTTGGCTTGGAGGTAGACGATTTATTTACACTTTGGACTTACATGACATTTGATTCAGCACAACGCAGGCTTTTCCTGAGCAGTTATTCTGATGGTCAAATACAGCTGTGGATCATTTACCTCACCCACCTATCTTTCATTGACGTTCGACACCCACCTCTTTCACCGACATTGACATCCACCTTTTTCCTTCGATGTTCGACACCCACCTCTTTCACCGAAGTTGACGTCCACCTTTTTCCATCAACGATTGGCAGCTCTAGGGATGCTGGCTGGCTCTTGTTCGTGTCAGGCCGTACGACGAAGGAATGATCACGAGATTGACAGTTGGAAGTGACGTGCAGCGATGCGCCAATACGCTAGGTGGATTTGGCTGAAGTCTGCTTGAGGCTCCGCCCTGACCGGTCGCTTATAAAAATGACGGGAGGACCGTTTTTCTGACAGTTTTGTGACAGCTGGGTGACGGATATTTTCAGCTCCAGTCAGTTGTTCCAAACGGTTGGTGAGCTGGCGAAAGACAGTCGGTTGGTGAGCTAGTGACAGACAGACAGTTGGTGAGCTGGCGACAGACAGACGGTTGGTGAGCTGGCAACAGACAGACGGTTGGTGAGCTGGCGACAGACAGACGGTTGGTGAGCCGGCGACAGACGGTTGGTGAGCTGGTGACAGCCTTACAGCCTTCCAGCTCTGACAGCTGGTGACAGTTTGTGACAGCTGGTTACAGCTCCTCACAATGCCTCACAGCGCCTCAGCGCCGTACAGCTTCTCACAGCTCCTTACAGTTGTCCGTTGGTTGCGGCTCCTGACGGTGGGTGACGGTGGGACCGTTCCTGCTGGTTCTGCTCATACCTGATTCTTGGCGTCCCTGGTTCCTGGAGGTGATGACGTGACACCAATTGGTGTTCGAGCCTGTTTGCAGGTGGGTGCATGGCGAAGCAGGCGCTGGCAAGGGACCAAGGCATGCTCACACATTTTGGGACATTTTATTTGACGCACGATGACTTCTACCTTGGTAAGCCAAGACCAGATTTCTTTCCCCCATGAATGATCTGCTGGGTACCCTTGTCTCGTGTTTAATTAAGTAAAGCATATTGATAAGCATCTGCTCGTCTGTTTTTCTATCAATGCCTGATTAATTCTTTATTTGCTTGAGATTATTTTGATTGATTTGAATTTACCTATTTTCACCACCAGGAAATAAAAAGTTCTTCTGTTTATTTATTTTTCTTATTAATAAATTCCTTGTTGACATTTCAACCTGTCCGTGCTTTTCCTTTCCTTCCATTGATCCAGCATTGTCCGAACCAAGATAGACGAGGAGGTAATTACCAAACTAATTGACTTGTGATAGTCGGCACGCAACAGCGGTAAACACTCGGCCTCTCAAATTAAGATCTAATCAAGATAAGATTGGTGCATTGCCGAGGGCACGCTCCCACTTCAGAAGCCACGAGACCTCGAGTTAAATGGAAAAAATTAGACGGTGGACACTGTTACTCGTGGTTAACTGATTGGCGTTCGTGATTGTAAAGCAATCCACCATACCACGAAGTTAATTGTGAGCGGTGGCCCCAGGTCCAGCTCTTCCGAGGAGAAATGGGGGTTAACCCCCTCATAATACACTCGGTACCCGTGGTCGTAACTATATATATATATATATATATATATATATATATATATATATATATATATATATATATATATATATATATATATATTGTTGTGGTTACCAAATTCGCAAACCACCATTCAGGTCCCTTAGGTGAGGTATCTCGGTAAGTATATGTGTAGTTAGGCCCAAACCCGTTGTCTAGTGGGAATAAATGTTATTCATGCGTGCTGCGACTCTTCAGGATAGCCGTTTTTCTTTTACTATCTTTATTTTGGACCAACCGCCATTGTTACCACCACCAACCACAACATCAACCACCCACCGCGGCGCCGCTTCACGTCACACCTCGCAACCGTCGCATCGCCACCGTTCTTGCGCCGCTTGTGGGTACCGGTGTTGGACTCGTGCAGGGCGCGCGCCGAACAGCGTGTACAAAACCACGGATTTTCAGCTCCAAAAACGGATCAAAAACGACACACGCCCACTTTTGTTCCGTCCAATCGATGAGCGAGGGGCGATTTGGCCCCGCCTCCAGGGCGTTGGAGGGCGGTCGCTATATGCAAATTTATGGATCAAAAAGCATTCACGCCCACTTTTTCTCGGGCCAATGGGGAGCGAGGTGAAAGGTCGAAGGCAGGGGGTCAAAGATGAGAGAGCGAAGCCACGGGGCTTATAAAAGCGACCGCGTTCGTCAAGTCGAGGAGAGTTAAGACTTCGCAGTCGGTGGAGTTGGTCGTCGTCGTGTGCGTTGGAGTCGGAGCGAAGGGGACGGAGCTGTGGAGAGGCGGCGAGGGCAGACGAGGGGGTGCTCGCGTCGTGCCGGGAGCTGCACACCAGGGAGGCCGACGGCGCGACCTGGTCGAGGTGGAGACGCTCGTCGCGGGACTCGAGGCAGAGTAGAAATCCTCCTTTCCCCCGAGCATCAGCAACCCCCTCCTGTTTCCCCCCGCGCTGAGATAGTGCGACCAAGGGGGCCCCTTTCCCACCCCCTACCAGACACTGTCCGCGAGGCCCGCGGAGTTGAGGCACCATCGCCGCTCCGCGTCTCATCACCAGACGGGTAGGCCCGACCCGGTCTCGGCCTCAGGCCCGCCTCATCCTTGAGGGTGTTCTTTTTCTTGGTTTTGGGTATGTGTTGTCGGCGCCGTCTGTGAAGTAAAATTGTATAAGTGTTGCCGTGTGCTCGCGTAATCGGTATTAGATCTGCATTGTCGCATTTGCTTTTTGTGTAAAATTGCATTGTGTTTCTTTTCCTTTTCTATGTGCTTTTGGTGGAATTGAATATGTGTGCTTTCCGTTCATCGCGAATAAATGTGCTTTGTGTTGAACTGTCTCCCGCTTCGCTTCATCTTTTCCTCTATTGAATCCCCATCTTACTTCACGTAAAGGGTTGGTAGTGGGCTGAATACGCCCGATAATTAATCGAACCGTCGAGGCCGACGATAACACCGCTCGGTTATCCCGATAGTACGGAACGGGTCGCTTAAGTGGCCCGTGTCCGAAGTCGACCTGCGGCGAGGTGCGATCGCCCGGTCTACCCTCCGTGTGGGTACTTAGGTAGGTCGAATTTGGCGAGCAACCCTATCCCACGCGGGGGCTGATTGGCTCGATCGCGGTGAGACCGAAAGGTCCACCCGTGACTGGTTCCCGGCGTTAGTCCGAGAGGGTCACGACTGGATTGTCCGTCCGGTGGGCGACGTGCCACGATTCGAGTTACGTGGCCGTCCGCACGCCGGCGGGCGCAAATCCGTAACAATATTGTTGCAGCCATGGGTACCGAGACACCAGCTTGTCACTCAGGGGGATTAATCCCCGGTTGTCCTCGGTAGAGCCAGACCTGGGGCCACCACTCACAATTAACGTGGTGCGGTGGATTGTTTTAGAACCACGGACGCCACCCAGTCAACCACGAGTTCCAGTGTCCACCGTCTAGTTATTCCGTTTAACTAGAGGTCAAGTGGTTACATGAGCGGGGAGCACGCCCTCGGCAAAGCACCAGCGTTATCTGATTAGATTTTAATTAGGGCGGCCGAGCGTTTTAACCGCTGGTGCGTGCCGACGATGTTTGGTCAAATCTGTGGTAATTACCTCCCAGTCTATCTCTGTTCGGACAATGCTTGACCAATGGAAGGAAAGGACAAACACAGACAGGTTGGAAATTGACAAATAATTTATTAATAATGAAATAAATAAATAATCAGAACTTTTTATTTGCTTAGGTAAATAAAGAATGACTTTCAAAGCAAAATCAATCAAAATGCCAGGACAGAGACAAAGAGTAGATGCTTATCGGGGGTTGACTTACAAATAAACACAGACATGGGTACCCAACCGATCATTCAGGGGGAGGGGTGGGGGAAGAATCATCTCGCTCACCAGAAAGTCGTCCGTGAAGCGAAAACGTCCTGAAATGCGTGCGTGTGTGTGTGTGACGTCCGTCGCCAGCACCCAGCTTTGCCGTGCACCCTCTCGCGAACAGCCTTGAACACCAGTTGACGTCTAGAGGGCACCGGGATCGTCCATCGCGGCTTTAGACCCTGGTGTTGTTGGTGACCGACCCGTGCTTCACTTGATGGTAGCGCTGCTCACACCCACACGTGCACCACACGCTCACTTCGAGCTCCATACACATTTCTCAGGACCTGTAGAAATGTGCCGAAGCACTGGGAAGGACGAATTGTCTCGTTGTTGGCGCTGGTCAGACACCCACCCGTGCACCACACGCTCGCTTGCCCAAGCACTGGGAAGGACGAATTGTCTCGTTGTTGGCGCTGGTCAGACACCCACACACGCACCACATGCTCACTTGCCCAAGCACTGAGAAGGACGACTTGTCTCATCGGCCCTGGTCAGACACCCACTTCTCTCGCCCTTTTCTTTTTCCTCTCTCCTTTCGCTTTTTCTTTTTCCTCTTCACGCTTTTCTCTCCTCACGCTTTTCTCTCCTCACGCTTTTCTCTCAGAAGGTACCTCTTGCTCGTTTTTATATCTCCGGGCCATCTCCGTGGGGTGCCGTCCACCCCAAGCTCACCCCGCCCCACTGGCGCACGGTTACCATGACAACCCGTGCGCTCTCAAAAAAGGCGGGCGTCGGAGCTCACGAAAGATTACCGCTGAGGACAAATGAGGGGTGGGCTTCAGAGCTGGTGAAAGAAATGTGTGTAAACTTGTCTGTCGTAAAGAAAAAAGCTTCCCATAAGAGAGGAGATCTATCCTTTACCCTTCTCAACATGTCACATTTAAGATCCCATAAGACATGGGGATGGGGCTAATCTGAACGTGCATTTAAGGAAATAACTGTCTGAGGTCCTGGATGTGTGGATGCATTCATCAGACTGGATTCTAAAATCCGTAACACTACCCCTTTCCCGATCCCAGACTCGTCCCGAGTCGTCCAACAGCTGGCGACATCGGTTTAAAAAAAAAAATACAACATTGCAATTAGCACTACCGTGTGACATGCAGGGGAAGTTACCCCCTACCTAATACGTTTCAACTATACCCTTCAGTGTGTGTGCGACAATTTAAACTAGATATATCCCATCTGATGCGTTGGAAACTAACTAACTGACTCACACAGACAACCTTATGCTCTACCAAAATTGGCGTAATTTTTGAAACTACAACACATAACCGGTGGGCTTTGGTAATTGACACAACTATACAATTTCTGACTCAGGACCTGTAGAAATTCAAAAGAAAAATTGTGGAGAGGGGGAGAACACCTGCTGATTCTTGCCACCTTCATGCTCTTCACCAGCACACCTAACAAAATAAACCGGCAGGCCAGTGATCGGCATACAGGCCATAAACGTTGTGGCCTTCGAAACAAAAATGGTCAAGAAGCAGCAACAAGAAAAGCTATTTCCTCCACAAAGCTGTGTTCGTGCAGTTCATGGCCATGGTGATACGTGGAAAAACAAGTGAAGCAAACTGGCATGAGCCTGGTATGTGGCTGGAATGAGCTGGTTTATAGCTGGAATGGGCTGGTATGAAGCTGGTAGAAAGGGGCTGCAACAAAGGGGGCAGTCTATAAGTGTGGTGGCATGTTGCTACAGTAAATGCAGTTAAAACAAAAGGGAATAAACAAAACCACCATGACAACTGGAAGGGTGTCACCTCGTATGAGGCTACAGCAAGTAGCAGTCGACAGAACAGGTGTGGGTGGAACACAGGTCACGGAGCAAATGGTGAAGTGAGGTGAGTGATGTCTTGATGTAGACAGGTGCTCCAGCAAGGTAAGCGATGCCTTACTGCAGAGCAGGTGATCCAGCAAGGCAAGCGATGCCTTGATGCAGAACAGCCTTGATGGTCCTGGGGCAGTGGCGGGACAAAGTGAAACAGCAAGGCAAACAGCACGAAAAGAAAAAAAGGTAATCTAGGTAATGACAAACACCAGGTCCGACAAACATGGTCAGCCGATCCTTGGTGTGCACATACCTGGGGCAATGGCAGTGGTGCCGGGAGAGAGAGAGCACGATGTTAGCCCTACTCGTCCGCACCCGTCCGTCTTTCCCATATACACTACCCTAGCCCCCCTCTTTTTACAATTCGTCGCTACGTCTCGTCTCCTATATCCCACTTTCCCCATTGCCAAATTCGTACCCAATCCCTCCAAGGTTCCTTGGGTAAGGAAGAGCCGAACTACATGCAATCCTACACTTACATCGTGACAAGTCTCGTTCTCGAGTCCGACAGGAGTAGTCTAAGCAATGAACGATTTAGGTTGTACGAAAATGTTATCAAAACTTTCTCACCTGAAATGACTTCATTGGCGATATGTCTTATCAGAAAAAAAAACCCACCCGAATCCTCCCATGGGAAACCTCGTTTTGACCTCAAATCCAAGATGGCCAACATTGTACAGGTGCAAAACTTAAAATGGACCTAATTTTGGAAAGAAACAACAAGGAAACACTTTTAAGGTGTCATTTTAAACTAATTTGAGGACCTCCATTCATTTAGTGATACTTATAAGATTGTTAGATATCAAGGTCATATGTCAAGGTCAAGGTCAATGTTAAACTTGACCGAAGCAATGTTAAATTTGATTGAAATTGTACCAAGAGTTATGCCAAAATGATACTGTAGTTATTGATAAAATATATTGGTTGTTATTGCCACATATACCATTAAGATGCTCATTCATTTAGTAATAGTTTTGAGGTGATTGGATATCTAGATCATGTGATAAATTCAAGGTCAAGGTCAAATTTCATCCTAATTTGACCCTGATTTTGATCAAAATGATGCAAATCGACTCAAAATAAAGTACATTGGATGGATCATTTTCAATGGACTCTTTCAAGATGTCCATTCACTTATTTATGAGATTGGCATCGAGATCATAATCAGAGCCAAATTTAACCAAATAAGTAAGAATCCAAACAGATTTTGTGACCTTACAGTGACATTATTTTGAAACCCGTGTTAAGGTGTCTAATAACAAAGTTTACTATGCCTGATCACTTAAATGATATTGTATGAGTGATAATTTTTTAAAGTCAAATTGCAATGTAAATCCATTACTGTTGAGATCTACATCCTGGTCATTATCATCCTGATTGTCCACATGTGGCACATTCATGCATGTTATTCCCCTGCATTGGCCACAAGCTGGTGTGTACTGTAGCCCATTCTTGTGGCAGGTGCATGTTTTTTTGTCACACTGGCCACCACAATTGCACCGAATTATCTTGAGAAGTCGCTCTGGTGCTGCTGGATGAGTCAACCTGATAGGCACAAGACCACCGGGAGTGGCTTTACAACCCCAAACTGCAGAGGCGATATCATTGCCACGCCATCCCTGCACTTGGTGATAAGTCCGATGACTATGAAAGATGGCTGCGTCACTCGTCGGCAGAAGCTTTTCTGGAGATACATATTGTGTAGAAGTAGCTACCTTCAATAGGAACTTCGTCACCCTTGCTGCGTTGAGGCTTAGTGATGTAGTGCACCCATATATCTCCAGCATGGCATCTTCTCCTGCCTGTTCGATGTCCTGTTTCGATGAAGACGAAGACATAAAAACGGTGGCTGACTTTCTCAGTGTTGCATACTTCGTAAAAACAGTCACTTTGCCGATTCCATATGGCCTTGATGTGGTATCACACCCACTGAAAGCGTGCAGGAAGAGTAGACTTTCCGAGAGGGCAGAATCCAGTTTCTTCTTCAACGTTGTGATGCACACCGTCTGTTTTGCGGTCACCATGTACAGGTTGTCACTGTTATCTGTGGCATCAGCATGATGTATCATCAACTGAAATACATCAGAATCTTCTGCGACAACGGCTGTTTGACTGTTCTTCGCAGAAAAACATGCTTGCATACAGATCTTGTAGTCAGCATCCCCTTCTGCATACTCAATGGTGATGTCTGCTTTGACCATATCCTCTGCAAGGAGGTTGATGAGGGCCTGCTTGTTTGATGTGTTGGAAAGGAAAGCTTTCTTACTCATGGTTAGACGCATTTCTGCAGAAACTGAGACTGAAGCACCAATGTCGCTCCCTGTCCTACGGCACAGTAAACAAACTGCGTCCTGACTGCACACTGCCATTACGGTCCTATCTGAAACAAAAATAATAATATACTGATTAGATTGAAACATACCATGGAGAGGATTACAAATTTCAACACAGTCAAATTAACGCAATCAGCCCTCAAAGTTTCATGGATTTCCATTGCGTTGAGCCCTCAAGAATTCCAGAATTTGGTCTGGAGTTGGTGCAAGTGGTGGGGTTGATTGGGGATGGATGTTGAGGGTGGGATCTGGGTGGCGTTTGCATTCAGATTGAGGGTAGAATTAGCATTAGAGAGGAGATTAACAACGTGCATGATGGCATAATGCTATATGACGTCCATGATGTCTTAATGTTACATTTCGTCACATAACGTCATAATAACCCGTATATATACGGGTCTCATCCCCAACACTTTGGCCAGAAACCCGTATTTTGATGGGTCTCGGGCCGAATGAGTTAACTAATGTGATCTATAGGTGATGATGCCACACTGAGCGATTTCCCGGTGAATACGCGTCATTTGGTGAGCTTTGAGATCAAATTTTGATTAAATTTTACAATGACCTTGACCTTAACACATAATCGTGACCTCTAATGGTTCCGAAAATTTCACTAAATGAACGGGAGTCCTCAAATTAGTTAAAAATGACACCTTAAAAGTGTTTCTATGTTATTTCTTTCCAAAATTAGGTCCATTTTAAGTTTTGCACCTGTACAATGTCGGCCATCTTGGATTTGAGGTCAAAACGAGGTTTCCCATGGGCGGATTCGGGTGGGGTTTTTTTTTCTGATGAGACGTACCACCAATGAAGACATTTCAGGTGAAAAAGCTTTGATAACATTTTTGTCCAACCTCTATGGATCATGATCCGTTCGTTGCTGTGCCTAGAGGGCAGGTCCCGCAGCCAGCGATCATCCCGACAGTGGATGGTGCGAAGGGGTCTTCATCAATCCTAACTACGCTAATATTGTTACACTTTTAAACTTTCCCCGGGGTTATACCCTGCCAAGAGGCCTTTGTTAAACTATGGGGTTCTAAAAACCCAAATTCCCATCACCCACATGTTGGTGCTCTTATAATTTTGGGCCTTGCCCACCAAATTTTCTTTCTGTGCCATCGCACAATTATGTGGCTGGGTAGTGTGGCTCCACTAGCAGGACGGCCCACCTGCATACTCACCATGAGCACCCTCGGGTCGCTGGATCTGCCTCCGAGCTTGCCTGCTCCTCACCCTAACATGGAGGATGCCTTCACTGGCACTCCCCCCTCACGATGCCCACTTGGCATTTTGGCGCCCCAGGTCATACTGCTCGGGCACCCGTCCATTGAACATGACACTGGCACGCCAGCCCCCTCTTCTCGGGTACCTGCGTCCACGAATACACTAATGGCCCCCAGGACCAACCTACAGCCTCACCTGACCGACGAGCCCCCAGCGCCCGGGGTGCCTGCCTCATCCGAACACTACACTCACAAGCCACACCCCCAGCCGGTCAATTATCTCCTGCACCCTACACACAAAAAGTTTTTTTTTTTTTTTACTTTCCACAATCAGCACCAACCGCATAACGACATCCATGTGTACATTTACCTAATCCCTCTACCTAACTTTAAACTAACCCCCGGGTTTCCTTGGGTGGGATCCACTCCCCCATTCAATCCTTCACACCATGCATTCTATTACTCTCACTCATCCCGGCCATTGCCCTGCCCTCACACTCATAAGTCATCAACCACGCACAAACACATTTCCACTCACCGACACAGCATCACCTAACTATGTCCCCCTAACTTACTCGTGCACCCTCATCATCCCTTATACAACGCACATTCCATTTACGTCTACCGCTAAGCTACGTCCCTACTACACATTCAGGTCTCAACCAAAACAGTCCCTATTGTCGCTCTTGGTCCCGAAATGTATCATAGCCCTCCCTCATTGTCGCTGCTTCGGTACCCACATAGAGGCTACCATCGCTGGCACCCCCATGTGGGCCGAACAATGCCATCCCCCAAAGGCTAGTGCTCCTTTGCCCCGGTGTGTGGAGCTGTTTCACAACTGCGCTCCACACATGGGGGTTACTGTCACCGTCTATTATCCACATGAGCCCCCCCGCGTCTGCAGAAGTGCTCGACTAGGCCTCTGCCTCTAAAGCTGGAGCAATCCATGAGGGTGTTCACCGAATACAACCTCCGGCGGGCCCGAGATGTTGTTTTTGGCCTGCCCAAATGGCCGCCGGGGTGGGTACCATGCAACTGTTGTAAAATGGTGGTTTTAAATTGGTCTGGGAGTATAATTAGCCAGGAAGTTATTTCAGAGGGAATTTCCACCCACTTGCGATATAAGATGTTATCTTTCAATTCTAGGGTCTTCCACTGAGCCCAGTAAGCCTTTGTCTGTGCTCCGAGGGGGGTGATTTCCTCGCCACTGGGTCTCTTACTTGCCCAGACCCATTCGTACACTGGCCTCAATGGGGGATCTTCCCGCTGAGCCGTGCTCCAAGCCAACATTCCAAATTCCTCATCTGCGGTTAGTGGCAAAACTTGCCTTGCCACCTTGGTTGCACGGATGAAGATCTTTTAGGAGGGTCTGCCAATTGGTCCCTGTCCTCATGTCATGTACAGAATTTACAGTTTTCTCCCAGACAAGGGCATCGAGAGAGTGCATCGGCATTCCCATGGGCCTTCCCGGCTCTATGGGTCACAATGGAATCGTACTGCTGCAACTTTTCCAACCACCTTGCAATTTGGCCCTCCGGTTCCTTGACCTGTAAGAGTCATTGCAAGGAGGAATGGTCGGTTCAAACCGAAAATTTCCGCCCATACAAGTACGGGTGGAAATGGTTCATGGCAGACAGCATAGCCAATAACTCTTTGCGAGTGACGCAATAATTTCGCTCAGGCCTACTCATGGCCCAACTATAATACGCAATCACTCTTTCCATGCCCTCCTGCGTCTGAGACAAAACTGCACACAATCCTTCCTGGCTCACATCCATGTCCAGGGTAAAGGTGCCATTATCAGTGGGGAATGCTCGAACGGGTGCGGATGTTAAACACCCCTTCAATTTGAGGAAGGCATCATTGCACTCCCATGTCCATTTAAACCTCGTCCCATTCTCCGTAAGCCGGTGAAGGGGCCTAGCTATCTCTGCAACTTTTGCCACAAACCGCTGGTAGAAGGAGCAGAGTCCCAAAAAACCCCGCACCTCCTTGATGTTACTCGGTACGGCCACTCCTCTACCGCCTTGACTTGATCCGGGTCAGTTTTCACCCCCTTGCGACCTCTCACGTGACTGAGATAGGCCACTTCCTTCGCAAACAAGGTACATTTTTCTGTGCTCAGCTTTAACCCTGCCTGTCTGAGGCACCCAAACACCTGATCCAAATTAGCTATGGCCTGGGGAAATGTTTTAGCGTGCACCAGGACGTCATCCAGGTACACGAGGCATATTTGCCATGACAAGCCGCCCAGTACACGCTCCATCAATCGTTCAAAGGTGGCGGGGGCGTTACACAAACCAAATGGCATCACAGTGAACTGATACAGTTGTAGAAAATGCCGTTTTCTCCTTCGCTGTCTTGTCCATCTCCACCAGCCAATACCCGCTCTTGAGGTCCAAAGTTGAGAACCAATTTGAGCCCGCAACGGCATCGAGGGTATTGTCAATTCTAGGCAGAGGATAGGACTCTTTGAGTGTCATGTTGTTTAGCTGTCGATAAACCACACAGAAACGCGTGGTCCCATCTTTCTTTTTAACCAACACAACAGGTGACATCCAAGGACTTTCCGAGGGCTCAATAACACCTGCACTCAGCATCTTTTCTACCTGCTCATCAGCTTCCTCCCTCTTGCTCCAAGGGAGCCGTCTGGCAGGCTGACGAATAGGCCAGGCCTCACCGGTGTGGATCTGATGTTTCACCAGGCCCGTACGTCCAATGTCCTCGGGAGACAAAGAGAAGATTCCCAAATGCTGGATAATTAGTTTGTGTAAGGCCTCCCGTTGGGCTTCCTCCAAATCTGCACTGCTCCGGTTTACCATCTCACAAATGGGATTGGGCCAATTCCTATCACATTCTGGAGATTCCTTCCAGAGTCGATATGGCCAAATGTTCTCGTCCCTCACCTTTGCGACATTAATAACTGGGGTGCAATCTGCCACCTTCGTGCCCTGTCCTATAGTGCGTGGTTCTGTGCTAACATTAATTACCCTGACGGCCACCACAGGCCCGTCAGTATTTACAAGGGTACGCCCACGACTAAGCCCGTGATTGATTGCCCCGCCAGCTGCTCAACCAGACCACAGGGTCCCGCCAGGTTGGGTGAGCCCGCTATCACGCCGGGACGATCGCCTCGGCACCCGGGGTAATGGTCACTGGATCGGGAGCCTGCAGCTCCACCTTCTCGTCCGTGCTCACAACCCCTGGTGGCAGCTCTTCGAAACCCACCTGCATGATACCCCCGGCCAGATCGATTTTTCATTCGTGGCGGTTAACAAATCCAACCCCAATAGGCATGGGTCGCACACCTCCACCCTATGATGGGAGCCGTTGCCCCAGAAGTCAGCTGCAGGCTATGATTTTCCAGACGGCGGATATCATCCCAGCCGTCTATGCTCGAATCAAGGATAACAGGGCTAATGATCGTGGCGCTTGCTCCTGTGTCCACCACAGCGTCTACCCCTACGCCGGCAATTTTACACCTAATTGTTAAACGACCAATGTCAATTTGGCCGCAATAAATGACCTGTTGCATCGATGAGGGCACTTTTCCATCTACCCCAGCCGAACATGGCCCTATAATGCCGGCACATACTAGTTCGGGGCCGTCCATACGGGGCGGAATTGGTGGTCCTGGATCGCGAAGTCTAATCCTGTGTGGAGCTCTGCAGTCCCGCGACAGGTGACCTGTCAGACCACAATTATAACACCTTACCTGGTAAGGCGTACGCCTCCGATACTCCGAATTGCCCCCCCATTGAAATTTCGAGTTTGAGCATTAATCGGTGGCCCACCGGGTGCCATCATCGGAGCCACCTGCCATGGTCCAGACCTCGCCAACTGGCGGTTTACCATGCCCCGAACCATTTCCTCCAGGTCCGCTCTCCTTTCAGGGGCGTTTCCTCCCGTGGACCCACCGTTGTGCGTTGGCTCACATGTCTCACCGCTACTGGGCGGCGCTCTCCCCCCCCCCCCCGAGTCAGGGGCCTTGCCACGTCATAGCGTGCCGTAGCATCAACCGCCTGACTCATGGTGGGTGGGCGCCACATGCAGAGCTGAGCCCCACAGTCAGAGTCCGACAGGGCCAGGACGAAATGGTCCAGCGCCACCCTTTCCTGCGCGGACGCTGCCATGTCCGCATATGCGATCCCGACTGCGCGGCGAATGTCGTGAGCCAATTCCCCAATGGACTCCTGGGGTTTCCTTTTTCGGTTTGCGAGCTGAGTTTTAACAAGCTCGCTCTGCTGTTCGATGCTGAATCGGTTGTTTAG
Source organism: Eptatretus burgeri (assembly GCF_056783735.1). Classification (NCBI taxonomy): domain Eukaryota; kingdom Metazoa; phylum Chordata; class Myxini; order Myxiniformes; family Myxinidae; genus Eptatretus; species Eptatretus burgeri. The sequence goes on from NC_140967.1 coordinate 96,818,452, forward strand.
AGCCGAACGGAGGCCTGCCAGGGTCATGGCCCCAGGGGGGAGGATGGTCAGAACCTCGGCCGCCACACCGCGCAGTGCTGCTACAAGGTGCATCCCACTTTGGTCCGGGCCCCAACCGTTACCCCTACACACGTGATCGAACTGCGCAAAGTACGTCCTCAGGTCGCTCTTGCCGTCATACGGTGCGAGCTGCACCGCGCGGCCTCCCAGGGTTCGAATCCCGTTCATCGGTCCATACGGGACCGACACTGGTGCGAATCGTCCGGGTCCACACGGTGTACCGTGCACGGGGGTGGGGGGGGACTCGTGTCTCCCATGTGTCCAACTACCCGCTTCTCCTATCTGAGTCGTTGCCCGTCCTACATTTTCTCGCTCACAATCACACTCCATTCTCGCCCATTCCGGTTCACTCTCAGTTATATTCCACTCCGTACATTGGGTACTCCCAGAAACCCCGGATCCGTTATTACCCCCCCCCCCGCCAAAAGCTCGACACACACCCAATCACATCATGCGCGCTCCATGACTCACCTTCGTTATACTCACCTCCTCCCGTCCTCCGAGCACTCTGTCACGCTGCAAATATAACACGTTCATGCATTCAATAATCTCCTCCTTCACTTTACCACGTGTTCTGCCTTGATTTCAGTTATCTCCTTCCTTACCTCATCCACCTCCTCTTTAACCATCGTAAATTCCCGAGTCGCCTCTTGTATTTCCCCCTCCAACGTCACCTTCGTTGTTTGTATTTGTGTTTCCATTTCCCGATCCTTCGTTCCCATCGTCTGTGTCACCTCCTCTACTCCCTTCGTCGGTTTCTCGTGTGCCATTTTACATTCGTTTTTAATTGCAGTCATCTCTCTTGTTATTTCCTTCTTGGCGGCTCTTAACTCCTTTATAAACCCCCCCCCCGTGTTCTTCGCCATTTGTTCCTTCAACTCATTCTGTCCTTTCGTCAGTCCTTCCACCTCCTTCGTTACGTTTCCAAATCTCTCCCATTTCTCTGCCCATCGCTTCCATTCTGCTGTTGTTTTCTTCGCCCTTCACGTCCATTTTTCTGTTGTTTTCTTCGCCCTTCACGTCCATTTTTCTGTTGTTTTCGTCCATTTTTCTGCTCATCGCATCGCTCGACATTTTCATTTGTGCCATTAATTGCCTCATGAACGACATCATGTCATTCTCGGGCTGCACCAGTGGCGATAACCCGGCGTTCTGCGCTCTCGTCGCCGCATTTTCCGGAGGCCAAAGGTGGGGATTATTTTCCATCTCTCCCAATGTTTCCTCTTCACCCTCCATTGTGACTTCATGCGGGTGCTGGGTCAATTCCGTATCCATATTTACATCGTCTACATGGCCCACCGGGACCTGCCCGTGTCGGTCCGCCATTGTCCGTCCCATTACATTTAATTAATATTTGGTAGAACCGCTCTGAATTTCGAGGTGCGTGAAGCGCACCACCGGTCGGCGATCTGACACCAATTTATTAATCGAGGGGTTCGAAAAATCTCCCACTCCCGACACCAGTTACCGAGACACCAGCTTGTCACTCAGGGGGATGAATCCCCGGTTGTCCTCGGTAGAGCCGGACCTGGGGCCACCGCTCACAATTAACGTTGTGGTTCGGTGGGTTGTTTTAGAACCACGAACGCCACCCAGTCAACCACGAGTTCCAGTGTCCGCCGTCTAATTATTCCGTTTAACTAGAGGTCACGTGGTTACCTGAACGGGGAGCGCGCCCTCGGCAAAGCACCAATGTTATCTGATTAGATTTTAATTAGGGCGGCCGAGCGTTTCAACCGCTGGTGCGTGCCGACGATTTTTTTTGGTTGAATCTGTGGTAATTACCTCCCAGTCTATCTCGGTTCGGACAATGCTAGACCAAATGGAAGGAAACGACAAACACGGACAGGTTGGAAATCGACAAATAATTAATTAATAATAAAATAAATAAATAAAAAGAACCTTTTATTTGCTGAGGTAAATGAGGAATGAATTTCAAAGCAAAATCAATCAAAATGCCAGGAAAGAGACAAAGAGCAGATGCTTATCGGGGGGTTGACTGACTTACAGCTAAACACAGACAAGGGTACCCAGCAGATCATTCAGGGGGAGGGGAGGGGAAGAATCGTCTTGCTCACCAGAAAGTCGTCCGTGAAGTGAAAACGTCCTGAAATGCGTGCGTGTGTGTCACGTCCGTCGCCAGCACCCTAGCTTTGCCGTGCACCCTCTCGCAAACAGCCTTGAATGCCAGTCGATGTCTGGAGGGCACCGGGATCGTCCGTCGCGAGTTTAGACCCTGGGGTTGTTGGTGACCGACCCTTGCCTCACTTGTTGGCGGCGCTGCTCACACCCACACACGCACCACACACTCGTTTGCCCAAGCACTGGAAAGGACAAATTCTCGTTGGCGCTGGTCAGACACCCGCTTCTTGCTCGCTTTTCTCGCCCTTTGCTTTTTCCTCTCTCCTTTCGCTTTTTCTTCTTTCGTTTTTTCTCTTCACGCTTTTCTCTCCTCACGCTTCTCTCTCACGCTTCTCTCTCACGCTTTTCTCTCAGAACGCTTTTCTCTCAGAACACTTTTCTCTCAGAATGTACTTCTCGCTCGTTTTTATATCCTGGGGCCGACTCCACGGGGTGCCGTCCCCTCCAAGCTCACCCCGCCCCCTGGCGCACGGTTACCATGACGACCTGTGCACTCTCAAAAAGGGCAGGCGTTGGAGCTCACGAAACATTGCCACGTAGGAAGAATGGGGGGCGGGCTTCAGAGCTCGTGAAAGAAATGCATGTGAACGTGTCTGTCGTAGAGAAAAAAGCTTCGCATACGAGAGGGGATCTATCCTTTACCCTTCTCAACACATCACATTTAAGATCCCATTAGACATGGGGATGGGGCTAATCTGAACAAGCATTTAAGGAAATAACTGTCTGAGGACCTGGATGTGTGGATGCATTCATCAGACCAGATTCTAAAATCTGTAACAATATATATATATATATATATATATATATATATATATATATATATATATATATATATATATATATATATATATATATATATATATATATATTGTTGTGGTTACCAAATTCGCAAACCACCATTCAGGTCCCTTAGGTGAGGTATCTCGGCAAGTATATGTGTAGTTAGGCCCAAACCCGTTGTCTAGTGGGAATACATGTCATTTAT
>NC_140967.1:96826638-96841638 GCF_056783735.1 Eptatretus burgeri
CAGAATCGTACCAAAGTATTTTAAAATGGTATGTGCTGCTTCCCTGCTTGACGTTCAGCATTTAAAAGGATAGAGCACGTACAAACAACGCTGGGAAGGCAATGGCAAACCACTCAGTTGGCGAACAACGCTTGCTAAGAAACAGCTTTGGAAACACCAACGCCCAATGAAGAGTCTGCAGGTACATGAAATGAAGTATGTATGTATGTATGTATGTATGTATGTATGTATGTATACACACAAAAATAGATAGCTACAGATATATAGACGGGCGGATAGACAAACACGGGAGAGCATTCACTAAATGAGGGTGCAACAGACGTGGGCACGCGTAGCACGGTGTCCGATTCTCGGACATTTTTAGCTGGCTCCGTTCGCAACAGCTGCACGGGCCGAGTGCCCGGAGAGACCGCCGCCTCGTCACCCAAATACCCAACGCGACGGCAAAGAGCGCGACTATTCGCGCGCGCACATCCCCCGACTCCCACCGCCGTCCCTCCCCACTCCATGCTCTGTAGTACCGCCAACTCGAACGTGGCCGGGGCGAAGGAGCAAAGTTTGGGTGTGTGGGCAGGAGGGGCAAAGGGCGGGGTCGCGTCCCCATACGGAGCGCTCTCTCCTTTGAGCCCCTTTCCATCGCCGGGAGGAGGGAGGCGGGCAAGTAGGCCTGCCAGAAGCGTGCCATATGGCAAGGGAGGCGGCGCACAGCTGGAGGGAACATTCCCCGGGTTCAGAGGGAGGAGGGTGATGTCACGGCAGCTGCCAAGTCTGCCTCGCTACCTCCCGCTCCAGGCAGCACGAGGATTCTCCGAGCGATCAGCGAGAGCACGTGCGAGGGCACGCACCGCAATCATCGCGTACAGGTACGCACAGGTACGCAGGTAGGCTTTGATAGCGTGTACGCGCGTCTCCACGAAGTCTCTCTCGCTGTTGCTCCCTAGTGCCACCAGCCATGTCCGTCCACGTCTCATTTCTCGTGAGTCATCCAACCGTGGTGACGAGTCCGATTTGGTGAAAGTCCCTCGGCTTGAGCTTTGACGCGCGATCTTCGCTGCAGCTGCCGCCATATGGCAGCCTTATCTGCCTCATCAGCTGTTGCTCTGTTTATTTTCGCCTCGTGTTCCAATGGCGCCCCTCGCTGGTCATCGGCAAGGCCCGGGGACGCGAACACGACTATCGCGGCCCGCCCCGTATCTTCAGGAGCCGGGCCGTTTTTCTTGTGCGCTTCCCCGCTAGCCCGAACCGACATCTCACGTTGGTCCCCATAGCACCCGCGACCCCATTGCATCCCGCGCGCCTCTCGGCGCCATCCACGCTTCTCCCTCCCCTCACCTCCTCCACCCCACCCTCTCTCTTCCGCTCTCCTCTCTCTCTGTCTCTCCCTCTCTAACCACGCACTCCCCGCCCTCCCCATCCAGCGGCCGTCTGAGCCAGCTCCGATCCCGAGCGTGCGATGCGGAGGCAGCGATGGAGTTCCCAGAGCACAGCCGCCAGTTGCTTGAGTGCCTGAGCCGGCAGCGCACGCAGGGCTTCCTGTGCGACTGCACGGTGCTCGTGGGCCCGGCGGAGTTCCGGGCGCACCGTGCCGTGCTCGCGTCGTGCAGCGGGTACTTCCACCTATTCTGCCGCGACGCACCTCTCCGCGCTCCCGACGAGCTGTCTGTGCGATTGAACGCCGACGTGGTGACCGCGTCTGCGTTTGGCGCACTCCTTGCCTTTATGTACGAGGGACGTCTCCGCATCGACGCACTTCCCGTGGAGGATGTGCTGGCAGCCGCCAGTTACCTGCACATGCACGACATCGTGAAGGTGTGCAAGCAACGGCTTCGGGACGCAGCGAGCGGGGACGCTGAACGCCCCGTAGGGCGCGTCAAGACTGAGGTGAGACTCTTGTCTGATTCTGAGTTACTTTTTATGTTTGGACGTTGAGGTGGTGCGGTGTTGTGTTCAATGTCGCTATGTTACACAATAGTGTGTGCATGGGATCCACCACCCTTACAAGCACGTAGATATAACCCGAGTACAGGGGAGAGGAAGAGAAAGAGTAAGAGGTGGAACGGGGGGGGGAGGGGAGGGTGTGGGAGTGTTTCCTTGTACCAGGATCAGCATTGACTTCACTTTGACAGGATCTGGTCATATTGCACACCTGAGCAATCCACTCGTCCTCTCCATCCAGTGGTTCTGTGTCTGCTGTGCACTCATTCCATGAATTGAATAACACCATGCAGAGCGACAACACCTAAACGGGACACTTACACTTTTACTTTAAATAAAATAAGGAGTCCCGTGGGGGACTGATGTTAGGGGTTGACCTCACTGACCTGATGTAAACTAAAGAATAACTAAACAATAGCAAAAAGCTCAACAACAACAACACAAGAAAACCCCCACTTTGACCCCCTTTATAGGAGGCACATCCAAATGGGGATCACAACCCCATGAGACCTTACTGTCCTGATGCATCGTACAAAATTTGGGTCATGTCGATCAGGTAGTTTGTGAGGAGATGATGTTTGAGTCAGATGTTAACGGACGGACACCGGGACATACTCGATGAACTTATTTCAGAGAAATAACCTCAAAACCCGTCCAGAATGACGATGACCATTTCAAATACGTAAATGACAAGTTAAAATGGAATGAACTCCTTTAAGTTCAGGAAAAGTGTAAGATGGACATGTACATGGGCTGGGATGTTGTTGTTTGTTTGTTTTTGGTATGGAAACAACAAACAAATCCAGGCAGCATTCCCAATAAGCCTTGAAACTTCGACGAATTGACGAAACTATATAAATGGTCTCCTCAAACAGCCGTGTCTTTTAGAGCTGGAGCATGTTGTGGCCATCATGGTATCTACAAAGGTACGCAGCAATTGCACGTCACCTTTGAGTAAACATAATGGCCTGTGGCATCCCGTTCTGCAAGTGAAAGAGTGTACATATGGGCAAGAATGGTTTATATAGGATACTGACTCGTCGCCAGCCTTGTCTAGCATCACTTTCATGTTGTCTATGACACATAGTGGGCTGTTGCAATACAGGAGGTAGGCAAGAACACCCTGGCTTTGAAGTTGCTTTGGGATGCGAGCCATCAATTTTATGGGTTTCGTTTTTTTGACTGTATTGCTCAGCATTGTCGGGTGACACAAACCCATTTCTCTGATGGGTTTAATCATGTAGTTTGCGTCACCTTTGGATTTGCATCATTTGTGGAGAGAGGGGGACAGAGAGAACTGCTAAGGGAAGCAAGCTCAGCCTTTCAATCATCAGTCTGGGAGGCAGAAATGTAAGAGAAGGAAACGAGCCCGAATAGCCAAACTCGAACAACCGCACGCTTTCCAAACGGTCACATACGTACAGGGAGGCACCAAAGGAGGCCAAATCTGCAAATGGCAGCCTTATAACTTTGTTTTTCACATGCTGCATATGTTTTCATTTTGTTGCTGCACGCAAGCGCGCGAGCACTGCGCATGGCGCCCACCACTGCCCGGCCCACACTTCTCACCCTCCCCCACAGGCTGAATCCTCAGAGGATGCGGGCAAGTCGCTTGGTGAATATGCGGGATCGCAGACAACGGTGGACCGCCGTATCCCGTCGCCACGTCCCATGCAGCTCACCCTCGGCCGGCTGCCCGTTGAGAACGTGCTTGACCTGTCATTCAGGCGGGGCTGGGAGGCACCGACCGTGAAATCTGTTTTGGTGGAGGAAGAAATGACTGAGATAGAAGAGGAGGAGAGGATCGAAAGCCGGCTGCCCATGACCGTCGTGATGCCACAGAATTCGGGCCGAGCAAGCTGCGACCTTTCGGAGAAAGTTCCCTCGACGTCGAGCGAAGCTGAACAGGAAGAAGAGGAAAGCTCGGACGAGGTGGAAACGAGTGGACCTACAGCCACTGCGGCAGCTGCTGCTTTTGGTCTTCTCCGTGAACCTCTAGATGATCCCTTGTTATCTTGCGGACCTGGTGCATTACTGGGCCCCAGTGGAATGGTCTATGCCTGCCCACTATGCGGGCAGGCTGTCTCTTCACCGCAGGCCCTACAGCTCCACTTAAGCCTGCACTTTGGTGAACGAGGGACGTTGAGGGCCGAGCGAAGCAACGGGTGTGCACCAGGAACCGGTGCGGTGGCAATGGCAACGGTTTCTATGGAAGGGTCTGGCGGTGAGGGTGATGTGCCCACTTGCTCTACTTGCAGAAAGACGTTCTCATGCGCGTACACCCTGCGGCGGCACGAAAGGACACACTCGGGAGAAAAACCATACACTTGTGCACAATGTGGAAAGGCCTTCCAGTACTCGCACAACTTGACAAGGCACGCAGTGGTGCATACGCGAGAGAAACCGCATGCTTGCAAGTGGTGTGAACGGCGTTTCACGCAATCCGGGGACCTGTACCGACATATCCGCAAGTTTCACGCAGGCCTTGTCGGAGCAGCACCCGGTCAATAACAACCACCATCCTTTTGGCAAATGAAGTGTCACTCCTCCAAACTCCTCTGCTTTTTCTTCATCACCACAATGACCGGCTTTCATCCATCCCACCCACCCCCTACCCACCCTACCCCCAGTCACCACAAACGTTCATTGGAGGATGCCATGCTGGATGGAAAAGCATTGTGTTCTCCTCAATTGGATCCCTCCTCAAGCGAACACCTTCTGTCGAACTGTTCTTATTTAAATCGGGCAACCGTTATTTTGACTCCGTTTGCACATCACTCAGCATCATTTTTCTTTTTTCCGTCGTCGTTTAACACTTTTTGTCTGCAGATACGAAGGAAGCATTTATATCCTTTGATCACAGTCCCCTTTGTTGGCAGAATGTAGGGTGCTGTTTTATTTAGTTTAAAGCTCTATTGAAATGCAATGCTCGGTATTGTACGTGTCACAAAACACGACCTGCCCTACGGAAAGATTATTTTGCATGTTTGGCTGTATTATAAAGTGTGCAAGACCAAGGGTCGACGAGAATTTAAATTCTTTGTTTAAAAGGTGTGATTTGTCTGAAACTGGCTGCTATAATAATAATAATAATAATAATAATACTTCAATTGGTAGATTTTTTTCTTCTTTTTTTCCTTTTTTTAAAGAAAAAAAATATAAAGAAGTTACTTGAACTGTTGTAGAGAATATTAAGCGGTTAAAGCAAATCCTTTTTTTTTTCTTTTTTCACACGTAAAACAATATTTTATTACTCTTAGGGAGAAATAATTTTTTTTGATGTTTTTTTTTTTTTAAAGAGGCTTTTTACGAATGCCATTCTATGATAATATAAAGAGTTCAGTGGCTCAAACGCCGACAATGGGAATGGAGATGTGCGCGTTGCCGTGAAAAAAAAGTTTAACAAAAGGCACCGCGAAGGTCGGGTCGATTCTTGCAAAGTTAAGTTCACAAATTCCAAACAACAGCTTCGTTGCTGCTTCATTAAAGGCCTTTCTCTGGGGCCCTGGAGCGGCAGCTGGCGATGCCAGCTTTGCTCTCAAAATGCTAATGCTTGGCTCGCAGCTGTTGCCGAGCTATGGACAAGGTGGCTAGACGGAGCTGGATTGAAGAAGAAAGAAAAGAAAAAAGTTTAAAAAAAATTTTTTTCCCTGAAATCCTCTTTGCCTTGGAACATATGTCTTCTGGTATATTGCCTCTGCATGTGAAAGAAAACGTCCTCATGTGTATTGTCATCCTATTCTTGTTTTTCTTCCTTTTTTTTTCTTTTTGCTTATTGGAATTGCTCCCCTTGTTTAATTTCCCTCGGTGTTAACGCTGCAGAAACATGGAAAAGACGTAGAGCAAGCAACAATCAATGGTGATTGACACCACAACCTCCAGCAAAAAAAAAAAGACAAAAAAAAACCAGAATGAATTAGACATAAAACGAACTAACTGTGACAATCCTGGGACGGTTGTGCTCAAACGGTTAATTTATTAATGCACATTAGCAGTTGTTCTTCTGCTGTTACATATTCTCCTGGCATCGTATAAGTTATTCGTGTCTGTTTTTCTATGACCATGTATACAGCAATAATGCACAGGATCGTGTGCGCACTCAGACCTTCTCACAGCTCACTTTTTAATGTCTAAGAACTTCTGCCCTATTAAATCCTGCAGGGAGACGAGCTCTTGTTTTTGTTTTTTGGGCATTTCCTTGTCCACTGTTGTACTCATTTAAATATATTAATATATTGTTTCATTTCATTGTTTAAAGCTGGAGCAAGAATTAACCCGGGAGTGCACCGCAGCAATGATGGGCCAAATGTCCTCATTTCCTTGTTTGAGGTTGTACAGGATCATGCGACAAATATTTCCACTTAATGTAGTCCGGTGGTGACTGGAGCATTTGTATATCAATTTCCATTCTGCATACGGAATATAAATACTGTAATCAAAAGCAATTGGTTTGATTCCCCACAAATAATTTGTCTTTGTACGTGACGCGGAGGGCCGAGACATAAGCCAATGTGCAAACCCTCTCCCTGCCGGGAGAATGTTGATCGCTCAGAATGGCGTTATTTCTAGTTTTAACATCGATTTGATTAAGAATTGCAATTTCTTTATTTTGTTGTTGACCTGCCGTGTGTTACAATGATGTGGTCGAGCAAATTTCAGGGCAATTGGCCCAGAGGTATGGAATTGTATAAAAATCAAAGAAAAGGTTTCACACAGACACAACTCACTCTTATATGTATAGATTATATGTATGTGTTGGAAGATTTGCAGCTCAGGATTCATAATTGTAAAAGGTTGCACACTGAGCAGAAAAGAAAAAAAAATCTTTATAAAAGCCTGATGTTTCGAGAACAAGCTGGATCTCTTCCTCAGAGGCGTTAAAACTTAAAAGCGGAGTCATGATGGCACCGCATTAAGTTCCTTTGGAGATGGATTCTGCTTCGTGGATTGGTCCAAGTCCTGGCCAAACACAGTACTCCCTGAGTTTAACTAATTTTGCAGCTTTTGTTGGCATTATATATATCGCAATCAATTATATACATCATCATACGTAATTACAATTGCAACTAGAAAGCAATCAAAGATTGCAGACCCTTGACAGGACTTGTTTTTGTGGTGTTTGTGTGGTTTTTCTGGTGTTTGTGTGCTGGTGTGTTATGTAATTAATGGGTTCCAAGAAGTAATTAATAAACGTACTCACATACCGGTTGTACATATTTAATAGACATACTTATGTTCCAATAGTATGAAATTAAAAGACGTACTCACCTTCCAATGGCATGTAATTAATAGATGTACTCATATTTCACTCATACTTAATAAGAAGACGTACTCACATTCCAATGGTACGTAATTAAGATGGACTCACGTTCCATTAGTACATAATTAATAGACGTACTCACGTTGCAAGAATACGTAATTAATAGACGTTCCAATGGCACATAAGTAAGACGGACACACATTTCAAGAGTATGTAATTATGTTTTCACAACTGTCTGTTTGGTTGTCTGTCTGCTTGTTTGTTTGTTTGTCTTTGAAAAGCATATCTCAAAAGGTTGTGGACGGATTCGGACGAAACTTGCTGGACACATTGGGTGTGTAACAAAGAAGGATTGATTCAATTTTTGGTGAAAATCTGGATCCAGATCCGAGCATTTTTTCTTATTTTTTATTTTTGTATACCTTGTTGAGGCTCGTGTGAGAGCAAACACACAACGCACAGCAAGGGGGGGGGGCATGAGACAAGAGGGGCGGGAGTGGGAAGGACAAAATAGTGGTGAACAGAGATATTAGGAGATCTGTGGAAGGGAGAAGGATGGGGTGGGGAACATGAGTAATACAAGATGGACATTACAGGGACTTTCAGGACGGAAAGCAGGGAATTTGAAGGAGGTGGGCTTGGGTGGATTATTGGGCGTAGAAAAGATCGAGGATTTGGATGGGGGAAGATAAGAGGTGGTGGTGAACAGCTGTTTTGAAGGCTGAATGTGAATGAGAAGAATGGGATTGAATAGAGTGAGGGAGTTTATTCCAAAGGTGGGGAAAAAGAGGAATGAAAGAGTGAAGGTGAGCAGTGATTCGTGATTTTGGTAGTTTTACCAGAAGGGGGTTTTTGGCGGACCTTGAGCACCCTGCGGCAATGTGGTGGGGACAAATCGCAGAGAGAGCGGGGGGCGGGGGGGGGCGAGGCTGGAGAGGAGATGGTAGAAGACAGAAAGACCACCGACCTGCCTGCGGTGAGAGAGTGAGAGGCCCAAAGTCTCAGCCTCATCGCGGGAGATGCCAATGATCCGAAATGCCTTGGTTTCCACAGTGTGAAGCCGAGAAAGGTGGGAGGCAGGAGCAGCAGCCCAGAGGGGAGAGCAGTACTCCATCAGGCTGCGGACGAAAGCTTTGTAAGTTGTCAGGAGCTCAGGTGGGCTGAGGAAGGACTTTGCACGACGGAGGATTCCCAGTCGGCGACTGGCTTTGGAGGCGAGGCTTGAAAGGTGGCTTTCCCAGGAAAGGTCATGGCAGATAGTGAGACCCAGAAACTTAAAAGAAAGGACTTCTTCAAGAGGATTGTTGAGAAAGTGGATGGGGGGGTTTCTAAATGGTCCTTTCGGAGAGACATAGTGAGAGTGTGAGATTTGTCCGGATTGAAAGACATGTTCCATGCGTTGGACCAGTTTGTGATTTTATCCAGATCTGCAGTGAGTGAAGAAGCTGCTGCATGCTGGTCTGAGGGATGACCGATGGTACGGCAGAGGGTAGAGTCATCAGCAAAGAGTTTATTCCAAAGGCGGGAAAAAAGAGGAATGAAAGAGTGAAGGTGAGTAGTGATTCGTGATTTTGGTAGTTTTACCAGAAGGGGGTTGTTGGCAGATCTTGAGGTTTTTTTTAATAGACGTAGACGTATCTATTTTTTAATAGATGTAAAGTTTAATTATTAGACGTAGTCACTTCAATAGTATGTAATTAATAGACACGTTGAAAGAGTACTTAAATAGTAGACATATTGCACTCATGGTCCAATCCAGTGTTTCTCAAGGTGGGGCATGGCAATATTTTGGTGGGGCATGAGGATTCAGAATTAATGAATCAATATATGATCGCTTTCATAGCTTTGCACTTTCAAATTTTCAAAAGTTTGAAGCTGCGACTGATGCCTCATAGCGTCATAACTTAAAACTGCTTCACCGCGCCCTTGTTAGCCAATCCGCCGGTAAGGCGTGCCCTTTATCAATTAAACGCTGTTACGTCACTATGACTCGCTTTTCGTCAAGGGGAATTCCTTTTATGTAGTATATACTGTAGTGTCTCCATTCATGGTGGGGCATACGATTTTTTTGAAAATTAAAGTGGGACAAAAAAGGTTGAGAAACACTGGTCTAATCCATCCATCCATTGGGACCATACTCTGCAGGGCGTTGATGCTACCTAAGCAGTCTCCTTGGCGAAAGGGCACAATCCTGGATGGGTCGCCACTCTGACACAGGATACCAAAAAGCTGGCACTCATTTTGCTAACCTCGGAAGCATGACAGACAGAATCAACTCCGCCTGGTATTAATTCAACAGCAAAGTGGGATTTGAACTCAGGATCCTCAGATCCCAAGCCACCACTCTAACCATGAAGTCAATACCAGAGATATGGTCTAATAGTGCATAATTAATAGACATTCTTACATTCTGTAAAAAAAGACAAACAAAAAAGAAAGATGGCGTGCATAGCACGATACTTGCAAAATCCAAATGAAAAATCACTCATTGAGCAACACTTGGCAAAATAGGACCAAGTAGACCGACACTCGGTAGAGCGCATACCTCTGCCAGGTGGAACAGTTCACATTTTGTATCTCACTCATGGGCTGGATCTAAACCAAAATCCAATCCGCTTGTTCTTGTCACCTAACCAACTTATCCACCTTGTTTTGTCATAACTCATCCACAACTTTTTGAGATACAATGATATATATACACACATATATATTGGAAATTAGGTCTGTGTTGAACTTTTGACCTTAATATAAATTGGTGGTTGAATTAATTGACTTGATATGCAAATCCTGTTCAAATTTCAACTCAATCGGATACAAATTGAGGATTTTAGAAAATGATCCTTAGTTGTTGACTTTTGGCCTATGTTGACCTTTTGACCTATGTTGACCTCAAAATAATTGGTGCTTGATTCCAGTAAGCTGATATGCAAATGGTCTTCAAATTTCAAGTCAATCAGATGAAAATTGACAATTTTAAAAACAATTTTAGAAATGTGCCCCATGTTGACGTTTTGGCCGATATTGACCTCAAAAATAATAGGTGGCTGAATTCAGTGATCTGATATGCAAATCCTTTTCAAATTTCAAGTTCATCAGATTATAAATATATGTGGAAAAATTACAGGCCCAGATCAGGAATCTAACCCAGGTCCTCTGGACAAGGAAAGCCATACCAGTGCTCTGCTATCTGGATAACCCACCAGTGAAGCATTGCAATTCTTCCACATATACAGGTGCCACCTCTCTTCCCCCCCCCCCCACTGCTTCCGGGGCACTCACTGCCAACCATAGGAGCAGCTAGGGCCTGCTCTTGAGAGGGTCTTCCTCACGAGAGCAGGTGGGGGGGGGGAGAGAGCGGCACCTTTATTTGTGGAAGAATTGCGATGCTTAGCTGGTGGTTCACTCAGATAGCAGAGTGCTGGTACAGTTTTCCAGAGGACCTGGGTTCAATTATCGGTCTGGGCCTGTAATTTTTCCACATATATTTATGATGATCCTTCGTGCTCACTTCTAATTATATTACTACACCCCCTGTGGTGTTTAATGGTGGACATGGATGTGTCCCCCCACATAGGCCAAAAGGCAAAAAAAAAATCCTCAAATTTCATCCGATTGACAAATTTGAACAATATTTGCACATCAGGTCAGTGAATTCAACCACCTATTACTTTTGAGGTTATCATAGGTCAAAAGATCAACATAGGCCAAAAGGTCAACCCAAAAGAGGCCAAATTTTATAACTGTTTTAAAATCCTCAAATTTAATCCGATTGACTTCAAATTTGAACAGTATTTGCATATGAGATCACTGAATTCAACCACCTATTAATTTTGAGGTCACCATAGACCAAAAGGTGAACAAAGGCCAAATTTCTAAAATCCTCAATTTTAATCCAATTAACTTGAAATTTGAAGAGTATTTGCATGTCAGGTCACTGAATTCAACCACCTATTAATTTTGAGGTAAACTTAGGCCAAGAGGTAAAAATAGGCCAAAAGTCCGATTTGATTTGAACCAAATTTTCGAAAATCTTCAATTTTCATCCAATTTACTTGAAATTTGAACAATACTTGCACATCAGGTCAGTGAATTCAACCACCTATTACTTTTGAGGTTATCATAGGTCAAAAGGTCAACATAGGCCATAAGGTCAACCCAAAAGAGGCCAAATTTTTTAATTGTTTCTAAAATCCTCAAATTTCATCCGATTGCCTTGAAATTTGAACAATATTTGCATATGAGGTCGCTGAATTCAACCACCTATTAATTTTGAGGTAAACATAGGCCAAGAGGTAAAAATAGGCCAAAATGCCAATTTTATTTGAGCCAAATTTTCTAAAATCCTCAATTTTCATCCGATTGACTTGAAATTTGAAAAGGATTCACACATCCGGTCACTGAATTCAACCACCTATTATTTTTGAGGTCACCATAGGCCAAAAGGTCAACATAAACAAAAGGTCAACAAAGGCTGAATTTCTAAAATTGAGGATTTTTTTCATACTCTTGAAATGTGTCTGCCAATCTGATTAATTAGAAGTGAGCAGGATAGAACATCATAGAAGTTTTCGGTCGACCAAATTTTACGAAACTTCAACGCGGGACCATCACAGGGTCGGTGCCATTAATCTGAAAATTTCAGAACGATCGGTTGAGCCGCTTTGGCTGGAGGCGAGCGGACAGACAAACAAACAAACACACAAACAAACGGAGGTGATGAACATGTCAAAAAAATTAAAAGAATTGGCCAAGTAATAAGCAATAGTTGCCATGGAAACAGCAATTTGGTAATTTCAAAAATTTGACCTATCAAGTGTTTTAGATGATGGAATGTTGTGCATAACAAATTTGGTTGATACATTTTTTAATTGTGACCTAATTGGTGTTGTACATGTTTTGGATGGCTTTGACCTTGATCTTTGATCAAGTTTGACCAAAATTTCCTCACATATACTACACATAATTACAAATAAGCTGTGTAAGCTTCAATTTTATAGCTTGAAAGATGATTGAGATATGGTAATATTAAATTCACAAAAGGCCCATTTGATTATAATGGGGGTGAAATTGTTGTCATGGAAACCGTTGACATGTCAAAAGTCTAAATCGATCGTTTTGGTTCTGTGACTCAGTATGCAAATCGTGTTGCAATTTCAAGTTAATTGGATGAAACTTAATGATTTTATGTGACCTTGAGCTTTGACATTTTGACCTCAAACAACAGGCTTCAGTGACCCAATATGCAAACCCTGTTCAAATTGTAAGTCAATCGGATGAAAATTGATGATTTTATGTGACCTTGATCTTTGAGCTTTTGACCTCAAAAACAATATGTTTGAAGGTTTTGATTGGTTAACCAATTCAGTGACCCAATATGCAATTTATGTTCAACCTAGCAGAGTACCCACCCTCCGGGTGGCTGGACATTGTTCATTACTTGCTGAAAATAGCATAGTTCTGTATATTGCAAGACAACTCAATATATGTTTGTGTGGTGTGCATCCAAAGGGCTCTAACGGGTCTACAGGTTGAAAGAGTCTAAGGTGTCGAAGGAGTCTCAAGGTCGAAAGGGTCTGCAAGGGTTTTAAGGTGTCGAAATACCTAAAGGGTATTTTCCAATAGTAGTTAGGATCGAAAGGGGTCTAAGGGGTGTAAATGTCTTCAGAAGTCTAAGGGGTACAGTCGTGGCCAAAAATATTGGCACCCTTTCATTTTTTCAAATTACTCACAATTTTCTCCAAAAATAAGTTGAAAATGACAAAAGTATTTGGTCTCCACAATTCTTTATTTCACTGTTAATATTACAGAACCTTTGTTTTTGATTCAAAACTTAATATACCCTTTTAAATCAGAAAATAAAAAGAAATGGCAATGACAAAATTATTGACACCCTCGACTGAATATTTGGTAGCACTGGCCTTTGGACAAAATAACTGCAGTCATGTACTTCCTGTAGCCATGAATGAGCTTCCTACACCTCTCTACTGGTGGTTTGGCCCACTCTTCTTATGTAAACTGCTCCAGTTTTCCCAGACTTGAAGGGTGCCTTCTCCCAACTGCTGTTTTCAGATCTCCCCACAGGTGTTCAATGGGATTTAGATCTGGACTCATTGCTGGCCACCTCAGAACATTCCAGCGTTTTATCTTGAACCATTCCTGGGTGCTTTTTGAAGTGTGTTTGGGGTCATTGTCCTGCTGCAAGACCCATGACCTTCGACAGAGACCCAGCTTTCTGACATTGGGTTGAACATTGCTCTCCATAATACCTTGGTAAATCTATTCATTTCATAATGCCATGCACACATTCAAGGCACCCAGTGTCAGAGGCAGCACAGCAACCCTAAAACATTATTGAACCTCCTCCATGTTTGACTGTAGGGAAGGTGTTCTTTTCTTTGAAGGCTTCATTTTGTTTTCTGTAAACCTAGAGATGATGTGCTTTACCAAAAAGCTCTAATATGGTCTCATCTGTCCACAGGACATTCTCCCAGAAGGATGTTGGCTTGTTCAGGTGTATTTTGGCAAACTCCAGTCAGGCTTTCTTACGTCTCTCTCTCTCAGCAGTGGGGTCCTCATGGGTCTCCTACCATGGAACCCCCTTTCATTGAGTTGTCAACGGATGGTGCAAGTTGAAACTGTCGTACCTTGTGTCTGAAGGTCAACTTGAATCTGTTTGACAGTTGATCGAGGTGCTTTCTCCACCATTCAAACAATCCTTTGCTGCAATCTTCGATCAAGTTTTCTCTTGCAGCCATGTCCAGGGAGGTTTGCTACAGTGCCATGGGCCTTAAACTTCCTGATAACATTGCGTATGGTAGACACTGGAACATCAAGATCTCTGGAGATGGACTTGTAGCCTTGGGATTGTCCATGCTTGGCTACAATCTTGTGTCTGACCTCCTCAGAGAATTCTCTGGTTTTCTTTCTTTTCTCCATGCTCATTGCTGTATACACAGTGACACAAAACAGCAGAATGACTCCTTTTCTCTATTCAAACTGGTTGAATGAGTGATTTTTATATTGCAGGCACCTACAACTCACCACAGGTGAGTTCATTTCCAAAGTAAAGGAGAATCACCTGCTTAAAATCTAATTATTTCTTACAACTTCTAAAAGGTGCCAATAATATTGTCCGGGCCATTTTAGGATATCTGTGTGGAATAAGTGAAGATTTAGTAATTTTTTTCTGCTTTTTTTTGTTCCATTGCAAACCAAAGAAATACATATGTGGACAACAAAATATATTTTTATTTCAACAATTTTCTTGAAGAAATGGTACGTTATTTGTAAAAAGTGCAAGGGTGCCAGTATTTTTAGCCACGACAGTACAAAAGGTCTAAAGGGAACTAAAGTGTTTAAATGAGTCAAAAGGAGTAAAAGTGCTTTAAAGGGTCAAAGGATCGAAGCGGTCTAAAGGCTCTAAAGCCTTGTTGTTCATTACACGGCCCGCGAGTCGCTGGCGGCTCCTCATGGCCCAAAGTGTGGCCGATGTCTTTTTGGCAAAAGTGGCCCCCTCTAAAAAAAATAGTGAAGATCACTGGTCTAACGTGTCTTAAAAGGTCTGAAGAGTCTAAAATGTCAAAGGAGTATAAAGGGAGCAGTGGTTTCCAAACTTTTTTTGTCCACAACTCAAAATTTGAAATCACATGCACCTCACGACCCAACTGGTACCAATATCTACTTGGTGCCGGTACGTACGATAAAAATTGTAGGAGAAAATGCTTTTGATGTGAAAACCCCCCTCAAAAACTGGGATGTTGAGGGAGGTTTTTCAAGTTCAGGTCGCGACCCTGGGTTTATGAACA
>NC_140967.1:96849138-96871638 GCF_056783735.1 Eptatretus burgeri
TGTCCGAAGTCGACCTGCGGCGAGGTGCGATCGCCCGGTCTACCCTCCGCGTGGGTACTTAGGTAGTTCGAATTTGGCGAGCAACCCTATCCCACGCGGGGGCTGATTGGCTCGATCGCGGTGAGACCGAAAGGTCCACCCGTGACTGGTTCCCGGCGTTAGTCCGAGAGGGTCACGACTGGATTGTCCGTCCGGTGGGCGACGTGCCGCGATTCGAGTTACGTGGCCGTTCGCACGCCGGCGGGCGCGAATCCGCAACACTGGTGTCAGGTCGTGCGATACAAATTCATCGCCCTCCTCGCGGCACTGGTATCGGAGAACAGGAAAACGGGCTCTCCTGTCTCCGGCTAAATTTACGGGAATCGGTCCAGGGGTGAGAGAAGCGACCCCCGATTCCCTCCAAATTACGAGCGAGTTAAATTAACCCTTCACGAGAAGCAAGATGGCGTCTCAAGGCGAGCGGGAGCCGGGGGTATTAGAAATGTATATGTGTAGTAATGTAGAATCCATGGTCCAGGATGGAATCCCCGAGCAGGAAATGTTGATTGTGCAGGAACACGGACTCGCCCAACTGAACCCAGGGCCCGAGGTGGGTGCGGCAGCGGCCGCGGTGTATGACGACACCTCCCCCCCCCTCTCCACCAAGACCCTTCCCCAACCCCTGCCGAAACGGCTCACTTGAGTGCATCCGACATGGCCCAGCTATTCACCATGCTGGCACAAATGAATGCGGCAATGACAAATGAAATAAAAAACGAAATGAAAGACATGAACAAACAAATAAACGAAAAGATGGATACATTCACAAACGAAATAAAACGCATGAAAACTAAAATGGAAACGAACATGAAGGAAGAAACGAGAAAGCTACGGGGTGAGACGCAGAACATGGGCCGATGCCTGCAGGCGGGCATGAAGGCCGTGACCAGGGAGCTGGGAATGGCGACTCCACGTGTGGGAGCAAACGAGCTGGGTGGGGGTGCAACGGCTGACAGGCCCGCGGTGGAGGCGGGTGAAAAAATAATTCGTGGAACGTGTTGGGCGAGGGTCGTGACGATGACCGAAAGGGAAAAATTAAATGGGGAGACCAAAACGTGTGAGACGAGACACGAGGTGACGACAACAGAAATAATAGTTGAGACAAGGGAGGTAAAGGGTGAAGAGTTGGCAGAGACACGGGAGATGGGAACGATAGAGGGAAGACTACACGATGAAGACGGGGTAAGTGACGCGCACGCACACACGGAGGTAGTGGAGGACAATGGGGGTGAGCTCGCGGAGCGTGTAGGGACCCGGTGCGAGCAGCGGGATGGCCTCCTCCAGGAACGAGGGGAGGGAGTATGCCCCCTTGAGGCGAGTCACGACCAGGTGAGTTCGGTCGTGCTTTGCGAGGTTGAGGGGACGAGTGCTGTGGACAGGTGCACGGAGAGCTTGGGGGGTATGGAGGCCCCGGAGACCCTTGTGGGGACACAAATCCCCAGTGTGGTTGTCCCTGTGTGTGTGGTGCAAGGTGTGAGTGCGTCCCCGTGTGTGGAAGCGACCCCGTGTGTGAGTGGTGTGGTGGCGATGGTGCCGGAGTACATGCTTCCCAGCACGCCGTGTGTGAGTGAGGCACGGAGTGTGAGTGAGGCACCGCGGGTTAGTGCCCCCGCGTGTGTGGATGAGGCACCGTGTATGAGTGTCGCCGTGTGTGTGAGTGAAGCACCGCGGATGAGTGCCCCCGCGTGTGTGAGTGAGGTACGGTGTATGAGTGAGGCACCGTGTGTGAGTGTCGCCGTGTGTGTGAGTGAGGCACCGCGGGTGTGTGCCCCCGCGTGTATGAGTGAGGCACGGTGTGTGGATGAGGCACAGCGGTTGAGTTCCCCCGCGTGTGTGAGTAGTATGGTTTGTGTGAGTAGTGAGGCACGCGTGAGTGAACGGCCGTGTGCAAGGGAGACCGTGTGTGTGAGAGAGCGGTATGTGAGGGAGATGTCGGTTGGCATGCGGGAGCACGCAGCCGCGTCTCCCGGTGTGAATGTGATGGAGTGGACTGTGTGCGTCGTAACACGCAGGTATGCGTGTGTTGAATGGAGGCGACGACGGCGACATGACAGGAACGAAAGCCGAGTAGCGGCTGTAGCTGTTTCGAGGACCGTGCCGGGTTCACCCAGCAGTGAGCACGCGGTTCGTGCTGTGCAACGCACGAGACCACCACGTGCTCGCTTGCGAGAGTGAAGTCCCGGTCCGGAAACGCACGCGGTGGATTTGCCGATCCCGCGGACGGACAAAGTTTAGGCAGGTAAACGGATTTGGACCGACGGGTTCTCCACGCGATCGTGTGTGTTAAGCTCCAACGGGCAAAGCACATGTGTTCGCGTGGGGAACCCCTCGAAACGTGGGGCTTGTGTTTTTTTTTATGCGCACGGTGACGTCATGGCTGCACGTGTGGTTGGAATCCGGCAGGAGGGGTATCTCTGCCGGATGGTAGCGTCCAAGGAGGGACGAGGAACACGTGCAGCTGCATGACGTCACGGGCAGGTGCAAAGTGCGCGAGCTCTGAGTTGCCGCGCTGGCGCTGCGCATGTAGAAAAAAAAAAATAAAAAAAAAGAACAAGCCTCACTTTCGGGTGCAAAGGATTCCTGGGCAAGGGGTAAAAGACCCCCTTGACCTGGGCACAGGATGGAAACTACTTAGGGGGAAGGGTTAGCTTAGTTAGACCGACTTCATGGGGCAGGGGTAAGTCCTCATGGAGTCTGTGGAATGGATTAGGTAGAGGGATTTAGTGAGCTTTAGGTTGTGAAATAAAATGATTTATTTGAGACAGAGACAGACTGTGAATGTGTAGAGGGGACGTAGCTTAGCTACGTAGTGTTAAAAGGAACGTGCTATAGTGTAAGGGACGACGTGGGAGCACGAGTTAGTTAGGGGATGTAGTTAGAAGGATGGCAGAGTTCAGTGGTGTGTGTGTTGAAGAGTTGGTGAGTTGTGAGGCATGTGCTTGGTGAGTGAGTGAGGCCAGCGGGTCTGTGTGTGTGGAGTGAATGGGGAATGCATGGTGCGATGAGTGATTGGGGGGAGGAGTGACTCCCACCCAAGGGACCCCGGGGTCAGTGTAGACTGAGTTAGCTGGGTTAGTCAAATTGAAAAATGGAGGTCGTTTTGTTGTTGGTGGGAAAGTAGGCTCGAGACCCATTTGGAGGGGTGCAGGAGCCCTGTTGACGGGCTTGGGAGCGTGGCTGCGAAAGGTGAGTATCGCTGAGTGGGTACCCCGGGCACCAGGCTAGTCGGCCGCGGTAGGCCATGGGCCCATGGGGGGCCGGGATAGCGTAGTGGGCACGGGTGCGCCTGCTTGGTGCGAGGGCCCCGGGCGCCATTAGCCGCGTGGGCAGTGTTGTGGGCACGGGTGACCCTCGGAAAGGGGCCCGGGAGGCCGGCCTGCCACGTGTGCGTTTCAGGGGAGGTGCCATGGGGGGCACTGCCCGGTGTTAGGGAGCTGGTAGGCTCGGAGGCAGTGTAGTGCCCGGGGGTGCCATAGCGGGAGATTCGGCAGAGGGTCGTGCCTGCCAAAGGGAGCCACGTGTCCCAGCCAGGAGACCGTGTGAGGGCACGGAGAGAAAATTGGGGGGCGAGGCCCGAAATTGTAAGGACACCAACACAGGCGACGGGAATCTGGGTTTATAGAACCAATAGTTTAAGCGAGAGGCGCTTGTTGAAAGCCCCGGGGTAGTTTAAGAGTTAATGGTTAGGGTAGATTAGGAGATGTACCCCTCCGCACCATCCATCCCCTCGCTGTCGTTGTGGGCCGCTGGACCCACTTGGTGTTAAGATCGCCGAACTCTGGGGAGGCCATTCTGAGGCTTGAGTTGGGCCTCGGCACAGGACGTTAGCTCTCCCTTATTCCCCTCTGGGAAGGGAACGTAGGGGTTGGGAGTAGGCTAGGTGACAGGATAGGTTAGCCGAACAAGGACGATAAAGGGGGTTAGGGGACGATTTATAGTGGGGAAGTAGAAATAAAAACAACAAAAAAAATAAGTTGGGGCTAAATTGGGGTTTGACAAATTAAGGGAGTGGGTATGTACAGTGACAGGCAAAGGCGATAGGTGGGAGGGAGACAGGTAGGTAGGTCCGAGCCCGCCTTCCAAGTGGCCAGCACCACCGCACTCCCTCCACCAACCTCCACTGAACGGCAAAGGCTGGCCAACTTCATCGGCTGGCTGTTTTTCTTCAAGGCCTGTGCCGGCCAACTTCATCGGCAGCTGTTGTTTTGCTGCAAGGCCTGTGCCATCGGCTGGTCGTGTTTTGCTTCAAGGCCTGTGCCGGCCACTTCGTCTGCAGCTGCTGTACTTCAAGGCCTATGCCGGCCAGTTCATCTGCCGGCTGTGTTTGCCTGCAGCGGCCTTCTTCTGCGGGCTGTGTTTGCCTGCTCACCTTTGCCATGCCATGCCCATGTTCACCAGCCCCGTTCAATTTTGCTTTGCCCCCCCCTGTTCATTTCCATGTGCGCCAGGATCAAGGCAACAGTTTGCAAGCTGCGAGAACTGCCCTGTTGGCAGCTACAACACGGGCCTGCAGTGGCGGCCCGTGCACCGTGTTTGTGTTCATGCATCCATTCGTTGTGCTCATTGCGTGTGCCACTTGAGCTGGCACGGAGACTGCGTTTGTGCAGCCCAAGCACCGTTGTGGTTCACTGAGTTCAGTTCAAAAGGGAAGGCCTTGGACTGCGTGTGAGCAGCCAACCACGTTCCCTGTCACCTGCATTGTTTTGAGCCAGAGACTGCATGTGGGCAGCCTGGCTCCCTGCTAACTGCTTTCTTTTTGCAGAGTTCGATGATCCTGGGCCATGGTTTAGTGTAAAATTTGTAAGTTAAGGTTAAGATGTACTGTACATATGAGTGCGCCCCCGGCATGTCTGTCTAGCGCCGGCAATTTTATTTAAGTCGTCCGTGTGAGTGAGTTTGTTTAGATAGTTACGCAGCCCTCAGGTTATTTATTTTGGGGACACGAATACCATGAATGTCGCACTCAGGGATCCGTAGGTAAAATGTACTAGGGGAAAACTACACATGATGGCACACGAAAATTTGACGACTCGGGACGAGTCTGTAAAAAGGGAAGGGGGTAGTGTTGTGGTTACCAGATTCGCAAACCACCATTCAGGTCCCTTAGGTGAGGTATCTCGGCAAGTACATGTGTAGTTAGGCCCAAACCCGTTGTCTAGTGGGAATACATGTCATTTATGCGTGCTGCGACTCTTCAGGATAGCCGTTTTTCTTTTACTATCTTTATTTTGGACCAACCGCCATGATCACAACCACAACATCAACCACCGACCACAACCACCGCTTCACCACAACCGCCACGACCTTCACGCACACCTCACAACCGTAGCATCGCCACCGTTCTTGCCCCGCTGTGGGTACCGGTGTTGGACTCATGCAGAACGCGCGTCGAACAGCGTGTACAAAATCACGGATTTTCTGCTTCAAAAACGGATCAAAAACGACACACGCCCACTTTTTGCCGTCCAATCGGTGAGCGAGGGGCGATTTGGCCCCGCCTCCAGAACGATCGATATATGCAAATTTGTGGATCAAAAAGCCTTCACGCCCACTTTTTCTCGGGCCAATGGGGAGCGAGGTGAAAGGTCAAAGGGAGGGGGTCAAAGGCGAAGTTACGGGGGGATAAAAGGACGGTGTTCGTCAGTCAGAGGGAGAATCGCAAAAGAGAACGGAAAAGAGTCGGTCGGAGAGTCAAGAAGAGGAGAGTCGGAAGCAGAGGGTCAAGACTTCGCGGGCGGTGGAGCTGCTCGTCGTGTGCGTTGGAGTCGGAACGGAGGGGACGGAGCGGTGGAAAGGCGGCGACACCAGACGAGGGGGTGCTCGCGTCGTGCAGGAAGCTGCACCCGAGGGAGGCCGACAGCGCGACCTGGCCGAGGTGGAGACGCTCGTCGCACATAATAAAGATCCTCTATACCCCGAGCATCAGCAACCCCCTCCTGTTTCCCCCCGCGCTGAGATAGTGCGACCAAGGGGGCCCCGTTCCCACCCCCTGCCAGGCACTGTCCACGAGGCCCGCGGAGAGAGGCGCCATCGCCGCTCCGCGTCTCATCACCAGACGGGTAGGCCCGACCCGGTCTCGGCCTCAGGCCTGCCCCATTCTTGGGGATTTCTTTTCCTTGGTTTTGGGTATGTGTTGTCGGCGCCGTCTGTGAAGTAGAATTGTATAAGTGTTGCCGTGTGCTCGGTAGTCGGTATTAGCTCTGCACTGTGTTTTCACTTTTATGTTTGCTTTTTGTGTAAATGGAAGTGTGTTTTCTTTTTTGTGTGCATTTGGTGGAATTGTATTTGTGTGCTTCCCGTGTGCCGCGAATAAATGTGCTTTATTGTTGAACTGTTTCCCGCTTCGCTTCGTCTTTTCCTCCATTGAATCCCCATCTAGCTTCACGTAAAGGGTTGGTAGTGGGCTGAATACGCCCGATAATTAATCGAACCGTCGAGGTCGACGATAACACCGCTCGGTTATTCTGATAGTACGGAACGGGTCGCTTAAGTGGCCCGTGTCCGAAGTCGACCTGCGGCGAGGTGCGATCGCCCGGTCTACCCTCCGCGTGGGTACTTAGGTAGTTCGAATTTGGCGAGCAACCCTATCCCACGCGGGGGCTGATTGGCTCGATCGCGGTGAGACCGAAAGGTCCACCCGTGACTGGTTCCCGGCGTTAGTCCGAGAGGGTCACGACTGGATTGTCCGTCCGGTGGGCGACGTGCCGCGATTCGAGTTACGTGGCCGGTCGCACGCCGGCGGGCGCGAATCGGCAACAATATGTATATATATGTATATATATGTATATATGTGTATATATATGTATATATATGTATATATATATATATGTGTATATATATGTATATATATATATATATATATATATATATATATATATATATATATATATATATATATATATATATATATAGTTGCGGATCCGGGGTGGCGGGATTGTCGCCCGACTCTTGGCGCCACCCTCACCACCACCGTCTCCGGGGTTTATAACGCCGGCCGGCTCAGCACAGGCCTCGGGTCACGCGTCTTCAATCGCGATACCAACGTAATCCTTGTACCTTAACAGTTGGGGAAATAGAACCCCGGTTACAGACTAGTTGTGTCAGATGCCGAGCGTTCTCTGCTAGTCTGTAACCATTTTGGTTTTATATGCCAATCGAACGGATCGTTCCTCGACGCGACACAAATTAACTCAAAGCGGCAACTTCATCCGAATCAACCAGATTAATTGGGGAACATCGGGGAACACGACACAAGTAAATCATTCACGACAATGCTTTTATTAACAATCTTTAACCCGTTCTTGACTAGGCAACCACGGACTACAGGTTTCGAGGGGGTCGCTACCGAGATATGCCTTAAACAACGTGCAGACAAAGACAGACAGACGGACAGCATGCATGCAAGACAAGACAGAGTACTTGGTGAGGTTTCATTGACGAGAGGACAGCGTCAAAAGCACGAATGTCGCTCGCAACAGGCGGATGTCCACGGATTCGAGCCCCAGCTCGAACGCGCCACGTGACAAGATGGCGGCGCTGCACTCTTTCCTTTCCGCACCGCACGCGGTCTCCGCATGCTCTGACCCTGTGAAAAGTCGACGATGGGCCTCAGCTGATTTTTCTCAAGGTCCAGCATACGAATCCAGGCCTGGCCTGTTCACCAGACAAGGCCCAAATCGAGGTGCCGGGCTCCGGCAAGCGGATCGACAAACGTGTCGAGGACCTTCTCATGAAAGTCGATCGCCCACTCGACGTGCAGGCAGCCTCTCGTCGTTTCTCCTGCCTCCTTCACAAAGCAGATTGATCGCAGGCAGTCACAACTGTCCCCTACACAGCAGATCACGACTCCCACCAGTCGTTTCTCAGTTCCACCTTTTCTTTCTCGGCTGATGGCAGACTCGACCCTCAGTTTCAGTTTTCTCTCCCGTCCGATTCACAACTGCCTTTCCTTTTCTCGCTCACCTCGAAGCCCCTGCTAATCCAACACATCGCGACTCGACACTCGTCGTTTCTCTGTTGCCTTCCCTGCCTTTCTTTCGGCTCGTTCCTCACGAAAAACAGACAGCTGTCCCGTGTACAGCCGATCGGCGCCACTTCAGCGCTCACAGTTTCACCACAGTTTCTTTTTCGTTCGCTCGCGAGCCACTCGCTCCTCCCCTTTACGAGGCCGACAAAACTCCTCCCCTTAGTTTTACTTCCTCTTTTTGGCCAGTCCCTCTCAGCCGACTGGGCGGGGCCTCGTCCGTAGAGGGGAAGGAAGGAAGAAGAAGCCCTCGGCACACCACCACTGTACGAACAATAAACATGCATCCTACACCTCCTGACACACATGTTACGTCAATTTACCGAACAGCCTAGCTAAACATGCATTCAATGGGGGATCTGAGCTAATCCTATATTTAGTTGCCTACTAAGGGCCATTTCCATAACACTACCCCCAGTTTTCTCCTGAGGCTCTCCTGAGCCTCCATCTGGGGCAGCCCACGGCAATGGCCCTGTCTAACATACAGCACAGATCTCCCATTTACTCTAACCCACAACATGGGAAGCACTTAACTCCAAAAACCAAAGTGTCACAGTAAGATTGGCATGTCCCTATCCTAGTGTGTCGGGTCACCAATCCAACAAACAAATTCACACTCTATGCACACTGCTTAACATTCTAATTATGGATTTCAACGGGAGGGCATTCAATTTTACTTTTAACACCAATGTTGGCATAGGAGCAGAACATTCAAAGGTTCAAAGTTCTTTCACGTGTTCGCTTCTTCATGCCCCCTCCCGGCAGTATTGTCCATTCACCCCTGAGGGTTTCCTCACTTCGTGGCCTTATTGGCCTCTCACCAGGTGAGTTCAGTCGGCCCAGTGGCCTAATCTCACAAAGAGTTCTTCGGCCCACTGAGCGCACAAAATAGCATGAATCTTCGGCCGCAATGGCCCACAAAAGCACTTTGGCCTCAATGGCCCACAAAAATACTTCGGCCCATATGGCCTACTCACAAGCAGCAGCAGGCAACAAGCCCTGCATTGGACAGCAGGTGACACAGCAATGGTGGCACGGTGATATCGATGGTAAGCAAATGCAGTTTGGAGGTGTTCTTGAGGACGCAAATGGGTGTGATGACCTCAGACCAGGTGAGATGGAGTGTACCCTTAACCTTCCTTGCCTGACTTGCTATGGCAGGACTTGTTTTGGTTAAGTTCTCTCTATTTTTTTTTCTTCCTTTCTCTTTTTTTTTTTTCTTTTACAGACAGGATGGTGTGTTTCTTACTCAACTGTTATCTTCGTGGATGTGTGCTCATGACATACTGGTGGCCTCTCTGGCACTTGGAGAGGGTGACCCAGCCTGGCCTTTGCCAACAAATTTTCCCATCAGCATTACTCGTACCAGGTGTCACGCATGAATGGTGCGGAGGAGAGTCCATCGAACCTAACTATTTACTTTTAGCTCTAGACAATGCAATAAACCCTGCTATGGCTAGAATGATCCTAATGACCCATTTTTCCCAACCTGGAACACTGTTCCATTCTATTAAACCTGGGCAAGGCCCTTATTTGTCTTTTTCCATTTGGTGGTGCCAGGCATAACTCGCTGGCTGGGGGTTGTGACTACTACTAGGCCTCTTTGCCTGCTTCCAATCGGGGGTGGAGGACACCCAGCGACCTCGGGGTTCACCTGAGCGTGCTTCTGGCGCTCCTAACTAAGGGGTGGCTCTCTCTACCCCCCATACTGTGCCCTCGTAGCACCCAGACTGTGCCCTCATAGCACCCATACTGTGCTCTCATAGCACCCACACTGTGCTCTCATAGCACCTACACTGTGCTCTCATAGCACCTACACTGTGCTCTCATAGCACCCATACTGTGCTCTCATAGTACCCATACTGTGCTCTCATAGCACTGAACCTACCGTGCTCTTCTGGCACTGAACCCTACGGTGCTCTCCTGGCACCTCTGACAGCCTTCACCTGCCGGGAACCCCCAAAGCCCTGCTGCCCTATTTCCCGACACCAACTTCAAATACCATGTCACACTACCAGCCAGTATCCCTGTACCTTGGCCTGCACCTACCCCTCGCAGTCCGCCTGCACAATGGAACAGCAGCCAGAATCCATGTCAAATCCTCTAAGTCCCCCTAACCTACACTAACTTGGTTAAGAGACTCCTACCGACAGGGTACGTCGTCCGCACTCACTCTCCTCATTTGCAGAATCACGCCATTCACCCAAACACTTTAGTCATTCATTCCACAGTGCCACACACCCAGTCCACAACACCATCCAACACCTTTCACGTTTATGTGAAAACAAAAACACACCAGTCCCTCGGATTCCACTTGGTCATCAAATTTAACTGGTACACTTTTTCATCAAACCCCAATTAATTTGTCACTACGTCCATCGTCGGCTGGCCTTCTCCATATTGCCCTAATCGTTTATTTCCAACAGTTTAAACCAGACATCAAAATCTCTTCACCAGCCCCATGGAACCTCTGCACAGCTCTAACCAGGCATTTCAGTCTTTCCTCAAAAAAGGCATTCTGTCATCCACTTGTTTCAGGTGTGTTTAACGCTCTGCCTGTAATGTCTCCACCACTCTTTTTTCAATAATCACCCAAATCCACTCGTGCCACTCTTATACCTTCTGTCATCTCTCAATTTGCAATCATTTTCGGTACAATTTCCAATCAAAATTTCTTACATCCCCATATGGCTTGCTTCTTTGGCTCATTGGAAGGGGAGTGAGGGAACGAATCCCTCATTACTCATTACATGACCCCGCCGCCTTTCCGCCACGGCTCAAAGGGGTCACGTCTCAATTGGGGTTGCGATCCACCCCCTCCTTTTCTCCAGGGTTCGCGGAAGTCAGGCAAACCCCAATCAGTGGAATGGCCTCCCCCTCTCTTCAGGGTTCACGGAAATCAGGTAAACCCCAATCGGTGGAAAGGCCTCCCCCTCTTCTCCAGGGTTCACGGAAATCAGGTAAACCCCAATCAGTGGAACGGCCTCCCCCTCTTCTCCAGGGTTCACGGAAATCAGGTAAACCCCAATCGGTGGAACAGCCTCCCCCTCTTCTCCAGGGTTCACGGAAATCAGGTAAACCCCAATCGGTGGAACGGCCTCCCCCTCTTCTTCATAACTCCCTGAAGACAGATAAACCCCATTCAGCTAGCCAAACCCCTCATGTGCTCAGAAAGGTTCAAAGACCAAGTGACACACGCCAGTGCCACTTGCTACTCATCTGCACTCCACTCCAAAGTTCCTGTGAGGCTGATAGAGAAATTTAAATCCAATTTCTAAAGCCTGCTCCTGGATGCAGCACCTCCAACTCTGTAAGAAACCATGTGGAGCTGTCCATTATGGTTTCTGTCTCCTGGTTCAAGTTCTGTCCTGGTGGCATTTCTATTTCCCCTTGCACCTCAAACCTATTTCCTATATCACCACTCATTCCATGCTCAGGACTCACACACAGCAGGCTGCACACATTCCAAGGCTATGTGTTGACATTCCACACCTTCAACCTTGCTTGTGTACTGACCAACTGCCTCGCACTCCAGGGCTATATTCTCGACCGCCAGGTGAATACCCACACAAGTTTCGGCCTCGACAGCACATGCCGGTGCTGTAGTCTGGACTGTGGGCTCACAGCATTCGTTCACAGGCACTCCACACACACACATTCAGGGGTCACGCATACGTGCACCCCTCGGACAGAGTCTCTTTATTAACGTAAAATTCAATTTCTACCTTAAGCTCATCGTCCGCACCATGTATGCATGTACCCACGTACCTGCTTCGTTCCAGAGTCACCTCTGTCCGGTGGCTTCTCTCCAGCAGGTTGCTCATCATCGGTTCGCCACACTCCTCTGGGGTTGTCAGCTCCACATGCTGGACCTGCTCAAAATGTGTTTCATTCGTCAACAACCCCATATGCTCCCTCAATGTCTCCTTCACCAGGGTTTGCTCTAATTGTGGTGTCATCTGACGAGTGATGTCAATCAAGTTCCGCACCACCAACATTACTCCCTGTGGTGATGTCACACATCCCGTATTATTGTGCTGTTCTACTTCCTGGCTCCATTTTCTTTTCCATTTGAGTCGTTCTTCCTCTCTGAGCCTTTTGAGTTGTTCGTTATCTTTCCGGAGTTTTTCCATCTCTGTGTACTCCAACCTTGCTCTCTCCTTTAGTTGGTCAGTTTCAAATTTGTTTTCTTTTTGTTTTCTATCCCACCGTCTCTCATGTTCTTCATTCTCCAATCTCATCGTTTCCTTCAATTTGTTGATTTCCTTTTCCTGTTTCATTCCTTGTTCTTTTTGTTTCTTATCCCACTGTCCCTCTTGTTCTTCCTTCTCCAATCTCATCGTTTCCCTCAATTGGTTGATCTCCTTTTCCTGCTTCATCCGTTGTTCTTCCAACATCTCCGCGTACTCCAACCTTGCTTTCTCCTTTAGTTGTTCTTGTCCTTTTTGTTTCCTCTCCCACTGTCTCTCATGGTCTTCCTTCTCCAATCTCATCGTTTCTTTCAATTGGTTGATCTCCCTTTCCTGTTTCATTCGTTGTTCTTTCACTACTCTTTCTTGCATCTCATTCTTTAGTCTTGCTTTGGCTTCTAATTGTTCGATCTGCACATTGTGGTTCCTTAACGTTTCATTCTCCGTTCTCGTTCTTTCCTCTCTTAACATCCTCAGCTCGTTTTGTAATTCCGCCTCTTTGTTTTGGTGTTTTTGTAACTCAAGATTTTTTTCCCATAATTTCTTGATCATCTCACCTCTTTTGCATGCTTCCCTCCTCATTTCGTCCATTTTCTTATGGTATTCCTTTAGGTGTTCCTGATATTCCTCTTCTTTTATCTTCCATTCTAGGCTTTCTCTTCTCCGATTGCCTGATCTTACCTCTTCCTCCAGTTGTTCCGATTCCACATGGTATTTCCGTTTTTCCTTTTCCAGCTTTGTTTTCCATTCTTCTTCCAAGTTCTTCCTATCCCGAGAATTACTAATTTGCTCTTCCTCTATTCTTTCGTTCAGTTCTCTCTTTTCTTGTTCCAACTCATGGGTACTCCACTCGACTTCCCTCATTTCTTCCTGTTGTTCTTCGAACTGTCTTGACTTTTCCAACAATTCATCCTTCCTTTGCTCCAGATATTTCTCTCCTCTTTTTTTATCTTCTGTTCTAGGCTTTCTCTTATCTGATTGCCTGATCTTACCTCTTCCTTCAGTTGTTCCAATTCCAAATCGTGTTCACATTTTTCCTTTTCTAGGTTTTTTTGCATTCTTCCTCCAAGCTCTTCCTATCCTGGGAGATACCAATCTGCTCTTCCTCTATTCTTTTGTTCAGTTTGCTCTTCTCATATTCCAACTGATGGGTAAACAACACTACTTTATTCTTTTCTCTACATAATTCTTAGACTCTGTTGGCTAAGTCCTTTTTCAGCCACCTAATTTGTTCCCGTACATCGGCCAATAGTTGTAACCCACTGCACACATCCTTTTTCTGAAGCTCGACTGCGTGCTGTTGTGCGTCGTCCAATTCAATTTGTACCTCCTTTATATAATTCTCATAACTCCTCACCTGTTCCAAGGCATCCCCCATCGTATCTGAAGCTTGCCAATGTTCGCGTAGTTGTCCTGCCTCGCCTGCCATGGCGCATGCCGAGACCACGTGGTCTGAACCGATGGCTGGGAGCCTCCGCCTCGTGTTGTGCCGTTTGTTGCGCTATTAATAGCCCACTCCCGCTTCTTGTCGCGCCAAGGTGGAGCCGCGCCACCATTTTGCGACTCCATTTTCTTTATAATTTCCAAGTTTTTCACCCAATCCGCTCAAACATAAAATCAAATCAAATTTTGACCGTTTTTTTTTTTTTTCTTTTTTCTCTCTTCGCACCTCTCGTAACCAATGTTCGCGGTACGAAATGCACCACAGGTCCAAATATCCCACTCCTGACTGCCAAGCTGTTGCAGACCCAGGGTGGCGGGATTCTCGCCCGAATCTTGGTGCCACCCTCACCACCGCCGTCTCCGGGGATTATAACGCCGGCTGGCTCGGCACAGGCCTCAGGTCACGCGTCTTCAATCGCGATACCAACGTAATCCTTGTACCTTACCAGTTGGGTAAATAGAACCCCGGCTACAGACTGGTTTTGTCAGATGCCGAGCGTTTTCTGCCAGTCTGTAACCATTTTGGTTTTATATGCCAATCGAATGGATCGTTCCTCGATGCGACACGAATTAATCTATAGCGGCAACTTCATACGAATCAACCACATTTATTGTGGAACATCGGGGAACACAACACAAGCAAAATATTCACGACAATGTTATTAACAATCTATAACCCGTTCTTAACGAGGGAACTACGGATTACAGGTTTTGAGGGGTCCCTACCGACATATGCCGACAGACAGCATGCAGACAAGACAGAGTACTTGGTGATGTTTTATGTACGAGAGGAAAGTGTCAAAAGCACGAATGTCGCTCGTAACAAGCTGATGTCCGGGGATTCAAGCCCAAGCTCGAACACGCCACGTGGCGAGACGGCGCTCGCCTTCCTTTGTCGCACCGCACGCGGGCTCCGCGCGCTCTGACCCCACGCGCTCTGACCCCACGTAAGGTCGACGGCACAAGACTGCCAGATCGACGATGGGTCCCAGCTGGTTTTTCACAAGGTCCAGCATACAAATCCAGGCCTGGCCTGTTCACCAGACAAGGCCAAATCGAGGTGTTTGGGCTTCGGCAGGTGGATCGACAAACGTGTCGGGGACCTTCTCATGAAAGTCGATCGTCCACTCGACATGTAGACAGCCTCTAGTCGTTTCTCCTGCCTCCTTAACGAAGCAAATCGCAGACAGACAAAGACGGGACGGTTACACATCAGATCACGACTCCCACCAGTCGTTTCTCAGTTCCACCTTTTCTTTCTCGGCCAATGGCAGACTCGACCCTCAGGTTCAGTTTTCTCTCCCGGCCGATTCACAACTGCCTTTCCTTTTCTCGCTCACCTCGAAGCCCCTGCTCATCCAGCAGATCACGACTCGACACTCGTCGTTTCTCTGTTGCCTTCCCTGCCTTTCTTTCAGCTCGTTCCTTAAGGCCCGGTCACACCTTGACGTTTTAGCCAGCGATGGCAACGTATTAAAATGTATGTAAAACGCTGACTGACGTTGAACTTTTGATATATTTTTTTTAAGATTCGGACGTATTCATAACGAGTTGGTCGTATGCATAACATATTAGTAATGGACACAGAACGTTTCGTTGTGTTATAGATAACTTATACCAACGAATGCTGACCTGTTGTCGGCCTACACAACCGATGCCCAACGATAGTCTAACTTAGGCATAGCGCGTTGCACGCATCGCCGACGATGTCGTGACGTAGCCTATTAAAAGGCTGACGCACAACGATTCGAATCATAACTGCCGTAGAAATGGAAGTGACATCATCGCGGTCACACCTTGGCGATCTTGCCAGCGTATGCCGATCTAAGAAAAATGTGTCTAAAACGTTGGGGGCACGTCGAATACGGTATGAGTAAGTTTGGTATACGTGAGTAGAACGCTAAAGTACGCTATCATACGTCATAGTAAGTAGAGTACGTCAAGAAATTTTAAACATGTTCAAAATTTTACGACGTACTCGGCGTATGACACACGTTCCGCATGCGATGGGGATAAGTTTTACACCCGATATGTGGATGCTTACACACGTCCACAAAGGCTATTGAAAAGCTACTCATAAGTCGAAGCACGTCGCGGTAATGTCTTTTTTACGCAAAACTTATTTCTAACTTATGTTTGACGTGCTTTGAACCAATTCTTTACGTAGTCCCAACACACATCGACGTATGTAGACGTATTCCAATGACGTCTTCCGGTCGACAAAAAAAAAATGAATGTGTTTCTAGCTTACAACTGCCATATAAAGACGTGTTCCCAGCGGTTTTGGGAATTGGTATATAAAAATGGTGTTCATAAAAGGGGAACCCAACAGTGTTTTCGAGTCCTTTTTGAGTCGATGTCCATGTCAGCAGTAACAGTATCAGTATCAGTATCAGTATCAGTATCAGTATTAGTAGTAGTTTGTTCATGTTGGCAGTAGTAGGTGGGTGTGAGGGGGAGGGTGTGGGTTATGATGGATCGTCCTTGCGTCCGCGTGTCCACGGGTAGGTTCATAGGCTGCCACTCAACGATTTAAATGGCTGCATCTCCACTATTGAAAGTAGACGCTTGCGCTCAACAATTTGATTTTTTTTACACTCAATGACTTTTAAACGGTACCACTCACCTATTTTCATTGCTTACAATGAACGATTTAAATTGCTGTCACTCGCCTTTGTTTTTTGACGCTGAGGTTTGGAAATTTTAATCGTTTCTATTGAACGTGTTAAATCGCTCAAACCCCACTATTGAAAGTAGACGCTTGCGCTCAACAATTGGATTTTTTTTACACTCAACGACTTTTAAACGGTACCACTCAGCTAGTTTCATTGTTTACAATGAACGATTTAAATTGCTGTCACTCGCCTTTGTTTTTTTTTTTTGTTTGTTTTTTTTTTGACGCTGGGGTTTGGAAATTTGAAGCGTTTCTTCTGAACTTGTTAAAACGCTCAAACTCGACTATTTTAAATAGACGCTGCCGATGGACAATTGGAATCATAGCCAAGCTAGACATCGAAGTGTGAACATCCTCGTCATGCCGAAGAAAAGTTTGAAGAATGCTGCAAATAAGTGTCCTGGCCGTGGCCGTGGACGCTGACGCAAGGACGATCCATTATACCGACGTCTTTCAGCCTATGAGTAACTTAAAAGTAACGTCTGTCGACGTGTGGCAACGATCGCGTAACGTGCCAACAACACGTTAATCATAGGTTAGAAATAAGTTTTGGGTACGCTAAACATTACCTCGGCGTGTCTCAACTTATGATTAACTTACAAGTAGCATGTGTTGACGTCTGTCAACGATCGCAGACCGTGCCTACAACTTGTGGCCAGCGTAGCGGAACGTGTGAGTCATACGCCGGCATACGTCGTGAAATTTCAAGCATGAAAAAATTTGAGGACAACCGAAAAGTACAACGTTTAAAGCCAACGTACAACGACGTATGGCAACGTACTACGACGTATGCCAGCGTGCTCTCAATGTTATCAAAACTTACCCATAACGTATTCAACGTGTGCGAGCGTTTTAGAAAAAAAAATCAAAAATCGGCATACGTTGGCTAAAACGTCAAGGTGTGACCGGGCCTTAATTGTGTTACTTAATATAGGATTAGCCCAGACCCCCCATTAAATGCATGTTTAGCCAGGTTGTTCGGTAAATGGACGCTATATGTGTGTCGGGAGGTGTAAGAGGCTGTTCATCGTTCGTACATTGGTGGTGGACCGAGAGGTTCTTTTTCTTCCTTCCTCTCTCCGTACAATAGTCCCCGCCCAGCGCTAAGAGGGGGAGTGGCCTAGAGAAGGAATTGAAACTGAAGGGAGGAGTTTGTCGGCTTCGTAAAGGGGCGCGCCCCAAAAAGAAAAGGTGGTAAAACTGAGAGCACCGAGGAGCCAGTCAGTTTTGAGGCGAGCGAGTGAAGGAAAAAGACTGCAGGAACGCCGGTAAGATGGTGGTGAAACTGAGCGCCGGTGTGGCGCGATCGGCTGAATAGGGCTGGCTGTGTGTGAGTCAGCAGTCGGCTTTGAGGCGAGCGAGGGCCGAAAAGGAGAAGTGCAACTGAAGAAGTAAAACTGCAGTGGGCTTTGAGGCGAGCGAGAAAAGGAAAGGCAGTGGTGAATCGGCCGGGAGAGAAAACTGGACCTGAGCGTGCCGAGTCTACCCTCGGCTGGATGAGAAACGACTGGTGGGGGTCGTGATCTGCTGTGTAGGGGACGGCTGTGTCTGTCTGCGATCTGCTTCGTGAAGGAGGCAGGAGAAACGACTAGAGGCTGCCTGCACGTCGAGTCGGCGATCGACTTTC
Organism: Eptatretus burgeri; assembly: GCF_056783735.1. Taxonomy (NCBI): domain Eukaryota; kingdom Metazoa; phylum Chordata; class Myxini; order Myxiniformes; family Myxinidae; genus Eptatretus; species Eptatretus burgeri. The sequence goes on from NC_140967.1 coordinate 96,867,135, forward strand.
ATGAGAAGGTCCTCGACACGTTAGTTGATCTGCCTGCTGATCCGCCTGCCGGAGCCCATCACCTCGGTTTGGCCTGGTCTGGTGAACAGGCCAGGCCTGGACTTGTATACTGGACCTTGTGCAAAACCAGCTGAAACACACCATCGATCTGACGGTCTTGTGCCGTCGACCTTACACGGGGTCAGAACGCGCGGAGGCCGCGTGCGTGGGCGGTGCAACAAAAGGAGGACGAGCGCCATCTCGCCACGCGGCATGTTTGAGCTTGGGCACTTGAATCTGTGGACATCGGCTTGTCACGAGCCACATTCGTGCCTTTGACACTTTCCTCTCATCCATGAAACATCACCAAGTACTCTGTGTCTTGTCTGCATGCTGTGCATGTCTTGTTTGCATGTCGTCTAAGGTTTATCTCGGAAGAGTTCCCTTCGAAACCCGTAATCTGAAGCTCCCTTGTGAAAAACGGGTTATAGATTATTGTCGTGAAACATTGTCGTGAATGCTTTGCTTGTGTCGTGTTCCCCAATGTCCCCAATAAATCTGGCTGATTCGTATGAAGTTGCCGCTTTGAATTAATTTGTGCCACGTAGAGGAACGATCCGCTCAAATTGGAAATAAAACCAAAATGGTTACAGACTGGTAGACTCCGCTCAGTATCTGACAAAACCAGTCAGTAACCGGGGTCTATTCCCCCCAGCTGGCAAGGTACAGGTGTATTTTGGTATCGTGATTCGAGACGCGTAACCCGAGAATTGTGCCGAACCAGCCGGCGTTATAACTTGTATTCACCGCGGGCGTTTCCAGACCGGCTTGTATCCACCGCGGGCGTTTCCGGACCAGATTTCACTCGCGTAGGCGCACCCGTGGCGGCCTCGTGCGAAGCACAGCACGGATCCCGCGCGCGCTGCTGTGCGAATCCGGCACGGTTATCAAAACAGCTACAGCCGCTACACGACCCTTGTCCCTCGTCTCGCGCCGTCTTCGTCGCCATTCAACGCATGCACTCTCACGTGCCATGACGCTTACACACCTCGCCATGACACCCGGACATGCAGTTGCATTTTCCCGCATACCATCTCCCTCTCATACCGCTCTCTCACACACGGTGCTTTTCCCATACACACCTTTTCACTCACGCTATGCGCACGTTTCAACACGCTCGCTGCACTCACACCTTTAATCACACACACCAGGACAATCACGCTGGGGATTCACACCACTACAAGCGCTCCCGGGGTTTCTATACCCCCCAAGCAAAGCGTGCACCCGTTCACAGCATTCACCCCCCTAACCTTCCGAAGCTCGACCGGACCCACCTGGTTGTGATCCGCTTCAAGGAGGCATATTCCCTCCCCTCGTTCCTGGAGGAGGCTATCCTGCTGCTTGTACCGGGCCACCAAACATTCCCCCAGTCACCCCCATTGTCCCCTATTACTCCCACATGTGTGCTCGTAAATAGTTTCGTCCACTTCACCCTCTATCTCCCATGTCTCTGTTTTTATTTCCGTTCTCTCTTTTCATTTATTAGTTTCTCCCTGGATCCTCGTCTCTATTATTATTTCCTCTACCTCCTGCGTTTCTATACATTTTATTTTTGCCGTCTCCATTTTCGTTTCAGACTCCTGGGCTCCCGTTATTATTTCCACAGTGTCCATTTTTATACGTGTCTCCTTTATCAGGGTTTGCTCTAATTGTTGTTTCATCCGACGAGTGATGTCAATCAAGTCCCGCGCCACTAACATTCCTCCCTGTGGTGATGCCACACATCTCATATTATTGTGCTGTCCTTCCTGGCTCCATTTTCTTTTCCATTTAAGTCGTTCTTCCTCTCCGAACCTTTTTTTTAGTTGTTCGTTATCTTTCCGGAGTTTGTTCCATCTCCGATCTCGTCGTTTCCTTCAATTGGCTGATTTCCCTTTCCTGCTTCATTCGTTGTTCTTCCAACATCTGCGCATACTCCAACCTTGCTTTGGCTTCCAACTGTTTCATCTTCCCAGTGTGGTTCCGTAACGTTTCATTCTCCGCTCTCGTTCTTTCCTCTCTTAACATCCTCAGTTCATTTTGTAATTCCGTCTCTTTGTTTTGGTGTTTCTGTAACTCAGAAGCTTTACCCCCTCGTTCCTTGATCATCTCCGCACCTCTTTTGCAGTCTTCCCTCCTCATTTCCTCCAATTTCTTACAATATTCCCTTAGTCGTTCCAGGTATTACTCTTTTCTTTCTATCTCCTGTTCTTGGCTTTCTCTTATCTGATTGCCTGATCTTACCTCTTCCTTCAGTTGTTTCAATTCCAAATCGTGTTCTCGTTTTTCCTTTTCTAGCTTTGTTTTCCATTCTTCCTCCGTCGCACCGCATGCGGCCTCCGCACGCTCTGACCCCGCGTAGTTTGAACCGGTGGGCGGGAGCGCTTCCACCATGCCGCGCGCTTCGTTGCGCTATTAATAGCAGCCCGTTTCGTGTTGCGCTGAGGTGCGGCCGCGCCGCTATTTTGCGACTTTAAGTTTGTTTGCCGGCAAAATTCCTGCACAGTGATGGCATCCTGGACCATGGATTCTACATTAAAGCCTATTCCTCCCTGCCCCTGCTCGCCTTGAGCTGCCATTTTGCATGTCGGGAATAAAAAAATTTCAACGCTCGGAATTTAATGGGAACGGAGGATCGCTTTACACACCCTTGGTCCGATTCCCGTTAATTTTGTGTGGAGACGGATGGGTTTGAATTCCGCTCTTCTGACACCAATGTTGTGGGTTTCCGCTGCGTTTGTCGTGCGGACGACCGTTCTAGCCAAATCACGGTCGTGCGCCCACCGAAGGCCGCAATCCAGTCGTGACTTTCCGGACCAACGCCGAAATCCAGTCACGGATGCCTTAACACATCATAAACTAGCCAATTATTCTGTCCACGCGCTACAGGGTTGATCACCGAATTATCGATGTACCTAATTATTCGCGCGGACAGAAATACCGGGAGTTTATACATCGACGGGACCTGCACGAAAACGAGCCGCTTAAACAGCTCGTTCCGTGTGCGAAGCCGAATGGTTATATATCGCCAAGTCCCATCGGACCAGATGTACTTTTAGCGGCTTTAAAAGCCAGTTAATATCCCGAGCGCACCATGGCAGTCAATGGAGAAAGTGACGCAACGAGCGGGTTGACATTCAAACAATGAGTATTTATTTTTACACATAAGCAGTCAATGAATGGGGATAGGGGACAAGACATGAGCAAAAGCCTACAGCCGATTGCTATTTTATTTACAGCACACGCTTAATAACAATTCTACTTAAAGACAAGGCGCCACAGACTTTCATACAAAAACCCTAGAAAGAAAAGACACAGGCTCGTAAGCCTTTAATATTCCTCAGAGCCGAGATGACCGCTGGGGCTCTGAGAGGCCGGCCCGGTTACCTTGCCGCCCTGGTGGCGACTCGATGGGTTTTTGTTCGGCGACCCTCGGTATCTGTCTCTCTGGCTCGTTGTCAATGCGACAGTGGTTGTAATGGTGGCTTGATTAGTCCAGAGCCTGGCAGCGCGTCCGACTTTCCACGGCCGTCTCCTCGACTTGGTTGGTCCAGAGCCTGGCAGCGCGTCCGACTTTCCACGGCCGTCTCTTCGACTTGGTTGGTCCAGGGCTTGGCAGCGCGCCCGACTTTCCACGGCCGTCTCCTCGAATTGGTTGGTCCAGGGCCTGGCAGCGCGCCCGACTTTCGACAGCCGTCTCCCCGATGACTCCAACGAACTGCCTTCCAACCGACTCAACTGCTCTCCAACCGCCAACCGACTGCCCTCCATCGACCCAGCCCAACTGACTCCCGACTGCCAACCGACTGCTCTCCAACGACCCAGCCCAACTGACTTTCAGTAAAATGTCAGCACGGCTTTTTAGTAGGTCCGGGGGAGCTCGCTCTTTCACCTCTCACCCGAGGCTCGGCCCCGCCCTCTTTTCACCTTCGACCCTTCACCCCCGGCTGGCTCCGCCCCTTTCACTACTGATTGGACAGTTCCTTTCTCAACAGAGGTCGTTCTGATCCATTTATGCAAATCAGCCACGAAACGGCAGATTTGCACACGGAGGCTGGAATGTGGCTTTCCTGTTGCGCCGCGAGTTCGTAACAACGGCATTTTGCCGCTGTTTGCTGAGGAGGGCGCTGTGTTGTGGAGATTGACGTGGTTGTAGAGTCTGTTTAAAATAAAAGATAGCAAAGAATAACGGCTAACTCAGAGATTCACAGCCCAGCACACGAACAATACCCGTTATACATTGGTGGAGGGAATCTAACCTGGAACACACACTCATCGAAATAACGAATCTTCGGGGAACCTGAATGGTGTTCTGCGAATTTCCACATGTATATGTATTATATATATATATATATATATATATATATATATATATATATATATATATATATATATATATATATATATATATACACACAGTAATCCCCCGCTATATCGCGGTTTACCTATCGCCCCCCGGTTCATCGCGGGTTTTCCCTTGGAACCT